>NW_020172178.1:10003770-10036301 GCF_003031525.2 Neophocaena asiaeorientalis asiaeorientalis
CCCCCTTCTCCAGGTGGCCTCCAGGAGGGAGACGGGGCTGGGGCCTTTACCGTTCCCTTTTCTGGACTTGTCCGGGGTGCCCTCAGTCCCCTGCACTCAGAGGGGAGAGGTGGGGAGCAGAAGAGGTTCCAACCATAGCAGGGAACCTGCTCTAGTAACATGCGCTCTCCCACTGGGACCAGGCCCAGTATGTCACCCCGAAGGTCCAGCCGGGCACAGCATCCTGGTGAACCCAGGTGGGCAGGTTGTGTGTGGGCCTGGCCCCCTCCGCTCCCGGCAGGACCTACTTCTCCATCACCACCCCCTCCATTCTCAAGGGCTGCTGGGATGGAGACTTGTGACATCACAGTGCCTCATTTGCATGGGCCTGTCGGATTGGCTAGGAGGAGACCTGGCCTGGCCACCTGTGTGTTCCCAGGGGTTCTGATGGTCATTCCCCATTGTCTGTACGGGCTTCTGATTGGCTGGCCGTAGGGAGGCCCACTCTGGTGGTCCCAGGACCTACAGGCTCATCAGCTCCACTTGAAGGGAAAGGGGTCTGCAAAGGGCAGCTTGGACCAGAGGGCTGCCAGCTCCCTCGGTGATGGCCGAGGCCTGAGTCAGGGCTCTGTGTCAGCCAGTGAGCCCACGTTGCCAGTCCGGTCACGGCTACGGGATCACTTTCTGGTGAGACCCGCTCTCCGATTCTTAACCCCTCCTTGAGGACTGGGTGAGAACAGAATGACATGGATGGCTGGTCTTTCCCTGGGGGCTGTGATGGAGAGAGCCTCTGTGCCAGTCCTGGTGTCCCCAGTTGTAGCCCGGGGACGGCGGGAAAGTCACTGGATAGCTCTGTGCCCCACCTCTCAGCGGGCCCTCAGGTGGGGGAACAGGGATGTGGTCTGCAAGGTGTGTCAAGGGGATGGGTCACACCCTTAGGGGGTCATGATTGCCTATGAGGAGGGGCTGCACCCCTGTCCTGTGGTCCCGGGCGCCTGGGAGGGTCGACACCACCTCACGCGTGCAACGTACCAGGGCTGCTGCGGCCATTGGGCCAAGCCCTTTTCTTGCTAGCCCCGTGTGGGAGCCCAGAGGAGGCTCCAGATGGTCTCATCTAGAGTGCTGGGGAGCCGGGAGAGGCTCAGAGGTTCCGGGCTCCCCCAGGTCAAGGCTGGCGGGAGGCAGGGCTGGAACTGTCCAGTCCCTCCCCCGCTCCCCGTAAAGGCCAGGTCGGGGAATACCTGAGTGCAGCTGTTGCGTGAAAGCCTTTTTCTGCTGCTGGCGGCCCCTGCTGGGCCTCCCTGGGGGGCAGGGAGGCTGGCAGGCCAGCTATGCCGGGAATGACGTACGGACGGCACAAACATGCCAACAGCTTCAAGCTGTTGGTTCAGTAGGAAACAAACCAGCACAGGCTTGAAAGCCGGCCACGGGGCCTGTGGCGCCGCACTGACAACGCCACGCGGGGGCACCAGGCTCTGCAGGCCTCCTGGGCAGCCGGGCACCTTCCCCCGCATGGTGTGTGCACGGCCACCACCTTCACACCAGCCCAGGGGCTCCCTGTCGCCCTTGGAACCCAGAGCCCGGAGGCTGCCTTGCCACAGGGGCGGTGGGGTCCCTTCCACGAGCCCCTGAGTGAACCAGAGGAGGAGCTGGGCACCCGCTACTGCTCTGTGCCGGGCCCGGGCCCCGCAGGAAACGACTGTTCCCCGCGGGGCTCCCAACAGCACACATTCATCCTCTTGCCACTCTGAGGCCAGAAGTCCAAAATCAAGGTGTCCGCAAGGCCCGGCTCCCTCCGAAGGCTGGAGGGGAGGATCCTTCCTGCCTCTTCCAGCTTCTGGTGGCTCCAGGCGTCCCCGGGCTTGTGGCCGGTCCCTCCATCCCCACACGACCTCTTTTGTGAGTCTGTCCTCCACGTGTTATAAGGACCCTTGTATCAGGTTTAGGGCCCAGCTGGGTAATCCAGGATGGTCTCATCTCAAGTGATGGGGAGCCGGGAGGACCAAACCCCCCTCAAAACCCTAAGTCCAAGGGGTGGGGCGAGTGGTGGTGGAAAACCCCAAGCCTTCATGTCCCCCAACCTCCCAGCCACGCCCACCCCAGCCTGGGCTCTGCGTCATCCCGGGGACCCGTGTGGGGCTCTGGGACCTTAGTCCAGGATTATGGCAACGTCCAGATGTGGGCTTGGCAGTGAGCAGACAGGTCACGGGGCCGAGAGCCCTCAAGGTCAGTGTGCCACTGCTCTCAGCCCGCCCTGCTTCCCGCCCACCCCGTGGGGCTCCAGGGAGGTCTCTCCAGCTTTGTGATCTCTGTTCCCTTGTTCCTTCACATTCCCAGCTGGGAACACCCCAGCCCCCTGACGAATCTGCTCCCTCGTTTCTCTGTGTCCTCATGCAGCTGATAAGCCCAGTTCAAAACACCCCACAACCCAGTGATGGTGCCTCAGCCACGTGTGACCATCCCACAGCAGCCGTGCACCACCCACAATCTCCCCCCGCTCCCGTCTCCAGTGAGCTCACCCCCGCCACAGCGACTCTCAGACAAACCCAAAAGGAAGAGCATTCTTATTTTTAAAAAAGTGAAAGAGGGGGCTTCCCTGGTGGCGCAGTGGTTTAGAGTCCGCCTGCCGATGCAGGGGACACGGGTTCGTGCCCCGATCCGGGAGGATCCCACATGCCGCGGAGTGACTGGGCCCATGAGCCATGGCCGCTGAGCCTGTGCGCCCGGAGCCTGTGCTCTGCAGCGGGAGAGGCCTCAACAGTGGAAAGGGCCCGCGTACCGCAAAAAAAAAAAAAAGTGAAACAGGGGCTTATTCCTTTAAAGTGTCCATGTCACAAGAGACAACAGCTACGGATGACCAGGTGAAAGGAGACTCAGGTACCTGACGCACCTGCACAGACCAACTGAACAGCCAGACTGAAGGGGCCCAGGATACGAAGTGGTGGTGAGAACGTGGGGCAACGTGGCACAGCCAACGGACGGGGGATAAAGGGCAGCGAGGGGTGGTGGGGGGGGGGAGGTGGTTAAAGGACACACTCACTGGGACGTCACCTGGCGGCCCCGCTAAGGCAGCACGCACCTCTGTGACCGCCACTGCTCTCGCAGCAGAAACAAACATGTCTACACACAGATCCGCCTATGAACGCTCATGGCCGAAAAGGAAACTGCTCCAACACCCGTCAGCAGGGGATGAACCCCTGTGGGCCATCCGTACAGTGAGTGGTCCATGAGCAAAGCAGAGGCACGAAGTGCCCATAAAGGACGCGTCGGAGCCTCACAGGCAGCTGTGACACAAAGGAATCTTTGGTGACTCCATCCAGCCAGATGGAACCCACACAGTGAAAGGTCTAGAACAGCAGTTGCCTCCGGGTGGGGGAGGCTGAATGGGAAGGGACGGGAGCATCTCTATGGGGAGGGGAGGCGTCTTCAGTGTCTTCACAGGTGTGGGTGATACCGGAGATGCATTTGTCACACTCCTCAAACTGTACACTTAACATACATGCATCTCACTTCGATTTAAGCCAATGTGCTCCACGTAAGATCCAGCGTGGTAGCCCTGCCTGGGCGAGGCACTCCCGAAGCTGCTGGTGTGAGCACACGTGGGGCAGGCCCTGTGGAGGGCAACCTGACAAATGGACATTTGGGAAATGCCGTCTATAAATACAGTAGTGGACGTGCATAGCAGCAGATTCAGAAAGCCGGCCACTGCAGCGTGGCTTCTGGTGGCAACTTGAACAACGCGTGCAAAGGAATACAGTGGGCTGCCTCTTGCATCAAAACAGGGAAATAAAATATACTCAGATGTGCTTATGATTGCCTGAAGAAACTCTGGAAGACACTGAAGATGTTAATAATAATGGCCATCCACTGACTGCATATGGGCTGGATTAGTCCGTTCAGGCTGCTATAACAAAATACCATAAACTGGGTGCCTTATAAACAACAGGAATTTATTCCTCACAGCCTGGGGGCTGGACATCTGAGATCAGGGTGCCAGTGTGGCTGGGTTAGGGCCTCTTTTGGGTGGCAGACTCCTCACACCCTCACTTGGTGGAAGGGGTTGGGGAGCCCTCAGGAGCCTTTTATAAGGGCACTAATCCCATTTATGAGGGCTCCATCCTCATGACTTAAGCATCGCCCAAAGGCTCACCTCCTCACACCATCACCTTTGAGGGTTAGGATTTCAACATATGAATATGAGGGACACAAACCTGCAGACCATAGCAGGGGCTGTCACCTGAGTGCATCTGAGTCACCTGCCAAAACTGAAGGCTGAAGGGGAGTATGTCTACGGGGAAAGAAAGGGGATGGGAGAGGGCTTTGGGGAAAACCAGACCTGAGTGCCGCTTGGCCAGCTGAATGTCTACACACACTTCACAGAAAACCCATTTGTGTTACAGAAGAGTTATCATTACAACGGAAGCAACATCACACCTGTACATGAATACTTCGGAACATAAGATAAGGGCCTCCCTGGTGGCGCAGTCGTTAAGAATCCGCCTGCCAATGCAGGGGACATGAATTCGAGCCCCGGTCTGGGAAGATCCCACATGCCGTGGAGCAACTAAGCCCGTGCGCCACAGCTACTGAGCCCACGCTCTAGAGCCTGTCAGCCACAGCTACTGAGCCTGCGCTCTAGAGCCCGTAAGCCACAACTACTGAGGCCGTGTGCCACAACTACTGAAGCCCACGTGCCTAGAGCCCGTGCTCCGCAACAAGAGAAGCCACTGCAGTGAGAAGCCCGCGCACCGCAATGAAGAGTAGCCCCCGCTCGCCACAACTAGAGGAAGCCCGCGTGCAGCAACGAAGGCCCAACGCAGCCAAAAATAAATAAAAATTTTTTAAAAAGAAAAAACTTATTTAAAAAAAAACCACATTAAGATAAAAAGGATCTTGTATAAAAGACTGATGAAGAGTATCCACAAGAGGAATTACCCCAAGAAACACAGGGACATTGAGACCAAAAGGCTTCTATTGCTTCAGGACAACCTGATCTCCCTGAGGGGGAGGGGCTTAAGGAAGACACGTGTGGTTTCAAAGAGGAGATGATAAATGTAACAGAAGCCGTGAGCATCCGAGCTCAGAAAAGGACGGGATAGAGAATCATTGTGGAGACGACAGCCACATCCGAAAGAAAAGAAAACTAAACACAACCGGAAATGCCTTTAAAGACAGAGGGTTTGGGCTTGAGGAAATCACACAAAATCAAGTGAAAGTAGCTACAGTGTAAAGATAATTGAAAGAATGGTAGGGACAGAATTCAAACCAAGAAGATCTAACACATGCATAATTGATGTTCCCGAAGAGAACAAAACACCCAGGACAGAAAAAATACTCTAGAATGTAACAAAACACGCGTTCCTTCCCTTAAGCTTGAATCTGTAGTTCAAAGGAGCATGTGTCCTGGGGACAGTCTCCTGTAGTTATTAAATTTCAAGGATATAAAAATGATCATAGGAACCAGGAGACAGTAGCTGCAAGGTTCTGAGAACAAAAACGTGTGACCCAAGGATTTTTCCAATCTATCTTTAAGAATAAAGGCAAAAGAAACTCCTGTACATGAGAGCTTACAGCATAGACAGGACCCACGATAGGAGAACAGCAGGAATGTTGGAGAGCCTGGGGCAGCCCTGGATCCCCGTGTACCAGCATAATTGTTAATAGCACACATTTTTGCTCCCCAGAGTGGTCAAGTGTGAGAGGGTAAGGGTGCTATAAAGGATGTGATGGCATCAACTGATAAAATTGGAATATGGATGGTGCATTAGATAAACATATTGATGTAAATTTGCGAGGCTGTGTAAGAGAATACCCCTGTTCTTAGGAAACACAGTGAAATATTTCAAAGGGTCACCTTATGTGTAACTCACCCCCAAATTGTTCAGAAAGCTTAAGGGAGCATGTGAGAGAGATCAAATGATAAAGCAGATGGACTAAACAACAGGTGAATCCGGATGAAGGGTGTATAGCTGTTCCTTGTACTATTTTTATTTTTGCAACTTTTTCACAAGTTTGAAATTATTTCCAAATAAGAAGTCTAAAGAGAAGAAGTGCTCCAGGTTGGACAAAAAAGGATGTGGTCAGCCAGCCCATGAGCCCTCTTCACCTCCAGGGGACAAAATCCAGACGACAAAGGGCTGAAAGATGATAGAAGTCAAGGATGCGGAAGCCACGGCAAAAGCCTGGGTGAGCTTTCAGAGGACGTGTTACTGTCACGTTGGAGACCCCGCGTCAGGAGCAGAAGTTAAAGCTACAGATTTGATCAGGTAAAAAAGACAAAATTAAATTAATAAACTTAGGGACGGTGGGCAGGGTTGGGAGTCAAGAAATAACTTCTAACCTTGAGGCACTTGGTGGAAGGAAACATAATGGCCCACGTTAGATTTTCACAGTCATTTCAGGAGGAACTCCCGGTGCCGTGGTCTCGGGGGATGATGAAAACTTTGTCCTATGTTGGTCATTCCTTCAGTTTTCACTCGGTTTACTTTTGTTAAATGCAAACCCATGACACGCAATGCTTTCTCTTATAAATTATGATCCCACGGTTTGTAATTCTATTCGTGTCTCACTCCATCCACTTGGCGAGTTGTCCTTTACGGTACTGAACAGACTTTGAACAAAGCTGATTATCTGGAAAGGGAGCTCAGAACATGTTTTTAGTTTCCTCTGTTACGCAACTCCTTAACCATGAGGGTGCACCTTTTGACTAAAAAAAACGCACGACCTGAAAGTTGGGAGTTATGTTTTATTCATTGGACAAATCTGAGAACTCAAGCCCAGGGACACAGCGTCTCAGATAATGCTGAGAAAACTGTTCCGAAGAGGCAAGGGGTGGGGGAGCCAGGATACATAGGAGTTTTTGGTTTTTTGTTTTTTTGTTTGCAACAAAAGACCAGGTAGAACATCAAAAGATTACCGTTAATAAAAGAAAACCAGATATCTCAAGTTAAGGACTTTAGCCCTTTCCTCTATATGGGAAGATGCAAGAGTCTGGGCTCACTGAAGGAATCCCTTCGATGTGCACCTCAGCTATCTGGGGCCAGCACCCCGTGCTTCTTATCCTGAGTGTCTTCTGGGGGCACCATCAGGGGTGGCCACAGCGGCTGACTGCTAGATGGGCTGGGCAGTGGGCAGCCCATTTCTCTCCATCCTGAGCTCCCTCAGGGCTCACCATCCAAGTGGCTGTAATGTGATGGCTTGATGGCTGCAACGTCCTTTTTTTACTGATACAGCAGGCAATATTTTAGTTCACACACCTTTCTTACCAAAACAGAACCATTATTCCAGTTTTGTAAGGGGAGAGGAAATGCACCCTTGGAGGTTCGGGAGGCCAGGCCATGACCGAGCCTCTCTGATTCCAGCCCTTTCCTACACGGCTTGGAGGACGGGGGTCTCTGCATGTAGCCCCCTGGATTTCTGCCAAGGAGTGGGGTCGGGGGGGCTGACCCATGACATTGAGCCACTCCAGGCCACCCACACTTAAACATGCCACTTCCCAGCCAAAGGACAGGCATGACTTTTACGTCCTGGAATTAACACATGTGAACAATGGGTTGTACTAATGTTTCAGCCCCATGGAAGAAGAGGTGTGTGTTTTTTCTTGACGCTGGAATTCTAAATACAGACCTTTGAATGCCTTCTGTTATTACCAAATCAACACATTTCATGCATAATGCCTCTGTGAGGGCTGCCCCTCATTCTTCAGAGACTTCACCCGCTGGCGGAAAGCATGTTGTTTCTAATTTTTAAAGAAGAATCGTTTTTAGAACAGTTTTAGGTTGACAGAAAAATTGAGAAGACAGTACGTCGCGTCCTCATACAATCCACGCTTCCCTATTATTAATATCTTACATTACCGTAGTACTCCTGCTAAAATTAATGACCCAGTGTGGATACATCAGTATTTACTAAAGTTCATACTTGATTAAGATTTCCTGAGTTCTCCCCTAAGGTCTTTTTCTGTCCCAGGATCCCATCCAGGATTCCACATACCATCTAGTCATCGAGCCTCCTCAGGCTCCTCTTGGCTGTGACAGCGTGAAATGGTGATAAAATAAGAAATATATATTTAGTCCCTGTTCCTGGTTCCTGGCAGGGAGCTCCTAAAACCCTTAATCTCCTGAGTGCTGAGGTGGAAGGAGCATCTTTTGTTACTCATAATAAGCCCTTTCAACCACACCTGAGCTTATGCTAATGAGGTGACCCTTGCTGAGCCACTAGAAGGCTTCAGGATGGGGGCAGGTGGCCAGAGGGACCAGCTGTGTGATCAGAGAGGGGGCGCGTCCAATCCCACCCCCACCTGAGCACCATGGAGCCGATGGGGGCTGGGCATTGAGTTAATCACCAATGGTCAATGATTTAATCAATCATGCCTCCGTAAGGGGGCCTCTATAAAAACCCTAAACAATGGGATTCAGAGAGTTTCCTGATTGGTGACCACAACCATGTGCTGGGGGGGCGGTGTTGCACCCCAGACTCCGAGGGGACAGAAACTCCCACACTCAGAGTCCTTCCAGACCTCATCCTAGGCACCTCTTCATCTGCCTGTTCATTTGAATCCTTTGTAATATCCTGTATAATGAACTAGTAAATGAAAGTAAAGTGTCTCTGAATCCTGTGAACTATTCTAGCGAATTATCCAACCCAAGTACGGAGTCGCAGGAGCCCCTGATGTGTGGCTGGTTGACCAGAAGTACAGGTGGCCTGGACTTGTGGTTAGCCTGGTGTCTGGATTGGTGGCGGTCTTGTGGGACTGAGCCCCTAACCTGTAGGGTCAGCACTGACTCCAGGGAGTGTCAAAACTGAATTAAATTGTAGGACACCTAGTCGATGTCCACAGAAAATTGGAGAACTGCTTGGTGCGGAAAACCCACACATTAAGTGTCAAAAGTGTTTTGAGTAGGTAAAAAAAATCACAGTGGTGGGAGAGAGTTGATCTCAGACTGTCCTTGTTTTTTTTTTTTTTTTTGCGGTACGCGGGCCTCTCACTATCAGACTGTCTTTTTTTTTTTTTTTTTTTTGCGGTACGCGGGCCTCTCACTGCTGTGGCCTCTCCCGTTGCGGAGCACAGGCTCCGGACGTGCGGGCTCAGCGGCCGTGGCTCACGGGCCCAGCCGCTCCACGGCACGTGGGATCCTCCCGGACCGGGGCCCGAACCCGCGTCCCCTGCATCGGCAGGCGGACCCTCAACCACTGCGCCACCAGGGAAGCCCCTGTCCTTGTTTTTGATGACCTTGACAGCCTGAGGAATACTGGTTCAGGTATTTTTTCAGTTGTTTCCAAATTCTACGGGAATGCGTCTGATGTTCTTTTCACGGTTGACTGGTGTCACAGGGTTCGGGAAGATACCACAGAACTCTGGTGCCGTGCTCGTCACACATTAGCAAGTGGTCCTCCTGTTAACACGACGTGTCGCTGTGCGTGTTGACACTGATCGCCATCAGGCTGGTTGTCAGGTTTCTCCTCCATAACGTGACCCTTCTCCTCACTTTCCGCATTGTCCTTTTTGGAAGGAAGTCCCTCTGCAGCCCACACTTAAAGAGCGGGGAGCTGTGTCCCTCCTCCCGAGGGCAGAGCATCTACATAAAATTTGAAATTCCTCTTTGTTACCACGGCTGTCACCCCAGAATCATGCCCCTACCCCTCCCTCGAATAGGAACCAGTTACTCGTAATGTAAGTTTCAGAGGGAAGCTGCAAAGAGAAAAAACCAACCGGTTAGAGCCATCTAGGCCCCAAATAACAGAAGACTAAACCTCCATTAGACTTTGAGCCTCGTTATACATTCATTATAATGCATTAGCTAAATGACACACTCACCAGCGCCATGACAGTTGGCAGTTGCCATGACAACAACCAGGAAAAGCCCATACAAGGACTGAAAAGGAGGGTTGCATCAGTTCCCGGTCCAAACCACACCCCTGTTCTCAGATAACTCATGAATATTCCTCCCATTCTTTCCAATTCCCTCCCACTTACCTCATCCCTCCTGTATATGTGGGGTCTCTGCACAAATTGGGTTGAGAAGTTGATTTGAGAACTAGGTTCCCGCTTCTCCATCCTTTGGCCATTGAATAAAGCTTGTGCCATTCCAGTCTCAGCATCCGCTTCGTTATTGGCTGCGTGAACCCAATCGGAAAAAGAACCTCGCTGGCTGAGACAGGGGGTCTCCGTCTGAGCTAGGACCCCAGCATGGGTCCAGTCAACCAGTTGGGTAACATCTTCATGGGAGATTTGTCTCCTCCCCCATTTACTTATTCAATTATTTATCTTAATCAGTTTAGACCCGTGGGTATTTATTTTATTCTTTGGATTATGACCCAGTGCTGTTTATTTTGTTGTCCAAATTTTTCCAGCCTTGGTCATTGGGAGTCCCTTCAGTTGGCCCCCTGTCCCTTTAGCCTGCCCCCATCAACGTAGGGTGTGTTTGTTTTTTAAAGGGCTTCCTTACCACGGGTTCATCTTGTACATTTCTTGCCCCTAGTCCTAGAATCAGCCATTTCTCCGTGGAAGCCTGTTCCTTTTTATTGGAGAACAGTGTCAGAAGCTAAGATCTGGGCACAAGGCGTGCTCACCGCTACTGGGATGTCATTGCTCCTAGGCCTTCTCAACGGACAGAGCAGAGATATGCCCATAGACTCATCCACATATATATACACCTATCTATAAATAAATCTCTATGTAATCATTTGTATCTATGTTATGCTAAACACGAGTTCACGCTGAAGTCCCCAACTCTAATCCACCATCACATGGACCCTAGCCTCCTCCCTTTGTTTATCTGTAAATTCCCACCCAACAGTGAGAAGTCTGACTTGCCATCCACTTACTTAATGGTTCCATGGCAGCCTCCAGACTGTGACATCAGACTGTGAATCCGTGCCTCCACGGAAGCAACTTTACCAACCAGAGTACGGTGCTCGTGGACCGTTCCTTTTTCCTTTAGTCTTACCGACACCGCTCGTTTCCAGAGTTGCATGGGTCAGCAACTTCTCCCACTCTCCTTCACTGAGGTTGTGTCACACATTTGTATGACAGTTAGATTCTCTCGTCACAAGGTTCCCTCCTGGGAACGCTTGACCACCTAAGTTCTTCATTTGCATACACTAAGGGTCACTCTGGGCTGTAAAGTTCTATGGGTTTTGACTAGTGCCTAATGTCAGATATCCACCACCACAGGATCCTATAGAATGGCTTCACTGCCTACGCTCCATCTGCATCCCTGCCTCCCGCCAAGCACCTGGCAACCACTGATCTTTTTATTGTAGATTGGTGTTTTCCAGAATGTCATATCATTGGAATTATATACCATGGAGCCTTTCAGACTGGCTTTTTTCACTTAGGCATATGCATTTAAGGTTTCTCCATGTCTTCTCACTGCTCGACAACGATTTTTTGTTGTCGTTGCTGGATAATATTCCATTGTCTAGATGCACCACAATTGATCTATGTACCTTTTTTTTTTTTTTGGCCACGCCACATGGCTTGTAGGATCTCAGTTCCCCGACCAGGGATTGAACCCAGGCCACAACAGTGAAAGCCTGGAATCCTAACTCCTAGGCCACCAGGGAACTCCCTGATCTATGTACTATTTAAGGACACCTTCATTTCTTCCAGTTTTGGGAGATTATGATGAAAACTGCTATAAACATTCAGGTGCAGGTTTTTGTATAGACATAAGTTTTCCAATCAGCTGAATAAATACCAAAGAGTGCAATTACTGGATTCTATGGTGAGAGCATGTTCAGTTCCGTAAGGAACCACCAAATTGTCTCCTAAGCGGCTGCACCATTTTGCATCCCCGCCAGCAATGAATGAGAGTTCCTGTGGCTCCACGTCCTCGCCAGCATTTGGTGATGTCAGTTCCTTTTTTTCTCAATTTTAGCCATTCTAATGGGCGTATAGCGGTATCTCATTGTTCACTTTCATTTGCGCTTCCATAATAAGAGACGGATATGCTTTCCTGCTATCTCTATATCTTCTTTGCGAAGCTGTCTGTTTAAATCTTTTGCTCATTTTTCATTGGGATGTTTGTTTTCTTGTTGCTGAGTATTAAGATTTGTTTATCTCTTTCAGAGAGAGAAGCTGAGAGACTGAATATACAAATGGACAGGCCATATATGAAAATACAACTCTGACCCACAGCCTGCAGCAATCAGCCCAGAAAACCAATCCATCATCTACAGTAACCAGCCCAGGGAGCCATCCTGGTATAAGTTGGACTTCTAGGAAGTCAGACATCTACCTCTAGCAACAAAAAGGAGGCCAAGTAATGACCCTCGTAACAATCAACCCCAAATGGCCAGGACTTTTTTTAATAACAGAAATTTTTCCTAATTGTTTTTCCTGCTTCCAACTTAGGACCAACCAGAGGAAACCAAATATGCTCCCCTAAGCAATCACATAGGATGTCTTCCCCAGGCTCACAGCTCCATCAGAGAACCACTGAGCCCCCTTTTTTCCACAATAAATGTTTCCCAGCTTCTCCCTGCCTTTGAGCCTCTGTGAGACACCGTAATGGTGGCCGACTCCCTGCTACAGCAGACTCTGAATAGTCTTCGCTTCTTCTCATTTGCTTGGTCTTCACTTATTTCCACAAAGTCCTTTATCAGATATGTGTTTTGTGAAGATTTTCTCCTCCATCTGTGACTTGTTTGTTTATTCTCTTAACAGTGACTTTCACAGAGCAGAAGCTTTGAATTACACTGAAGTCTAACTTCTCAAAATTTTCCTTCATGGATCACGCTTTTGGTGTTTTATCCAAAAAAGTCATTGCCAAACCCAAGATCACTTAGTTTCTTCTATCTTATCTTCTAGAAGTTTTAAAGTTTTGCATTTTACATTTAGATCTATGACCCATTTTGAGTTAATTTTTGTGAAAGGTGTAAGATCTGTATCTAGACTCAGTTTTCTTTTTGTTTGTTTGTTTTTGACACGTGAATGTACGGTAGCTACAGTACCACTTGTTGAAAAGACTATTCACTTTCCATTTATTCATTTCTGCCCTCGTAAAAGAACAGTTGACTGAATTTGTGTGAGTCAATTTTTGAGATCTCTATTCTGTTCCATTTATACATTCTATACATTGTTGAATTTCATTAGTTAATATTTTGTCAGGGACTTTTGCATCTAAGTTCGTGAGAGTTATTGGTTTGCAGTTTTCCTTTCTTGTAATATCTTTATCTGGTGTTGGTATCAGGGTAATGCTGGCCTCATAGAATGAATTAGGAAGCATTGCTTCTGCTTCTATTTTCTGGAAGAGAATGTAGAAAATTGGTACCATTTCTCCCTTTAATGTTTGGTAGAATTCACCAGTGAAGCCATCTGGGCCTGGTACTTTTTTTTTTTTTTTGGCTGCGTTGGGTCTTCGTTGCTGCGCGTGGGCTTTCTCTAGCTGTGGCGAGCGGAGGCTACTCTTCATTGTGGTGTGCTTCCTTCTCATTGCGGTGGCTTCTCTTGTTGCGGAGCATGGGCTGTAGACAAGCAGGCTTCAGTAGTTGTGGCACGTGGGCTCAGTAGTTGTGGCACCCGGGCTCTAGAGTGCAGGCTCAGTATTTGCGGCACACAGGCTTAGTTGCTCCACGGCATGTGGGATCTTCCTGGACCAGGGATCAAACCTGTGTCCCCTGAATTGGCAGCCGGATTCTTAACCACTGCAGCACCAGGGATGTCCCCGGGCCAGGTGCTTTTTTTTTTCAGGTTATTAGTCATGGGTTCAGTTTCTTTAGGCCTATTATCTATGTCTCCTTGAGTGAGTTTGGGTAGCTGTGTCTTTCAAGGAATTGGTCCATTTCATCTAGGTTATCAAATTTGTTGGCATAAGTTGTTCATAGTATCCTTCTATTATCCTTTTAATCTCTGTAGGCTCGGTAGTAAAGTCAGTCCGGCTCACGATCCATAGAATTAACACATTGAGACCCCACCTTGACCTGGATCCAGGGACTGGGCATTGGCCTCAGGGGATTTGAGGCCATCTTTCCAAAGTTTAGCATGGGTTACTGGGATGCACTCTGACCTTGCTTTGTTGTTGAGTTCATTTCGTTTCTGACTATAGCCTCCCCGTCTGGTATAAGCTTCTGGTATAAGGCTGTGTTAGAACTACCCTTCAGTTTCATGCCGATTAAGGTGGGAGACTGGAGTGCCAGTTCTATTCTGAAGCAGAACTGTTCTCAGGATCTGGGAGCACAGCCAGGAGCATAGAGATCTGGGTCAAAGAGATGCCAGGGCTCCTCTGTGCCCCAGAGGAGGCAGCTGTTCTTTATTAGGGTTACTGGCTGATGCTGTGGAAGTAGAAGCATGGGAGACAAGGCAGCCCCACCCCATGGGGAGTGCCTGCAGCTTGGAGTAGTGGTTCTTAAACTTGTCTGCATCCCGGAACTTAGGAAAAATACTGATGTCCAGGATCCATGCCAGAGACGCTCACTTAACTGGTTTGGGGTGCAGCCCACATTCAGGTACCTGCCCAAGCACAGGCATTCACTACATCTTGGAGTGTGCCACCCATAGATGTCACCAAATATTGGAAAGAAAAGGGATGAATGGGTTGGGGCTCCTTGGATCATCCCAACTCAGGAAGCCAAGGGGCTTCATTCACCATGTGACAATGCTGCTTTATTCGCCTGTGAAGTCATAAACCATCACCAGGAGAGCCTGGCAGAGCCTGGAGCCTGGTGTGGACCATTCCATCCCCGTGAGGTCACTGATATAAGTTACAACAAGCTAAAGAGAACAAAACCAGCCTGATGGCTCCCACTCAGCCAGCCGTTAAACTTCTCACTGGAAATTAAAGGAAGCCTCTGCCTGAGGGCCCTGAATAAGGAAGAAGTCTTGGCTGTCGTCGCTGTCAATCCCCTTGGACATAAAAGAAACATCACCTGCGGGAAGGGGAAGTGATGGCTGGGTTGCTTGCGCAAGGCTTGACTGCCGGGACACCTCATTTTGCCTTTTCCTGCCTGGAGTCTACAGCTTGGCTTCAATCCCGGGTAAATGTCAGAAGGAACCCAGAACAAGCTCTAGAATGCCAAGGTGCAGCCAAGTAAACAGAAACACTCCTATGGGTTTAAGAAAACAGAACAGAATGTATGGGCTTGTCTAACTAAAAAGTCTGGCAGTAGGGTGACTTCAGGCATGGCTGGATCAAGGCGCTCCATGATTTGTTATCAATCTTCCCTCCACCTTTGCTTTTTACTGTCTTCTACATTGGCCACCTCCTCTCAAAGGCTTTCCATTCATGGCAACAAATGGTTCCTGCGATTCCCAGACTCGAGTCTTCCCAGCTTGGAAATCCAAAGGGGAAGGAAGTGTACAAACTGCTTCTTGCCTTTCACTTCCCCTTCTCTCATAGACTGGAACTTTGAGTGGGGTCCACATGGCACAATTACCTACTGACTGCCTACCTGGGACTGCTGGAATCTTCCATGTGCTCCTCCACAACTATTTGTTATACCTCTCCACACGGCTCTGTTCCCAGGGAGGCTGACCTGCATGAACAGTAGCCCAGGCTCCCTTGCCCTTTGCATTCTGGGTGGGGGTTGGGGGGAGAGGTCTGGCCAATGAGAAGCTCTGGCAAGAACCTGTTGGTTGTGTTATTTATTCCCAGCTCTCTCTTGTCAGCATTGCCTCACATTGGCTGTGTCATTTCTCCAGAGTTCACATCCTTTCACAGCAGCCCTCTCCTCTGACTTTCTCCTTCCCAGTTCTGCTTCCTCCCCTCACACTTCAGACTCAGGGGTGAAAACAGTCCTCAGTTGTTACTAGCCCTGGGCACAGCACTGTCACGTGAGGCTCCCTGTAACTCGCCCACAGTTAGAATATGCTCTTGGGTTCTTTCCTGAACACTGATAGGTAGATGCACTAGGCTTGGTTATAAGACAAGGCTCTGGCCAATGGGATGTGAACAGAAATGATGTGGGCAACTCCCAGGTCGCACCCTGAAAGGAGGAAGTATGCCTCCCACCATTTTTTTACCCCCTCACCGTCTGGAAATTGGATGAGGTGGTGAGCCATCTCAGACATGTGGACAATAATAACATCCTAGGGATGGTGGAACAAGAAGATAAAGGGGCCAGGGCTCCTGGACGCTCTGTGGAGCAAAGTCACCAAACCAAGAAGGACAAGCCCGCTGTTAAGGCATTGCAGCCAAGGTGATTTAGGGCCTCCGTCGCTGCAGCTGAACCCATATTCCAACCATACAGTGACGCGTTCTTTCTCAATAGTTCCTGTCAAAGTTCCAGAAGTTCTCTCTGGCCTTCAGCCACATTTCCAACCACAATCCAATCACTGTTGCCATGGAAATGAATGACCTTACTGATCCGCTGGGTCCACCCCTGAAGCTGGAGCCAGGACAAAACAGCCACCTGGCAAACATGGGCTGGGAGTGGGGGTTAGGTGATTCCCAAAGGGAACTTGGAAGCCTGTTACCAGAAGGGGGAAATTTTGCTGGGTAAGGAAAAGCAACCGCTCTCATTAGGAGTCACGTCCGCAGCTACCATCTGTGAGCACCTTCTATGCACCAGTCTTGTCACATTCATGCTCTCATCCTTGCAGCCTTTTACTCTGAGCTCTTGTCATTCTGTGGGCAAATAGGGTTTAGTTGGACAGTTCTTGCTTGGGTCTTTGATGCAATTGCAGTAGAGGGTGAATGGGGCTCTGAAGGCTCAACTGGGAGGCCATCCAAGATGGCAAGAGTGGAAGCTGGCTATAATCTGGGAGTTCAGCTGGGGCTGCTGACCAAAGGGTCCACAGGCAGCCTCCTGCCATGGTTTGGGCATCTCACAGCAAGGGAGTCTCAGTGTAATCACGTTTCTTACGGGGTGGCCGGCTTACGAGAAGCAGGAAGAGGAAGCTACCAGGTGAGTTCTGAGAGGCCAGTTAAAGGCTATGCCAACAACTAGCGTAGTGTCACTTCTACCATGTGCTTTTGGACAAAGCAGCCTCAGGGCCACCCAGTTTCAAAGGTGTTCCAAAATGTACTTCATTTCTGCAGGGGAAGTGGCAAACTCACATTGCAAAAGAGAATTGTACGATGGGGAATATTTTTGCAGCTATCTTTGGAAACTACAACCTGACACAGCCTGCCCTCTGGGCACAACAATTCTTATCCCTCCCACACGCAAAATATGCTCACTCCTCACCCAAGAGCCCAAAGTCTCATTGCGTTACAGCATCAGCTCAAGCTCCAAGATCCTATCGTTAAATTAGGTCCAGGTGTGCATGAGACGCCTCAGGCGCAGCCCCTCAAATATGCTTCCTCTTACGAAGACCTGTATGAGACAAGTGATCTGTGATCCCACACCCGAAATCAAACGGGGGTGTGGATAACTGCCACTGCACTACCAACCAGAAATGGGCCACCGCAACTCTAAAATCCAGCCAGTACCTTGTACCAGTTCCTTGATTAGGACCTGTTCTGTTCCCTTTAAGTGATTCTCTGTGGTTCTGGTTTTGATCTTTGAGCTCCATTAGGCTCCATTCTTTGAATCATTCTTCATTTTCCATAATAAATGACCCACATTTTCAGCTGAGAAGTTTTGTTCAGCCTACTTTCTGCCTTAGGAAGTTGGGGGCTCAAAGGTCTCTCTTGGTTTTAAACTCTGTTTCCCTTCCAAGCCAAGCTAATATAATTTCTCTATAAACTTTGTGGGTTTCCTGTGTATCAACTTAGAGACACCCTTTTCTACCCTGGGTTGAGAAACAGATTGCTGTGAAACATCATCCCTAGCACCGTTTAAAACTCTGTTTATGGAAAAAGGCTATAGAAGTGGTTCTCAACTGGAGGTAACCTTGCTGCTTCCCAGGGAACATGGGGCAATGTCTGGAAACATTTTCGGTTGTCACAAGTATGAATTATCCAGCCCCGAATGTCAATAGAACCAAGGTCAGGAAACACTGGTCCTGTAGGAATTATCCTAAAATATTTCTGAAATCTCAAATAAGGGTCTTATGATCATATGCTCGTCTTCATTTTTACCCTGAGACAATATTCTTGCTGTCCTGGATTTGATATTTACCTTAAAGCAGCTCTTTATTTTGACAGTATTTTGCTGTCTGGGGAGGCTGAAAATAAGAAACAGTTTTATTTTCAAATCCAATAAGTCCTAACAATAGCATATGACCACTCACTTCATGAAACCCCTTTAAAACTTTTGTTTTATTGTGTGATACTAACATACAAAATGTTTGTAATACACATAAAAGTTACAGACCGTGATAATAAACCATCATGAAATAAAAACCAACTTAAGAAATAAACATGGACTTTTTCCCCCCACCGGATGGATTGTTAAGATGCCGTCACACAGAACTTGACAATGAAGTCATCCCCAAAGAACCAAAGTTGACACATGTATTCTGGCGACATAATTTGAGAAATAAATTCATTACAGTGTGCTGTCAGCAAGACGTACAATGGGGTTTCCCACCATTATTCCCCACAGAACAGCAATTCTGACAATCACCCATGGATGACAGTACCTTTGTGGGAGCCTGAGAGTCAAGTGGAGAAGTTCCAGCACACTGCTGGAGAAAAAAAAAGTACTATAATAGACATGTTGAAGAAGGCGTGATTTTACCTGCATTGCCCCTCCCATAAGGCTGTACAGCTCAGTGCCGAGAGAGACCCCCTCAGCCAGAGATTTCTCCCACAGGGAAAAGAGAGAGCATGTGAATGAGTGCCCAGCTTCCCCAGCTACGTAAGATGCTGCCCAAGGGGCCCAGTACTTTCCTCATGCACCCAGAATACTGAGGTGATCTGCAAAGCTGAGGGGATGTGGGAGGCTGGGAGCACAGCAGCCAGCACTCAGAACTCATCAGATGGTCACAGATCATACTGTCCACTTCACAGACTCCATTAGGAAGCCTGCCCGTGAGCCTCTGGGGACACCTTGTCTACAGAACCCCCCAATTGGCCCATGAGCACCCCCAATGTTGCACATACCTCACACACCCTCCTCCTCCATAGCAAGACACTTTAGTTGACAGACACTTAAGTTGTTTCCATATCTTGGCTGTTGTAAATAATGTGGCAATAAACATGGGAGTGCAAATAGCACTTTGAGATACTGATTTTATTTACTTTAGGTATATACACAGAAATAGGATTGCTGGATCATACAAAAGTTCTATTTTGAATTTTTTGAGGAACCCACACACTGCTTTCCATAATGACTATACAAATGTACATTCCCACCAACAGTGCTCCAGGGTTCCCTTTTCTCCACATCTTCTCACCAACACCTGTTACTTCTTGTCTTTTTGATAATAGCCGTCCTAACAGGTGTGAACTGAAATCACATTGTGGTTTTTGTCTGTATTTCCCTGGTGACCAGTGATCTTGAGCACATTTTCATGTACCTGTTGGCTATTTGTATGTTTTCTTTGGAAAATTGTCTACTTAGGTCCTCTGCCCATTGAACAATCGGATTTTTCTTCTATTGTGCTGTAATAGTTTCTTATATATTTAGGTATTAGATTCCTATCAAAGATGTGGTTTGCAAATATTTTCTCCCATTCCGTAGGTTCTGTGACCGTTCCACGGGTCACATATTTGTCACAATAACAAAAGGAATTTTCCAGCTTTCCTTTTGTTATTGATTTCTAGTTTCATGCCATGATTGTCAGAAAAGATACTGGATACGACCTCAATCTTCTTAAATTTGTTAAGACTTGCTTTATGACCTAACACGTGATCTATCCTGGAGAATGGTAAGTGTACACCTGAGAAGAATGTGTGTTCTCTTGCGGTTGGATAGAAAGTTCTGTATATGTCCGTTAGGTCCATTGGCCTGAACCGTAGTTCAAGACCAATGTCTTGTTTTGATTTTCTGTCTGGATCATTTATCCATTGCTGAAAGTGGGGTACTGAAGTTCCCTACTATTATTACATTGCCGTCTATTTCTCCCTTCAGGTCTGTTAGCATTTGCTTAATATACTTATAGACACCCCAATGTTGGGTGCATATATATTTGCAATGGTTTTATCCTTTTGATGACTTGAACGCTTTATCATTATATAATGACCTTCTTTTTCTCTCGTTACAGTTTTTTATTTAGTCTATTTTATCTGAAATAGTAGAGCTCTTTTGGGGTTTTCATTGGTACAGAAAATCTTTTTCCATCCCTTGCCTTTGAGCCTATGTGTGTCCTTGAAGCTGAATTGAGGCTCTTGTAGGTAGCATATAGTTGGGTTTTTAGAAAATCCATTCACCCATTCTGTGCCTTTTGATTGTAGAATTTAATCCGTTTACACTTAAAATAATTATTGATAGCAGTAAGGACTTGCTGTTGCCATCTTGTTCATTGTTTTCTGACTGCTTTGAGTTTTTTATTCCTCTCTCACTATTTTCCTTCATGATTTGATAATTTTCCACAGTGGTGAATTTTGATTCCTTTCTGTACCTTTTGTGTATCTGCTATAGATTTTTGCTTTGTGGTTACCGTGAAGCTTACATAAAATATCTTACAGTTATTACAGTCTATTTTAAGATGATAACAACTTAACGTCAACCATGTACAAAAACTCTACATTTTTATTCCCCACCACGTTTTATGTTTTTGAAGTCACAGTTTACATCCTTTAATATTTTGTATCCATTAACATATTGTGGTAGGTATATTTATTTTTAATACTTTTGTCTTTCAACCCTTTTACTAGAGTTAAGTGATTTGCACACGACCTTTACAGCACTAGAATATTTTGAATTTGACTACATACTTATCTTTACCAATGAGTTTTATACTTTCATGTTACTAGTTAGTGTCCTTTCATTTTATCTTGTAGAACTCCCTTTAGCATTTTTTGTAAGGCAGGTCTAGTGGTATGGAACTCCCTCAGCTTTTGTCAGGAAAAGTCTTTATTTCACCTTCAATTCTGAAGGATAGCTTTGCTGGGTAAAGTCTTCTTGGTTGGAAGTTTCTTTCCTTTCAGCACTTTGAATATACCACTCCACTCTCCTGGCCTACAAAGTTTCTGCTGAGAAATTCACTGATAGCATTATGAGGGTTCCCTTGTATGTAATGAGTTTCTTTTCTTTTGCTGCTTTCAAAATTCCTTGTATTTGAATTTTTTGACAGCTTTATTATAATGTGCTTCGGCAAAGTCTGCCTGGGGTTGAATCTCTTTGGGGACCTGTGAGCTTCATGTACCTAGATGTCCATGACTCTCCCTACATTTGGGAAGTTTTCAGCCATTACTTCTTCAAATAAGCCTTCTGCCCTTTCTCTTTTCTTCCTCTGGGACTCCCATAATGTGTATGTTGTTCATCTAATCATGTCCCATAATTCACATAGGTTTTCTTCCCTCCTTTTCATTATCCCCCCACACCCGCAATTGGATAGTTACAAATGACCTCTCTTTGAGTTCGTAGATTCTTTCTTCCGCTTGGTCCAGTCTTCTGTTGATGTTCTCTATTGCATTTTTCATTTTATCCATTGTTTTCTTCAACTCCATAATTTGGGGTTTTTTTTAATAATTCCTATCTCTCTGTCCTCATTTTGTTCATATATTCTTTTCCTGATTTCTTTGAGTTATCTGTGTTCTCTTGTAGCTCGCTGAGTTTCCCTAAAACAATTGTTTTGAATTCTTTGTCAGGCAATGAATAGATCTCCATTTTGGGGTGGTCAGCTGCTGGAAAATTATTGTGTTCCTTTCACGGTGTCATGTTTCCTTGTTTTTTTCATGTTCCTTGAAGTCTTGCATTGCTGACTTCACATCTGAAGAGCAGTCTTTACTGTCCTCCAGTCCTTACTGACTGGCTTTGGGAGAGAAATATCTTCACCAGTCAGCTTGGCCAGGGATTCTGAGGCTTTCCATTCCTATGAATTCACCCACTCCACACTTCTTGTTCCCTGTTGGAAGGAATTCTTAAGATTGCATGACTTCTCTTGATTCTGCAAAGCCAGGCCAGGTGCTGAGAGCCCTCTGTTTGTTCTCTCTAGTGTGATGCTCTGAAATGTTCATGTTTCTGTGCCTTCTCCTAATCCCACAGAATTGGGCTGGTTTTCTGTGCATATATATGTATATATATATACATACATACATATATATATATACACACACACACACACACACCATGGAATATTATTCAGCCATAAAAAAGAAGAAAATCCTGTTGTTTGTGATAACATGGATGAACCTGGAAGATATTATGCTTACTGAAATAAGCCAGACAAAGACAAATACTATATGATCTCACTCATATGTGGAATCTTAAAAAAAAAAAAAACAGTAGAACTCATAGAAACAGCAAGTAGAATGGTGGTTGCCAGGGGTTGAGTGGGGTGGCTGGGGTGGCTGGGGGGGAATGGAGAGATGTTGGTTAAAGGATACAAACTTCTAGTTACAAGATTAATAAGTCCCGGGGATCTAACGTGCAGCATCGTGGCTATAGTTGAAAATACTGTGTTATATACTTGAAAGTTGCTAAGAGAGTGTTGTGTTCTCACCACACACACACACACACACACACACACACACACACACAATGGTAACTGTGTGAGATAAGTGTGCTGCTTAATTTGAATGGAGTAATCATTTCACAATGCATACGTTTATCAAATCATCACATCGTACACTTTAAATATATACAATTCTATCAGTTACACCTCAATAAAGCTGGAAAATAGAAATAAAATAAAATGACCAATACCATTAAATCTTCCTGCATACTGCACCCTCATCCCATCACCTTGCCCTCCCACCCCCACGCCCCTGGAGAAGTAACTATCATCCTGTACATAGTGTTTACCACACTTCTGCTTTGCTGTAGAGTTCAATCACACATGCATCTCTAAATGCACATTGCTTTATTTTGCTTGGTTTGGAGCCTTATAAAAATTGTATCATGCTATGTATATTCCCCAGAAACTTGCTTTTTTCACTGGGCATTTTTTCTAAAACAATATTACCCTTGGGTATGTTTCATTTTTTATTGTCATATACTATTCCATTGTGTTAATACATCACAACTGATTTATCCATTCTCTTGCTTATGGGAATGTGAGTTTCCAGATTTTTGCTCTTATGCATAATACTGCTTTTAACAATCTTGGATGTATCTCCTGGCACACACGCACCAAAATGTCTGTTGGTTCTATTAACTAGGACTGACACTCAGGAGTCATGACTGTGCATTATCTTTAACTTCACAGGATATCAATTCATTTTCTAAAGTATTGAACCAATACCATACTTCTGAGCAGTTCCTGTATCAGGACACTTCTCCACACCCTCACAACGTGGGGTTTTGTTAACTTCTACTTTTCCCCAGTCTAACAGTCATAGTAGAGTATCTCCTTTGATCTTAATTTGTATTTTCTGGAATAATTTGGCTTACGTTATTGACCACTCATGGTGCTGCTTCTGTTGACTCCTGATCTTTTGTCCATTTTCCTCTTGGTTTGTTTATTTTCTTATTGAGTCTTTATGTACTATGAATACTAATCCTCATGGACTGCTTACATCTTTTCCCAGCCTCTGACTTGTCTCTTCACTTCCTTTACGGAGTCTGCTAAAAAGAAAATTTAGGGAATTCCCTGGCATTCCAGTGGTTAAGACTCCATGCTCCAGTGCAGGGGACCCAGGTTTGATCCCTGGTTGGGGAACTAAGATCTCACATACCACAACTAAGCCCATGCACCTCAACTAGAGAGCCCACATGCCACAACTACTGAGCCTGTGTGCTCTAGAGCCCACACACCACGACTAGAGAAGCATGCACAATGCAGCACAGACCCAGTGCAGCCAAAATCAATCAATCAATCAATTTAATTTTTAAAAAAGAACAGCTATTGTGACATAACATTAAAAAAAAAGAACTCTATTGAGATTTTGACTGGAACTCCAAGGATCAACACATGAAGAACTGACATCTATATGTTTTTGAGTCTTTTTTTTTTTTTGGCTGTGCAGCTCAGCTTGCAGGATCTCAGTTCCCCGGCCACGGATTGAACCCAGGCCACAGCAGTGAAAGCCTGGAGACCTAACCACTAGCCCACCAGGGAACTCCCTGTTTTCAAGTCTTTCAATTCATGAAAATGGTACTTTTCTCCATTAATTTAGGGTTTTTTTAACATCTTCTGATAAAGTTCTTTAAGTCTTGCACTTATTTTGTTAGACTTATTCCTTAAAACAAGCCTTAAAACGAGCAGGCTCCAGTTTTTTCTTTATGGGACAAATTTAGCCCCAACTCGATTTTTGAATTGTTATACAATTGTTCAGATTTTCTGTTTCTTCCCGAGTCAGTTGTGATAAAATGTTTTTTTAGAAATTCAGCCATTTCATCTAAGCTTTCCAATATATTGGCAAAAACAATGTTTAAAACATTCTGTTACCATGTTTTCTATATCTGATATTAGGTCTCCTTTTTTTATTCTTAATATTTTTATGCTTTATCTTTTTTCATGATAAACCTGGACAGAGATTTGTCTATTTTATTTCTGTTTTATGGAATATTCAGCTTATTTGAAATTTTCTATGTTTCTTTGTGTTCTAATTCATTCTTAGCCATGTCTTTTTTATCTCCTTTTTTATCTCATGTCATTTTTATCTCCTTCCTTCAACTTTCTTTTTTCCTTCTACTTTTTCATGTTATTTTACTCTTTGTCTTATATCTTAAATTGCATGTTTAACTAGTTTCTCTTTTTTCCTTCCAGTTTTAATTAGCTATAATTGACATACGGCACTGTGTAAGTGTAAGGTATACAGACATAATGATTTTATTTACATACATCATGAAATTAGCATATAATTTTAGTGGCCGTCCATCATCTCATATGGACACCACGTTAAAGGAATAGAAAATACATGTTTTTTCCCTTGTGATGAGAACTCTTAAGATTTACTCTTAACAACGTTCATATAAAACGTACAGCACTGTTAATTATATTTTTCATGCTGTACTTTTCATCCCTATGACTAGAATCTTGTACCGTTTGACCACCCTCATCAAATTCTCCCTCCCCCCTACCCCCCACCTCTGGTAACCAAAAATCCGAACTCTTTTTCTGTGAGTTTGTTTTTGAAGTATAATTGACCTATAACATTTTGTTACTTCCTGGTTCATAACATAGAGATTCAATATTTCTATATATTTCAAAATGATCACCACTAGAAGTCTAGTTGTTATCTGTCATGATACAAAGATATTATGTAATTATTGACTGTATTCCCCACACACTACATTTCATACCGGTGACTCATTTATTTTGTAACTGGAACTTTGCACCTTTTAACCTGCCTCACCTATTTCCCTTCCCTCCACCCCCTTCCTCTCTGGCAACCACCTATTTGTTCTCTGAATCTATGACGCTGTTTCTCTTTAGTTATGTTTGTTCATTTGTTTTGTTTATTTATTTATTGGCCGTGCCGCACAGCTTGCGGGATCTTAGTTCCCCGACCAGGAATTGAATCCGCGCCCTTGGCAGTGAAAGCATGGAATCCTAACCACTGGACCACCAGGGAATTCCCTGTTTTGTTTTGTTTTTCTAGATTCCATATATTAGTGAAATCATACAGTATTTGTCTTTCTCTGTCTGACTTATTTCACTTAACATAATACCCTCTAGGTCCATCCATGTTGTCACAAATGGCAAGATTTCATTCTTGTTTATGGCCGAGTAATATTCCATTGTATGTATATGCCACGTTTTTAAAAATTTATTTATTACCACATCTTTTTATCCATTCATTTATTGATGGGCACTCAGGTTGTTTCCACATCTTGGTTATTGTAAATAATTCCACAATGAGCATAGGGGTGCATATATCTTCTCAAATTAGTATTTTCATTTTCTTCAGATACCCAGAGTGGAATTGCTGGGTCATATGGTACTTTTATTTTTAGTTTTTTGAGAAACCTCCATACTGCTTTCCACAGTGGCTGCACCAATTCATTTTCCCAACAGCAGTGCACAAGAGTTCCCTTTTCTCCACGTCCTCACCAACACTTGTTATTTTTTGTCTTTTGGATGAGAGCCATTCTGACAGGTGTGAGGTGATACCTCATTGTGGTTTTGATTTGCATTTCCCTGATGATTAATGACGCTGAGCATCTTTTCATGTGCCTTTTGACCACCCTTTTGTCTTCTTTGGAAAAATGTCTATTTGGGTCCTCTGCCCATTTTTTAATTAGCTTGTTTGTTTCTGACATTGAGTTGTATGAGTTCTTTGTATATTTTGGATATTAACCCCTTCTCAGATATATTACTTGCAACTATCTTCTCCCATTCAGTAGGTGGCCTTTTTGTCTTGTCAGTGCAATCCTTATGAAAACACCAATGGCATTTTTCCAAAACCAGAGAAAATAATTCTAAAATTTGTATGGAAACACCAAAGACTCCAAATAGCCAAAACAATTTTAAGAAGAAAAACAAGACAGGAGTTATCATGCTCCCTGATTTCAAACTATACTACAAAGCTATAGTCATCAAAATAACATGGTACTGGCACAAAAACAGACACAAAGATCAATGGAACAGAATATAGAGCCCAGAAATGAACCCACACTTATATGGTCAGTTAATCCACAACAAAGGAGGCAAGAATATACGATGGAGAAAGAGCCTCTTCAAGAAATGGTGTTGGGAAAATTGGACAGCTACATGCAAAAGAATCAAACTAGATTACTCACTCACACCTTATACAAAACTAAACTCGAAAATGGATTAAAGATTTAAATGTAAGACTTGAAACCATAAAACTTCTAGAAGAAAACATAGGCAGTATGCTCTTTGACATCAGTCTTAGCAACACTTTTTTGGGTATGTCTCCTCAGGTAAGGGAAACAAAAGTGAAAATAAACAAATGGAACTACATCGAACTGTAAATAACACATAATTTTGATTACTGTAGCTTTATAATAAGTCAAAATCTGATAGTATTAATCCTCCAACTTTGTTCTTTTTTTCTCAAAGTTGTTTTGCCTATTCTAGGGCCTTTGTATTTCCATATAAATTTTAGAATCAGTTTGTCAGTTCCTACAAAAAGACCTGGGATTTTGATTCGGATTGCATTGAATCTCTAGACAATTTGGGGACAATTGTTATCTTACATGTCTTCTGACATAACAGAATATAGTCATCCACTCATTTAGGTCTTATTTGTTTTAGCAATAATTGCAGTTTTGACTGTACAGGTCTTCCATATATTTTGCTATATTTATTTCATATTTTTAAATTGTAAATGGCTTTGCTTATTTTAATTTCTGATTGCTGTCAATACATAGAAAACAGTTGACTTGTGTTTCTTAATCTGTATCGTTCCACTTTGCTAAACTCACTTATTAGTTACAATTGACCCTTGAACAACATGGGCTTGAACTGCATGGGTCCACTTATATGAGGATCTTTTTTCATTAAATATATAATATTCAATCTGTGATTGATTGACTCCGTGGATTCGGAGCCACAGACATACACGAATTTTCCACTCTTCCGGGGGTGTCAGATCAGCACCCCTAACCCCTCATTGTTCAAGGGTCAACCTTAGAGTGTTTTTGCAGATTCTATTAGGTGTTCTACATAGATGATCATGTTGTCTGCAAGTAAAAAGTTTCATTTCTCCGTTTCCAATCCAAATGCCTTTTTTCTTTTTCTTATTGCTCTGACTAGAGCTTCCAGTACAATGTCGAGTAGACGTGTTGAGAGTAACATCTTGGTCTTGTTCTGTCTTAGGGAATGAGCATTCGATCCTTCACATTAAGTGTAGTGATACTGTGTGGGTTTTGTAAATGCCCTTTGTCAGGCTGAGAAAATTCCCTTCGATTCCTAGTTTGCAGAGTTCTTATTAGCAAAGGATGCTGGATTTTTGTCATATGATTTTTCTGCAACTATTGAGTTTACCATATTTTTTTGTTGTTGTTTATTAATATGGTAAATTGCTTTCCTGATGTTTAGCCATCTCTGCATTCCTGACTTAAATCCCATTAGGTCATGCTGTGCTGTCCTTTTAAAATACTGTTAGATTCATTTTGTTAAAATTGGTTGACAGCGCTTGCGCCTATGTTATGGAGGGATATTTGTTTGTAATTTTCTTTTCTTTTAATGTTTTTGGTTTGGGTATCATAGTAATGCTGGCCTCATAGGAGGAGTTAAAAAGTATTTTCTCCCTTTCATTTAAAAAGTATTTTCTCCCTTTCATTTTTCTGAAAACATTCATGTAGAATTGGTACGATTTCTTCCTTAACTGTTTGGTAGACTTCACTACTGAAGTAGTCTAGGCCTGAAGTTTTCTTTGTGGGAAGAATCTTAACTATAAATTCGGTTTCTTTAATAGATATAGGAGCATTCAGGTTATCTATTTATTTTTGATTCAACTCTGTGTCTTTCGAGGAAATTGTTAATTTCACCTAAGTTGTCAAATGTATTGGCAAAAAGTTGTTCATCATATGTCGTCATTATCCTTTTAATGTTTGTAAAACCTGTAGTGATGTCACCTTTCTCATTCCCAATATTTGGAGCTATAAAATTCTCTCTCCTCACGTTTTCATAGCATGCAGCAGATTCTGTTGTGTTTTCATTTTAATTAAACTTAAATACTTTATAATTTTTCTTTTGATTTCTTCCTTGACTCATTTACTTACGATGAGTAAATAAAGTTTTTATTGTGTTATTTAGTTAAATATGTGTAGATTTTTCAGATTTCTTTTTGTTACTGATTTCTAATTTAAAACCATTGTAGTCAGAGAAAACACTTCGTATGATTTGAATCCTCTTAAATTTATTGAGACTTGACTTATGGCCCAGAATATGACGTTTTAGTAAATGTCCTGTGCGCGCTTGAGGAAAATGTGCATTCTATTCATATGGTGTGGAGTGTCCTATAAAGGTCGATCAGGTCAACTTGGTTGATAGCGTACAAGTCTATGTGTGGAGTGTCCTATAAAGGTCGATTAGGTCAACTTGGTTGATAGCGTACAAGTCTATGTGTGGAGTGTCCTATAAAGGTCGATTAGGTCAACTTGGTTGATAGCGTACAAGTCTATCTTTGATGATATTCTTCTTATTTGTTCTCAGTTATTGAGAGGAGCATAATTGTGGATTTGTGTATTTCTCCTTGCAGCTCTACCAGTATTTGTTTCATGTATTTTTAACTTTATTATTAGGTTCATAAACATTTAGGATTGTTATATCTTCCTAAATTACACCCTTGTCATTATAAAATGGCCTTCTTTATACTTCGCAATAATCCTTTTTCAGAAGCCTACTTTGATATTAGCAGAGCCATACAGTGTTTTTTTAACTAGTGTTAGCATGGTACATCTTTTTCCCATCCCTTTACTTTAAACTTTATGTGTCTTTTTTTTTTTTTTTTTCTTTTTTTATGCGTCTTTATATTTAGTGTTTGTTTCTTATAGGCAGCATATGCTTGCGTCTTGCTTTTTTTTTTCTTTTTTGCGGTACGCGGGCCTCTCACTGTTGTGGCCTCTCCCGTTGCGGAGCACAGGCTCCGGACGCACAGGCTCAGCGGCCACGGCTCACGGGCCCAGCCGCTCCGCGGCACGTGGGATCTTCCCGGACCGGGGCACGAACCCGCGTCCCCTGCATCGGCAGGCGGACTCTCAACCACTGCGCCACCAGGGAAGCCCTTGCTTTTTTATTCAATCTGAACATCTCTCTTTTTTTATAAATTTATTTTTTTTTATTTATTTATTTTTGGCTGCGTTGGGTGCTCATTGCTGCGCATGGGCTTCCTCTAGTTGCGGTGAGCGGGGGTTACTCTTCGTTGTGGTGTGCGGGCTTCTCACTGCAGTGGCTAATCCTGTTTCAGAGTACAGGCTGTAGGCGCATGGGCTTCAGTAGTTGTGGTGCACGAGCTTCAGTAGTTGTGGCTCATGGGTTCTAGAGCGCAGGCTCAGTAGTTGTGGTGTACAGGCTTAGCTGCTCCACGGCATGTGGGACCTTCCCTGACCAGGGATTGAACCTGTGTCCCCTGCATTGGCAGATGGATTCCTAACCACTGTGCCACCAGGGAAGTCCCATGAATATCTCTGTCTTTTAATTTGGGTGTATAGACCATTTTGATTTAGTGTGAATGTTGATAGGATTAGGTTTTAGCCTGTCGTCTTACTCTCTGTTTTCGTTTGTCCCAACCCAATAAAAAAAGGGAGGGAAGACAAGAGATTTGAGCAGATACTTAACCAAAGACGACATCTGAGTGACAAATAAGTACATGAAAAGCTTCTCAACTTCATTTTTCATCATGAAAATGCAAGTTAAAACCACGAAGAGATACCACTGCAGACCTCCTAGAATGGCTAAAATGACTGCCCTTAGCGAGTGCTGGAACTCTGATACACTCTTGGTGAGGATGTGAAACAGTACAAGCACTTTGGAAAACAGTGGGTAAACATAGCCCTGCCGTGTGACCCAGACACTCTACTTCTAAGTACCCAAGAGGAAAGAAGTCTTATGTCCATACAGATGCCTGTACACTTATGCTTGCATCAGCTTTATTTATAAGAGTCCAAACCTGGAAACAACTAAAACATCTACCATCAGGTGAAGAGATAAATTATTTGCTTACCCATACAGTGGAACACTGCACAGCAATTAAAAGAAATGAACCGTCGATAGATGCTACCACAGGGGAGAATCACAAAGTAATTACAGTAAGTCCCCTACATACAAACGAGTTCCGTTCCAAAAGAGCGTTCGTAAGTCCAATCTGATCGTTAAGTCCAGCAAAGTCAGCCTAGGTACCCAGCTAACACAATCGGCTACGTAGTACTGGACTGTAATAGGTTTATAATAGTTTTCACACAAATAACACATAAAACACAGACACAACAAATAAAGAAAACATTTTTAATCTTCTAGTACAGTACCTTGTAAAACACAGTACCACCATGCAACGGCTGGTACTTCTTAGCAGTATCAGCTATATCACCACTGCCGTTACGCCTGCTTCCAGACATCCTCAGCTTGAAATAAAGACACTGTGCTACTGTTCTCTAGACACTACTGTAAAGTACACAAAAGCACGACCACTTGTAGAGGATGCACGCTCGTGACGACGTACGCCAGACACGCGCATTAACTTATGTGATTGGATGTGCGTATGTACGCTTGCATCTCTGAAAGTTCACAGCTTGAAGGTTCGTAGATAGGGGACTTACTGTGTTCTGAGGGAAAGAAGCCAGACAAAAAACCTGTACATATTTTATTATTCCATTTAAATTCTAAACATGCAAATTAATCTGGAGTGACAGAAAGCGGCATCAGTGGTTTCCTGAGAGGGGAGAGCCGGGAGAGAGGCAGGAAGGAGAAAGGACATGCAGATACTTGTATCATGGATTCGTTCATTTTCTAGATTGCGGTGGCCGTCTCACAAATGTATTTATGTCAAACTGTGCACTTTGTACACTTTATTATATGTCAGTCACCTCAATAAAGCTGTTTTAAAAATACGTTTTAAACTTGGAATTTACCACCAAGAGAACACAAATAAGAACTAGGCATTCCAAAATGCTAGAGAAAAATAAAGTAGTAAACAGCTCCCAAAGCCAGAGACAAGGAAAACACAGCATAAATAACAGATGTATCAACAAACATGTCTGTTCTGACAATAAACACTCTATTTAAAAACAAGTTATGCACTCTTTACACAGAGTACACCTAAAATAAAATACTTGAACGTTAAAAAGAAAAGGAAAGCCAAAATATGTTGAAAAAGCGTTGGTAAAATCAGTATCAGATAAAGTTGAAAAGCTCTAAAAAAGATAAAGAGGAATTTGGTCTGAGAAACAGTTCAAAAGGCAGGAAAGGCATAACAGTGACTAACCTTTAGGCAGTAAGTAACTTACCATCGAAATCTATAAAGCAAAACCGTAGGAAATACCACAGTAAATTAACAACTGAAATATAAACGCAAAAGTCTTGAAACTGTTAACCCCAAAGCCCAAGGTATATAAACCATGTTCTGTTTAACTTTTCCAGGGGCTGGTGCCTACATACCTGGAGCAACTCGACCCAGCCAGCACCTAAGAGGGGATTAGCATGTCCTGCAACTTCAGATGTTTTTCACCACCATGAATGCCTGTATTAAAGTCGTCAAGAATACGTTTGGCCTCCTCCAGGTACTAGCCACCGCGAGCTGTCCTGCAGCGTGGCACTGAGCCCAGTCCCGGCTCTGGAGCACACGTTTGCTGCCATCACCCTTAATCCAACAGGGAAACTGAGGCTGGGAGAGGCCAAAGGACTTGACCGACTGCACAAAGGGAGCGCGGAGCCAAGATCCAAAACGGGTTTCTCTTGCACACGGGCGCCAGGTGAGGGCCAGACGTTTAAAAAGGTAGATTCCTGAGTGTTTCTACCGTGCTCCCAGGTCCCACAGCTGGTGCTCCCTCTGCCTGGAAGCCACTCCAGGTCTAAGAACAACAGGCCCGGCGTGAGTCGCAGGGTGTGTAGGACAGAGTGTGTGTCAGACAGAGAGGGAGCGTGTGTACGTGAATGTCTGTCTGTGAGTGCGTGAGTCTGGGGGCTGAGGTCCCTGCCCTCCCACCTGTGGCCACCAGCCTCCCCGTTGAGACAGCCGGGGTGGAGGAAGGGTCCCCCCACCCCC
>NW_020172178.1:10036373-10065535 GCF_003031525.2 Neophocaena asiaeorientalis asiaeorientalis
ATTAGACTGTGAGCTCAGAGGTGACCTCTGTGTTGGGCCCTTCCTCGCACCGGAGGAATGCCTCGGGGCTGGGATGGCGCCGAACCAGCTCCCAGCTTGTGGGAGGGGGAGAGAGATGCATCTGAAACGTTAAGTATGGCTTTGCAAGCAGCTCGGCTCTTCCGATGATGACAACGTGCCTCGTTCCAGATGGTTCTGTGCGTCTCCCCCCTCGTTAGTATGCTAAAAAAAAAAAGACTTATCCCGCGGCTGCTGCACGGCGGGGCTGGAGCACACCTCGATGCCAGAGCAGCCCCCGGAGGCCCATGATTCCCAGCTGGAGCGGGACCCCTCCCCGGGCTGTCACCGAGCTGGGGGATAGAGGGAACAGGTGGGGATGTGACTTCAGTGTCAGCCGGAGCAGGCTGTAATTTCCCCTCTGGCGGCCCTGACATTCACGGCGAGCTCTCGGTCTGTGACAGAATGCAGAGCAAAGCCAGAGATGGGGGCTCTGGGAGCAGCGGATCCACAAAGTTTCTGACAGAGAATCAAATGTAGTTAAAACGTAAGTAGGCATCTGAAAAAAGACCCAAAACAAGGGGACTTGAACGTGACATTTCTTGGTCCAGGTCAGCGTCTCCAGGCCACATGGCACGCCCAGCTGCAAGCCCAGGTCCCAGCCTCGTGGTGGCTCCAGGCACCAGGCCGTTACCTTTGTCCACTGGTCCAAGGTCACTGGTCCACCACGGCTCACCACGACCCCGCTGTGCACTCTGGCAGACCCCACCGCTTCCCACCGCAAGGCCACGGCCCTGCCCAGAGGCACTTCCTGGCCACCAGAGGAGGCTCGGCCTCTGCGAGGGGCAGGCAGAAGTGCTGGGTGGCTCTCAGGAGCTGCCCTGGCGCTGTGATGCCCGCCAGGCAGGGGCCAACACCCAGCCCCGCGTGGGGTTGGGGTTAGAGTTCGGGTCGGGTTAGGGGCCCTGGTGGGAGTGAGGCCAGTGGCCTAGCAGCCAGCGACCGTGAACAAGTCCTCCCTGCCCCTGGCACCCCCGAGCTGCTGGGATCACCTCCAGATGGAGGCTCACTCCCCACCTGCCCCAGGGCCAGCTTCTGCGCACACCCCCTGCAAGGGGAGAGGGAGGGGAGGCAGCTTCTTGTCCCATCCTATCAGGCAGCTCTTACCTAAATGGCCACCCCGGCCTGCCCATTTCCCTGGGAGCCTGGGAAATAGGTGTCTCATTTGGCAAGGCTCCCAGTTAAAACAGCCCCACCACCACCACCTCACAGCGGGGGCCCAGCCAGGCCCTCCCCAGCCACTGCCGCTCACCCCCCTTTCTCCACCTTGGGGCTCCTGCCCCAGACTGGTAACGTCCAGCGTGACCCCCTCGGCAGGCAAGGAGCTCCGTCCCCTGCAGAGACAGAGTAACAGAGTAACGAAGTTGCCAGGTGAGCAGCGTCTGAGCTCTCCAGGCCCTGTCTGCGGTTTCCTGGCAACGAGGGTGGGGCCTGCCTCCACAGAGGAGGAGAGTCTGAGCCAGGCCCTGGGCTGCCCTGGGCACCGGTCTCGTGGAGCCGGGCTCAGCAGGAGGCAAAGGCTGAGCCCCGACCCCCGGGATCGCGATGGAGGTGGATGAGGATGTGTGGGGAGGCCCCAGGGCCCCTGATGCCACGGGGACACAAGGAGAGGTCAGAGCGCGCTGGTGTCCTGGGGGCTTGGCCGACCCCTGAGGCCCAGGTCCTCTCCTGGGCTTCCTGCGTCCAACAAGCAAGTAGCTGTCGGGCCACATTCCTTCGGGGGGGGGGGATGGGGCACTAACGTCCAGGGTCACGGCCACAGTCCTCCGCTGGGGGCTGACCGCCCATCCCAGCCTGCCCAGGACAGCCGGTGTACCTGGGGTCCCTGCATAACTATAGGAGCACCCCTCTCATGCCGCAGCATCCTGGTTGCACGAGAAGGTATAGGGGCCCTGAGGCACCCTCCCCGGTTCCCAGGGCCAAGGGAAGAAGCGCTCGTGATGGAGAGAAGGCCCGTGTGAAGGACGAGCAGGGACTGCAGGAGAGAAGCCAGCCTGGCAGGCATGGGGCACTCAGCAGGGCCACTGCGTGAGAGACTTCTGGAAGTGCAGGGGACTTGGACCATGGGGCCCCGGGGTGCCACACTGCGGGAGCAGATTTAACTCTGCAGGGAATAGGGAGCCATTGAAGGTTCAACAGCATGCAATGATCAACAAGGTCTTTCAGATTCATCAGGCAGCCCTGGGGGGTCACCCCCTTCCACCTGTTGTGACCCCAGCTATGCCATCCTGCCTATTGTTAAGTTAACACCGGTGCAGTGGAGTACAGGTGCTGGAAGGCAAGCCACAGCTCAACAGACCACGAGAGAAATGGAATCGAGAGGTTCTCTACTCATGGGCCCTAGAGGAGACACAGGCCCACCCCGGGGGGCCATGCAGGGAGGGCAAGGCAGGTGGTACAGGGAAAGGTAGGACCTGGGAACACGCCTTTATCAGGGTTCCTGGGGGCAGTGCCTTGGAGCTCCCAGGCTGGGGCTGGACTGGTCAGTTCAAACCAAAAGAGTGGGATTTTGGTGAGTCCCACTGGGGTAGGATCCAAGGGGCTGTAAGTCACGTGGGGCTATTGGGAGCCACCCCGGGAGCTCACGCTTCCTAGCCCTGAGGCTGCTCCCCAGGGCGAGTGCTTAGAGGGGGGTCCAGGCTCAGTCCAAGGTCTCCCAGGCCGCTTGGCCAGGCACAATGGATCTGAGGCTGCAGCTGAGCTGAACTCCAGACCGTCCCCCATTCAGTGAGCTGGGGAGAAACAAGGGAGAGGGAGGGTGTGGGGTCATAGCGCAATCTCCCACATAGCGACAGTCACAGCGTCGGTGCGGGTGGCACCCCTGACCCCACCTCTGGTCACCCAGACTCTTCGGCTCCTGTCATCTTCCAAGCCTGGTGCCGCAAACTCCCTGGCAACTGTGTGAGCTGCCTGAGGTCCGGCCAATAGATTCCTTTTCTGCCTAAATGATCCGCAGTTTGTTACTCTTGCGTCAAGAAACCTGAATGGCTCCCCACAAGGCGTGGGGTGAGGGTCAAGTCTCCGTGGAAATGGTGTGGGCTGGACTGGGTTTCCTGGCCCCGATGAAAGCCTCACCATCATTTAGGAGGGAACGCTCCCGCCCAGCACATGTGGTATTGGCTTTGAGTGGTCTGAGCTACCAGGGAAGACCGGAGGGGAGCTGGTAGGAAGAGCCCAGGCGGGACGCGGAGCAGGGATGATCCCAGTTGCTGGGTGGCCGCCGTCAGAACTGGGGCTTCGGAGAAAGAGAACACACACACTTAGATCCCTAAATTCCTGGTTTCAGGTGTAGCCTGAACCCCAGTACTTGCTGGTACCGCACGGGAAGCCATCTGAACTTTAGAAGACACAGGGATGGTGGCTGGAACCACACTCGGGTTCCTTCAGGTCACAATGTCAGCTTTGGGACACGGAGCCTCGGAGGGCCTCTGATGTAAGTCAGGACAGACCTCCAGGAAGAGACTTTGGAGGGAACCTTGAGTGTCACTGTGGTCCCCAAATCAGAGAGGGCTTCAGGGGGCCTGGGGTAAACGGAGCTTTGACCTGTGTCCCCCCGGGTGCATCCAGGGGCTCCCCCCGCCCTCCCGCATCTGTCTTGGCTTCCTGAGGGAACAGCCTCTATCGATATCCACGCCAGCTGCCGCCCTGGGCTCAGTGGGAATCCGGGGCTCTCCCTCCTGCCAACCCCAAAGTCCCCACGGTCCTGGAGGAATTGGAGAGACGGAGTCATAACAAGGCTTGGAGAAGCACTTCATGCCCAAGCACAGCTGGTGCAGCCCAGAGACGGGCGTGGGCATCGTAAACGTCACCCTGCTGACCCCAGCCGTGGCTGCTGCTCCAGACCCAGGTCCCTACGAGCACCTGGTGCCCACATGCAGGCAGATCTGGGGAAGCTATTGCCCGTCTCCAGAGAACCAGGACGTCAACGTGTCCCCACCACCGCCTCACAGGCGCATAGCAGCCCCTCTGTGCCACGGTATGGCCCACGGAAGTCTTGACGGTTTCACAGTAACCCAGACAAGGGGAGCAGGACATGGGCGCCTTGCCTGCAGAGGGCGGGACGTGAGGGGCCAGTGACCTGGGGCTTGGCAGGATAGCCTTTGCCCCTGAACTTTAAGAAAAACGCACCGAGTTCAGGTGCCTTTGTGGGCGTGGAGTAAAGGACTCCCCAGTGAAAAGCCCCCAGCTCCGAGTGGGGACAAAGCAAGAGCAAACCCTACAGCAGGTCCCTGATGACCGGGCGGCATCCCGGTGCCTGAAGGAGGCAGGTAGGAATACCCTGCGTGTTGCCTCCAGCAGTCCCAGTGGGAGGGTCCCGACAGAGGACCCCATGCAACAGGTAACCATCCTCACTTTGAGAAACAGCTCCTGGCTTGGGCCAGGTGGGCTGAGGACACCGGACAGTGGAACACCGAATGCTCAGGTGGCCAGACTGCCCAGCGTGAATGGATGTGTCTGGACCACAGGCTGGGCTGGGTCCATACTGCTCCATCACCAGGTGGGTGCAGTGTGTCTCCCTCAGGGGTCCAACACCACACTCATGGCTTCCTCTGCGGCTCCCAAGCTGGGGGAGACACCACCAGGAGATAGGGGAGATAGAGCTGGGGGAGATAGAGCCCAGTTTACAGGGGGCTCTGTACGGTCTCGGGCACCCATGCAGCCACGACCACCCACAGGACACTGCCGGCTGCCTGGGGCAGGTTGGTCACACGATCTTTCCCATCATGGATGGACAGCCATTCTGTCTCCAGCCCCTCCCCCATCATGGACTTTTGTCTGATTGCCCATCAGGGTCTCCGTGGTGGCTAATTTCATATGTCACCTCGACTGGCCCGGGAGGTCGGGGTACCTGGTACGACATTTTTCTGGGTGTGTGAGGTGTTTCTGGGTGAGCTCAGCGTTTGAATCTGAGGGCGGCCTGAGTGCGGTCCTGGAGGCCAGAGTGCGGCCCAAGGCCGAGGGGGAGCCCTCACCCCCCGTCTGACTGCAGGGCTGGGGCCGCGGCCTCCTGCCCTCGGGCCTCCCGTTCTCTGGCCTTCAGACCTGGACTGAGACCTGTGTACAGCTCTCAGACCTCAGCCTTCCATCCACACCACTGGTTCCTGGTCCCCAGGCTGTGAACAGCAGTTCCTGGGGCCCCTCAGCCTCCGGACCACCTAAGCTCACTCCTCACAATAACCCTCTTGCTAAAATGACACCCCCTACTGGTCTCTGGAGAACCCTGACTAATCATCTACCCCACACACCACTCCTGACCCCGAGTTCACTCCGGGAGGAAAGCCAGTGTCTTCTCCCAACTCTGCCACGAGCCCCAGTGGGAGGCAAGAATTGTGGAGACACCAAAGGGGCCCCAGCATCCCTCCCCGCCACACAGAGTCTCCAGCCCGCGCTCTGGGTCGTGGGGAACGTGGACCCCAGCGCAGGCACCCTCAGCAGCAGGGTGGCTCCCCGAGTCCTGCCCCCGGTCGGGGCCCACGCCCATTGCTTGCCCCCAGGAGCCCCGAGGGGTCCACCGCCTGTCTCGGACGCCCTGCTCTGCCCCGTCTCTGGTTGGCCCCGCCCATGCCCAGCGCGTCCTCTAGGACTGCTGGCCCCTAAGAGGATCCAAGGCACCGAATGAGATTGTCAAACGCCCTCTTAAAGTCCATGGTAATTACTTCCAGAGGTTTTTATAGTCCCGGAGGAGTCGGATGGCCACGCCCCACCGTCCAGGAAGGCCGTATTTCACCATCAAGGACACGACCCTGGGTATTTACAGACGGTAATGAGACTGTCCGCTGCTCCACGTTACCATAAATAAGCAGTGAAAACTGCTGAGTTTCATGCAATTCCCCCTGATTGCCTGGAAGGCGTCATTATTTTAATAAAAAAAACTAATCGGCCAGACTGCCCAGCATCTCAGGCCCAGCGTTAATTACACAGAGGCCGCTGGGTGGGAGCTGACTGTCGCGGGGTGGGGTGGGGGGTTCTTTTATGTGAAAAGGAGTGAATTAAAAGAAAGAGTAGGACTTTCCGCACCTTAAAAATAAAGGTGATGTACAGGATGTCCTCCTGACCCAAGGGACAGACACGAAAGATCACCTTCCCATTATCCACCTGGCCTTCTGAAGTCAGGACCCACAGCCCTTTTCCCATCCGAGGTAGCAATGCAGCCCCCTCCACATGAACGTTCCCTGGTTCCCTTATAGCTGGAGAGGGCCAGGCAGCACGGTTTGGACCAAGGTGATGTTAGTAGAAGTACTGGGTGGGTTTCCCAGCGAGTAATACAAAAGGGGAAAGACTCAGTCATCAGGTTTGCCTTCCTTTTTCACTCTCTTTCCTCTTCTGTCCTGCCCCCGCTTCCTGCTGGAACACAGATGTGATACTGGAGGTGGAGCAGCCATATTGTGACCGCGAGGCTATTCACCAAAGGACAAAAGCCACATTAAGGATGGCCGAACGGAAAGAGTTGAGCCCTTGCATCACCATGGAGACCCTAAATCAGACTTTGGAATCTGTCTACTTTGGGGACTGGTCAAGGCTCAGGTAAACATCCTCTCTTGTAGATGTCAAGGCCCTGGGGTCCTCAGCCTGTTACTCCAGGAGGTTGCTTCCCGAGGCCATGGTGGAGTGTGGGGGGCAGTGTCAGAAGAGTAGGGGGCTTCACTCCAGACTGCAGCTGGTTTCCCCCAGTCAGGGTCAGGGTCAAAATTACAGCCATCCTTTCATGGTGAGAATGAATGCCCATCCCACAGCCCCTCCTGTCCTCAGAAGAAATCGTCATACCCCTGCTCTCCCCGTCCAGCAGGGAGTCCAGCAGGGGTCCCCAGGGTGCCCTTCTGGGGATTGGGAAGGTCCATCCACCTGATGGGAGACACTTCTCCCAGCGCCAGGCGAAACCTCCCAGACCAGTCTGAAGGTGGGTGGTTCAGAGTCTGGAGGGCTGCCAGACACCCCTGCTTCCCTCTGACACATACGAGGCCCCAGCCCCTTCCCCGCTCACATCAGGGGCTCTGCGCCCAGCGGGGTCTCTGAAGCCACACACGGCGGACGCTCCACTGGGGATGAGCTGAGTGGCTCTCGAGGATGCTCAGGCCAGCAGAGCCTCTGAGGTTGTCCAGGCCAGCCCAGCCCAGAGGAAGGCCCCACTGCAGCCCCTCTGCAAGGTCCCGGCAGGTGTTACTAGGCCTGTCACTGCCCAGCCAGTCAGGCGGGGGAAGGGAGCCCTTGAGACACTAGACAGGGCAGTGGGGAAGGGGCTGACCCCCTACATCCCCTGCAATTAGCAGTCCCCACGCTGACAAGCAGGGCCGCACACGAGCCACGTGGAGCCTTCGAGAGGTCAGCTGATGGAACTGCGGTGGGAAATCTACTTTGTAATAAAACTGTTCATAAAAGTGAAATGTCGGTTAAAGGCTGCGTTTCCGCGGGGAGTCAGTTTTTATGTCACTGACTGTCCTAGAGAAGCAGGGGCCTCTCCGCTCACCATCCGGCTGGGCTCAGCAGGGGGTGTGGGACCTCAGGGAGTTCACAGGGGCAGGGAGCCCCATGAAGCTGCAGTTTAGAGGGACCCCAAACGCCTCTGCTCCCCCTGCCCTCAGCCCTGAACGGGAGCCGTGGGGACCGGCCACTGTGGGCAGCAGCGTGAGGGTCCACCAGCAGGACAGGGTCCAAAGAGCAGGCTGGGGCGGGAGGCAAGTGGTAAAGAGGGGCAGAGGGGTTCTTCCCCAAACGCTTCTCCACTTACCCCAGGCTACGTAACCTCAAGTTGTGCAATGAGGCGAACTCAAGCATCCACTTTACAGGGGCCTCAGCGGAGCCACTGGTCCCAGTACAGGTGGCCGAGTGGGCAGAGAAGCGGGGCTGGGGCCAGTTCCTGTGTCTGGAGGCTAATTTCCCTAGGAGTCTGGACTCAGAGAGGGGATCTGACGGTGCCAGGCGTGGGGAGGAGCCCCAGGCACGGGAGAGGCGGTCCTGGCACGAGGCGTAAGGGGTCACTGGCGCAGCTGCGTCGACGGTGCCTGAGGCTGGAGATGTCAAGGCCGCCTCCCTCACGTGGCCAGGGCTCTACACAAGGCCTCCCGTGTGGCCCGGGCTTCGTCAAGGCACGGCGGCCACGTTCCCAGGGGCTGCCCCAGAGAGCCAGGTGAAGCTGCTACACCTTTACAGCCGAGCCTGGCAAGTCACACAGGGTCACGTCCCCCACGTCTGGTCAGCTGGGAGACCCAACGAGACCCGCCCTGTGCCAGGGAGGGAGGCGGGCTCCACCGCTCGATGGCGGCGGGGTGGTGCGCGAGCACCCGGACAGGCCTTAGGCGGACGAGAGAGGCTCACCCAGCCGCGCGGGGCTCCTGGTCATTACGGCCCCTTGTGGTCGCCCCCTTGGGCTGGGCTGGACTAATTCTCACGCTTTCAGGGACTAAAACCCTGCAGAAGAGATGGGGTGTCGCTTCTAAGATTAGGTTAAGAAAAGACTGGCTTCCGTCCTGTGGCCTCCCCTGCTGTCTCCCACCCCTACCTCCCTGGGGGAGCCAGCTGCCGTGTCGCGAGGCAGCCCCGTGGAGAGGCCCAGATGACACGGAGCGGAGGCCTCCTGCCAACAGCCGGTGAGGGAGCCCAGGTGGGTCCTTCCCCAGTGGAGCCTTCAGTCAACGGCAGCCCCAGGCTGCACCTGTGAGACCTGAGCCGGGGGCCCCTGGCTGAGCCACACCTGGGTTCCTGCCTCACACACGCTGTGAGGTGCTGAGTGTCGCTTCCAGCTGTTCAGCGCCGGGTAGTCTGTTACGCAGCCGTACGTACCCAATACCTCCCTGCGGTTTGGGGGCAGCAGGGGACGGCTCGGACACTGCGTTTATCCTTTGAAGAGTCCGTACTGTTGAGAGAGGCTTACAGAGGCACCTGGGGTTTGCAGGTGTCGTGAGAGACAAGCCCGGAGGGGCGAGGCCGTGAGGCAGGGAGCGCGCGAGTGTCTGGGGCTCGGGCTGCCCTGCTTCGGGTGCGTTTGCTCGGCGTGCTCACGCACGGGCCTGCAGACAGTCCCTGCCGCCCTGGGCGCTGCCGGGAGCGGGCCCACCGCCCTGCAAGGGCACCCTCCCTCGTCACAGCCCCTCCTGTCCTCACCCCAGGGTCTCACTCCTGTGGGCTGGACACTCCCCGGGGCAGGAGAAGCCCCAGCCTCGCGGACGGCGGGCCACGGCTGGGCCGGGGGAAGTCATGGCAGCCCCCAAGGTCCCCGGTCAGCCAGCTGGAGGTGAAGGCAGAACAGGGGGCAGGTGGGGACCCTGCTGGGAGCTGGAGCAACCTGGGGTCCCCGAGTCTGGAGGCGGGTGGCTTCCGCAGCCCCGATGCCCTCCCACTGCAGCGCCTTGGCCCTCTGCGGTGAGGGGAGACCCCAGAGGAGGGGCCTTCTCTGCCCTGCTCCTCCGGGAGCCCCAGCGCCTGCACGTGGCTGCCCCGCGCCGCTTCCACGCCTCCCCGCCTGCAGCCTCCGTCAGCCAGCCTCCCACCTTCCCGCCTCCTAAAGGCCTCTGCGGCGACCAGCAGCCCCAGCTCAGAGCCCAGCCCCGAAGGCCTCCCTGCCCCCAGCGCCCCCTGCAGGCCAAGGCCCTCAGCCCCTGGGACCTCGTTCCTGCGCGGCTGTGACTGTGGGTGGCAGCGCGGTGACGCAGCTCCCGTCACCCCAGCCACCGGGGCGCCTCCTGTCCCTCTACGACAGTCCAGGCGGGACCTTCCCCGGGAATTCTGTCCCCACGGTGCCAGCGCTTCAGGACATGCAGTGCCCTCGGGGGCCTGTCCCTGCCGCAGCTTCAGGCGGGCTCTGTCGGTGGTGCCACGCACGCAGGGGCCCGCAGGGTGGTGGCCACTGCCTCTCGGGGGGGAGGGGGGCGACCCTGAGCATCTGGATGGTGGGAGGTGGGGGCGGGGTCCCCTGGCAGCTCTGGGTCTGCTCCCACCTGCCCCCAGGGCAGGTGAGCACACCCGCCGGGGCTGGACTCAGCCTGCGTCTGCCAGGGCGGGAGCCACAGGCCTGCCCCACCTGCCGTGAGGGCTGGGCTCCCCGCCGCCCAGCTCTCTCCTCAAAAGGGGAAAAGTCTCTGCAGAGCAGCTCGCCCCAGTGCAGGCACCTGTGGGCAGGTGAGCCGGGCACCGAGACGTCCAGTGGCCCTGGCCCACCTGAGGCCCACCTGGGTCCGTCCCGGGCCAGGAAGCCCGCACTGGCAGGAGGCGGCCACGCAGCAGAACCAGGTCCCCCCGGGCTGCCCGTGCCACCCGGCCGGCCAGCGACGGCCTCTCCCCATCTCAAGACGCTCTCCGTCCCAGCTAATCCAGCTGGGGTCTTCTCAACCTCACTCTAATTTACGAGGCAGCTGGAGCACAGGATACTTTTAATAAAAGTTAGGTACAAGCAGATACAGGGGATTAATCGCTGTGTTACGATTTTATAGTTCTCCATATACAGCGGCACGGAAAAGGCAATGAGAGCAGAGCCACTTCAGGCAGATAAAATGCGGCATTTATTTTTAATGGAAAGAGAATTTCAGGACTCGCCCAGCCGTGGAGAGACCTGCTGAGGCCTCACTGGCGGGACAAAGACGAGCCAGAGGCATGGTGGCCTTGGTGAAGTGCCCCCGCCTCAGGGTGGGGTAGAGACCACCAGGGCTTGCCAGGGCTGGTGGCGGGAGGTCGCCAGGTGGGGATTTCCCCCCAGATCAGAGGGGCATGAGGCCCTGCTTGACACAGGGGCCAGGATGCGGCCTTGCAGGCCTAAGACCCAGTTGCCCACCTGTACAGCAAGGGCAGGGTGCCCCTCGAGGCCCGGGGGAGGGACGTCACAAAGCATGACCCGCCATAGCCTCTGCTCCTTTCCTGGGGAGCAACATTTATTGAGCACTTACTGTCTTCCCTGAAATCACAGCTCTGCCTTAAATTCGACCCAAACCTGGCTGGTGGCACGGTCGTGGACCTGCCTCAGCCGGGCGGGTCCGGCCCAAGCTCAGGCCTTCCTCTCACCTCCACCTCCAGGACCCACCAGGCTGCTTCAGACCAGCTCAGAGCTTGAAAAATGCACCATCGGTGGAAAGAGAGCCAAAGGCTGCGGCAGCTGGGAACCCCCGGGGCGTCACTGGTGGGTGGGCTCTGGCCTAGGGGGTAGGTGGGGCGGCAAGGAGGGCAGAGCTTTGGGGGCGTTGAGGGCTTTGGGGGAGAAGAGGACCGGGGTTTTCCTCCCAGAGCCCTGACGTGCCTGTCCCGCCCTGTCCAACCTGCAGCCCTAACGGGAAGAGACAGCACAGACACCGACTGGTCTTCCCTGGCCCCCAGGCTTCTGTGCAAACCACCGTCTCTACCCACCACCTGGCCGTCCACACAGCTCTGCTGCTGACTGAAGACCTCCCGTCCAGCCAACGAGGGGCAGGAATGCGCGGACCGAGCCTGATCACCCCGATCCTGCAGCCACCTGACGGGACGGCGACACGGCCTCCAAAGACGGGGCTCGGCGCCCGCAGGGTGCTCACGCCCTGTGGGTTCGGGGGTTCCTCCAGCATTCACAGTGGTCCAGGGACCCAGGGCTGGAAACCATGGAGGAACCATGGTTACCCGGGGGACCCCTAAGTCACCCTGGGAGTCCGGTCCTTAAACTGCAGGTGGTCAGCTGACCTCAGAGTCTGGCCGAGGACAGTGCCAGGGGCGGCCCAGTGCCTCCAGGCCTCCCAGACAGGCTCACCCGCCACCGTACCCCGAGGGTGCTGAACCAGTGGTAGGGCCGGCCTCTGAGGACACGGAGCCTCCAAAGCCAACTAGATCACATCGCGCACCTCACCTGGGAGCAGGGGAGGTGGGGGAGGGCCTCTGGGTCCTGCACATCAAAACCCAGAGGTAGCGGAGGCTCCGTGAATGAAGAAGTTGATCAATCCATCAACTGAGAAACACAGAACAAACCTCGGAACCAGCGCCAGTGGAGGCCCCCCCGCCCCGCGCCAGGGCCCCTCTAGAACCGGGAGGCGGGTGTGATGCTCCCACTTTCTAAATCACGCAAATTAATTTAGAAATCAGAACGGCTCCCGCAGCTAGACTGCAGATTTCAAAACAGCTTAACAAATTACCGAACCCCCTTTAAGAAGACAAATTACTCGGCTCCTCCGAGCCTGCCTGGTTAATTATGCATGCGCTTTTGTTAGGCCTTGTTAAATATTCAGTAGCTGCACAGTGAACCACAGCCTTACTCGGCGCTGGGGGGGGCCAGCACTTGTGCCCCCTGCTGTCCCGGCACCCAGGCACCTCGGGCCTTGGGACCACCGTGCAAGCTCCCCCCTCAGCCCCCGGCAGGTGCCCCCGCCTGACTGACCGCGGACCTGTCACAACCGGTCTCTCTCCCAGGGTCCCTGCATGTCCCCGGGTCACACTGGGCAGGGGCAGTGCCTGTGCGGGGGCAGACCCCGCACCCTCCTGCTGTCCCAGGCTCGGCCGCCTGGGGGGTTCGGTATTGCCGGTGACAGCCAGTACCAGCCATCCCCTGGGGCCCACCGTCAGCCACCCCGGCTGCCCCCTTTCCCTCCTGACCGCCCAGCGTCCACTGATTCCTTCCTTCCCTCGCACTGACCGGGCTCCAGCCTCACCAGTCCCTGCACAGGCTCTCATCCCTCAGCCCCTGAGCCCAGGCATCCAACCCAGAGGGGGCACTCGGCCTGTGCGGTGCCGGGTCGGCGTGCGCCGGTGCCTCGGAAAAGATGACACCAAGTGACTGGGCGTAAGGGACACACAACCAGGCCGGAGCTCAGGCAGCCGGACAGGTCTCGGAAGGAGCACCCTCCTTTGCTGGGGTGGGGTCTCCAGTCCAGTGCCCTCACTCGAAAATCTCAGAATCACTGAACCTCAGAGCTGGAGGCGCCTCAGCTGCCGCCAGCCCAGCCTGCCCTTGATGGGAGGCGAGGCAGAGACCTGGGGCACAAAGGACCCGCCAGGCACCAAGGCACCTGGGCCACCTGCTCCAGGACCCAGGCCGCCCCCGGCCCGGTCCCTCAAGCCCCTGCTCTGCCTCCCCTGCCCTGCCCCGTGAGCTCCCGTGGTTTAGACAGCGCTGGACATCAGCTCTGAACATCTCTCATAAATGTTCCACCCAATGAAGCCCGCATGCAGGGGACCAAAAGGGACAGGGCAGCTGCCGTCGACCGCTGGACCCCACGCTTCCCCCTGGACCGGGGGAGCTCTGAAAGCGGGCCCTGCTCGCCAGCGCACACGCACACGTGTGCGTACATGCCCACGCACATGTGAGCACACACCCCTGACACACGCATACACATGCCGGCACACCGTATACACAGAAGCGCGCACACACACACGCACGTGTGCACACGCACTCGTGCACGCGGCCACGCAGAAGCCCTGGAAGCCCCGGCCGCGGCACCACCTCGTGGCTCCAGGGCAGGGACCCGAGCCGCGGGGTCCACTCCTCATGGAGGAGCTGTGGCCAAGAGAGGAAGGGGGACTCGATCAGGGTGTCCCCGCGAGCTGGCGGCCAGGCTGCACAGGGCTGCCCTCAGGGCTGGGACAAGGACGAGCTGGGCCGGGCAAGCGAGGCTGGTTCATGCAGGCACAGGGGTGCAGGGCTGCAGGGCTGCAGGGCTGCAGGGGCGCAGGGGTGCAGGGGCGCAGGGGTGCAGGACAGCCCCTCCCCAGCCCCGCATCCCCCTCCCAGCAGCCCACGGCCTGTCTTCACCATAGTAGGGCCCAAACCTGCACACCTCTCTTCCCTCCCTGTGCCATGGCCAGCCCCCGAGCTTGTGTGCTGGGTGCACTGTGGCTCACGGTGAGGTCTGCCACGTCTTAACCGGGCACCGACGGGTTAAAAGGCAGGAGATTCCATATCCGTGTCCCAACATATCCGTGTTGCCACGTCGGGCCTCGCGGGGAAGCAGGAGCGCAGGGAGGGCGGCGATGCTGGTCCCAGGGGCGGGGCGCGGCTCCCTCCGGCAGCGTGAGGCCTCCAGCCCCTACCTCACCTCCTTCCCAGGGCTCAGGACGTGCCTAGTCCTGGGTGCGGGGACCTGACTGTGGACCTGCAGCCCTCCCCCCGCCCCACCCAGCCACCTGTCCCTAGCCCTGTCCTGGGACACACCCAAAGGCTTCCCTGGGGCCCCTCTTCACCCCAGCCCCCTTCGTCCCCCCCCCTCCCCAGCCCTCCAGCCTGAGAGGGACCTTAGGGTCATTCCTCAGCTCCCCACCCTTCCTGGGGTGCCCGAGGCCCACTAGCCCCCCATGCCCTCCCAGAGCAGCCTGAGTTCAGACAGGACACCCCGGGCTTTCTCTGCAAGGGCTGTCAAAGACACGGTAAGTGTCCCCGGGCGGGCGCGGAGAGCACGCCCCTCGGAGCTGGCGGCCCGGCCCGCCTTTGCACTCACTTTGGAAACTGTCAGTTCAGCAGTCTGGCTAACTACCTGCTCGGCGGTGGCCTTAAAACTGTCCGCACTCATAAATCACCCCGGGATTTAAATAAGCGCCGGTGGCAGGTAATTTTTCAGACTTCCCCTCACTCACGCGCAGCGAGCGTGGTCGCGCAGGATCCTGGGTGGGTGCGAGAAAGTGAACGGAGGTAGGTCCGGGGGGCGCGGCGGCCCGTCACCCAGGGCAGCGTGTGGAGGGAGGCGAGCTGCCGGAGCCAGGCCGGCTGGTCAGGACCTCCCCGCTCTGCTGGGGTCGCCGCACAGCCCAGACATCACTGGCTTGCAGCCTACCAGCATGGGGCCCCTCCTATGGGGTCTGGACGATGGTTTCCTCCCTCCCCTCCGGGTCTGCTTGCCCACCACGAGGAGGCTTTCCCCAAGGGGATCAAGTGCTGATGGCGGGATCAGGCCCCAAGCACAGAAGGGGCCACAGAGGAGCTGCGTCCGGGGCGTCTCCTCGTGCCACGGCCTGGAGGAGCGAAGAGAGAATTAAACACCCCCTTAGGACATGTTCCCAGACTGCCCCCACCCCAGCAGGGGAAACAGGAGACCCTCCACGCCTGTCCCACCACTGCCACCCTCACCCACTCGCTCAGCGCAGACTCCCAGAGCCCTGCTGCCACCCCCCGGCCCCAGAGCCTATTCTCAGAGGGGTCCCCCGGGCCACTCACCACCTTCCTTTTCTTCCTGTTCAGGCAGGGGAAACAGGAGAACCCAACGCTTCCCACCCATTGCCAACGCTCTCGGGAGGGCCGGACAGGGGCCCCAGGGCGGTCGGCGACCCCATGACCCAGCACCCAACGTGCTGCCAAGGGTGTGACGGTGAGGACGGAGCCCAGACCCTCTCCCAGGATGCAGTCTGGCTCCCCACACGGCAAAGAGAGATGTGCGTGGATGGGATCCCTGAGAGCCAGTGGCCAGGCCCCCACAGGCTGGGGGCCCCCTGCCCTGGCCGGTGGGGCCCCTGCGTGCACCCCACTCCCTCCAGCACGGCCGGGTCAGGCTACTCAGATGTGAGCAGAGGGCTCCTGGGATCCACCGAGCTGGGCCAGCCGAGGGGCACAGCGGTCCTGAGAAGGGCGTGCCCCCCCCCAGGCTGTGACTCCCCAGGGCGTCTCAGGCCCCAGGCACACTGTCGGGGCCTGTGAGTGCGGGGTGTCCTCACCCAGCTGGAAAGTGCACCCCTGGCGGGCCCTGACTTTGGGAAATGCACTGCCCTTATTGGTTCCCCAGGTATCTAGTCGGCTGGGCCTTAGGGTGGCGTGGAAGGGCCCCTCCGGGTGGGGCCCAGTCCTGCTAAGCCCCGCCTCACCCCCAAGTCCAGCTGGGACGCGCCCAGCCTCCCGGTCTATCCTCCCGGTCCATCCTCCACCGCCACCTGGTGGCAGGTCGGCCCACCCCGCGGCCACCTGCGGCCGGCCAGCTGTCCTGGCCCGGACTCCCAGAGCACAGCCCAGCGCCCAGGCAGCTCCAGCCCCGGTCCTGGCTGGGGAGGGATGCCCTTGGTCTGGAAAAGGGGTTTCGCTCACCAGAAGGAGCTCTGTCTCCCGAGGGAAAGACAATAAAAAGAACATAAATGCGTGAAATTAGAGCTGCCCCAGGCGGAGAGGGGCCCGTCCTGATTGCTAATCAAATTCTCATTCCTGAGGATCTTTAAAATCCTTCCTGCGCCGTGTTATTGTCTCGAAAGAGCTGTTATTACTCGTGTAAAAAAAAACTTATAAAAAATTCTAATCAGCGTGGGTCTTAAACCTCGGCGTCTTGCGCCCAGCGCGGCACCGACGGGAGGGCCGTTTACGAGCCATTTCACACCCGGCGGCTGGCCCCTCCACCTCATTGCTTTTGTTGCCCATCATAGCGATAAAGACGGTGTTTTGTGACCCCAAAGTTATTTATTAACACCCAGTATTTTCCACACAGTCCCTGGGGCAGCGAGGGCGAGCGCCTAGGAGGTTGGGGGCCGTGTCGTTGGCGTGCACCACGGTGTCCAGGCCCAAGTGGCCCCCGCTCCACTGTCCCCTTCAGCTTTACCTGGATAACTCGCAGCTGCGCCTGCCCGGCCAGCACAAGGCGAAGCCGGGCAGACCCTTTAGCAGGACCGGGCGTCTGAGTCTCCCAGCAGCTGGTTGCCAGGTCCTGCTAAAGGTCCCACCCTGAGAGCCTGTGCGACCACCGTGCACCCAGGACACTGTGTGATTCCTCAGGCCAGGGCCACAGGGAGTGTGCAGAGCTCGAGACCTGGACCCAGCTCATCACTCAGTGGGACCTACGGGTCACCCCGTCTCAGGCCCCGGGTTCCCCGTCTGGGGCCCTGGAGTGGTCAGTCTCTCTGGGTTGGAGTCCAGCTCGACAGCTCGCCTGAGTGTGACCTGAGTGTGCGCTTGTCCCTGGAGCCCCAGGCCCACTGGCTGAAGCTGCAGCTGCCAGGCTGGGGGCAGTGCCTGGGCTTGGGTGAGGCGCCCACAGTCACCGGAGCTTCCTAGTCACATCCGAGGGGGTCCAGCTCCCTATGGCTGTGGGGTGCCCTGGTGGGGGCCGCCGAGCCACCTCTCGCCCCACAGGTCAGTGGAAGCCTGTCCCCGGGAGGTGCCACTCAGCCTGGGGAGAGATGGGAGGGTCTGTCACCACGCAATGCAGGGCGCAGGGGACCTGGGCCCTGTGTGCCCCTCCTGGCCGGAGGCCTGGGAAACGCTGGCCGCATCTATCTCCGAGGGGGACGCTTGCCTTTCTGCCCCTTCCCTACTCAGGCTGCAGGCTCTGCCCGGTGCCCACACGGACGTCCTTCACCAGCTTCTCCAGAGGGTGGGGGACCAGCCCCGGGGACAGGGACAAGCATGAAGGCCCAGCAGGGCCCCCCAGGGTCCACCACAGCTGGCAGGAGCACCACCCTCTCCTTCCCCAGGGGAGGCAGAGATGCTCTTTGCTGCCCGTCCTACAGGTGAGAGGGGAGGCCAGTTAGGCGGGACACCCAGGCACACACCCCAGCCCACATCGGGCCCCGCTGGCTGGCCCACAGCACAGAATTTGCAGCCTTCCCTCCCTGGGCCCCGGCCCGGGGCCACCCACCCTCACAGGGATCCGCGTGACAGGAACAGTGGGGCTTGGACCAGGCATCATGGCAGGTGTGGGAGGGGTGTGAAAGCTGGTGTGCACAGGTGAGCACTGCCTGGGAGGCCTCGGGCTCCGGGGATTCCCGGCGGAGAGAACAGTCACAGTCTCTCCCTGAGTCGCCCGTGAGCCCCTGACCACGGCAGAAGGCGACCCATCCAAACGGCCATCTCTCGGAACCCGCTCGTCCACCTAGGATCCGAAAGGGGCCGACCTGCCTCTCTATTCAGGACAGGCCGGAGGTGGGTTTCGGGGAGGGACCGGGCTTCCAAGTCAGAGGGGCAGAGGATGCCCACCTTTCTTATGGAGGGGCCCGTCTTGGCTTCTTCTGTGCCCGTTGGAAGTCTACGGCCGGGCTGCATGGGGGCCAGGGATTGTTCACAGGGAGAAACAGTGAATTAATTGCGCTGTGAGGGTCTCCCCCTCGTCCGTTGCCTTTTCTTTAGCTCCAATTGCAGGCAGACGGGCTCCCACACAAAGTCATTTATCCACGCAGCCCTTCAGCAGCCCACACGCACCGCAGACCCTCCTCGGAGCCAGGGCTGCGGGGCCGGCGTGTACAGCAATGGGCGGAGGGCCTTGCCCCCTGGAGCACCTGCCAAGCAAGACTCGTCAAGATGCAAGCTCCAGAGAGGGGCCCACAGGGATGCAGGGGACGTGGCAGGGCCAGACCCCCCCAGGGGTCCCACCAAGGCAACTTTCGGCAGGAGCTGGGGGGTAGGGGCCCGGGCCGGGAGGAGGCGCGAAAGGCCCCGAGGTGGTATCGGTGGTGAGCAGCCAGGGCACCTGGGCCTAGGGTACGCAGGGGGGCGCCCCTGCTGCAGACTGCAGGGCAGGAGGGGCCTCTGGGCCTGAGGAGGGAACAGGGGGCGGTTGGTCAGGGGAGGCCAGCGCCCCCAGCTCCAGGGAGGGGCACATGCACTCACTCCATCTCCCTGGTTCTGTTTCCTGCCTTCTTCCCAAGTTGCCTGGAGTCCAAATATTCCCACTTTTAAAAGCCCCCCGCGATGACGGGGAGGCGGGATGCGGGGCTGAGGAACACCCCCTTGGAAGAGGAGAGAAGGCTTGCTGATACGATGCGAGAAATCCATCACACGGGCTCCTAAATCCTCGCGCCCTCCCAGATTAAATCCTCGCACGGCCCAGATTAAAATGCATGATCCTCTGGGCTTCCCTGGTGGCGCAGTGGTTGAGAGTCCGCCTGCCGATGGAGGGGACACGGGTTCGTGCCCCGGTCCGGGAAGATCCCACGTGCCGTGGAGCCGCTGCGCCCGTGAGCCATGGCCGCTGAGCCTGCGCTTCCGGAGCCTGTGCTCCGCAGCAGGAGAGGCCACAACAGGGAGAGACCCGTGTACCGCAAAAAAAAAAAGCAATGCATGATCCTCTGGTGCCGGGGCCCCGCGGCTGGTCTCCCTCGGAGCCAAAATGGAAGCACAACTCAGCGGGCAGAGTGCAGGTTTCCCCCAGGTAAACGCCGAGGAGCACCCGTGCTGACACCCTAGGCCACCCACCCCAGCCCCCGCTTGGACCCTGGCCCCTAACATGCACTTGGGTCCTGTGGGTGGGAGGTCCTGCCTCACTGTGTCCCCGGGGCCTTGACCCAACTGGGCATGATGTCCTCGTCTGCAGGAGGAGGGGTCGGCCAGAGTCAGGGCTCGCCAAGCTTCACACGCCAGGTATGGACGGGACTTGGTGACCCTGCACCCCAGGGCCATGGCAGGTGGCTCTGGGGGAGGGGGCACTGCAGCCACCCAGGTCCCCCCGCCGGCAGCCCTAGGGGTCAGCGGCTCAGCCAGCTGCCTTGGCCAGAGTGTTCCCTTCCACTGTCTGATCCGGCACCACCAGTAGCACCACGTACGTCTGGCAGTGCAGACCCTGGGCTGCCCAGGCCTCCGGAATCAGAGCCCTGCTTTCCCGAGTCCCCAGCCAGATGGCCGGGCTGCATGAGGCCGCAGGAGGCCTCCCCTGCCTTCAGTGTGGGTGTCCCCGGCTAACGGAATGGGGTACACTGTTTCTTGGAAGCAGGGAGCTGGGCCACTGCTGGGGGAGGCACTGAGGCACAGCCTCCACGGGCCCCTCGGGCGGTCACGGGCCGGGGTCCTGCGACAGGAGAGAGAGGGCCTTCCCGCTGCCTCTCCCGGGTCCTCAGCCCCAGCCCGGAGTCCCTCCAGCCCTTCCTGCCCAGCTGCTCCGGCCCGTGGGCCCTCCCACCACAGGCTGCCCCTCTCCTAAGGCTTGTCCGAGCTCCCGCCCCCCCAGCACCGGCCTCCCCCCTTGCAGCCTCTTCCAACTTCAGAAACTCAGTCCCAACTCCCGCCGTCGCCTCCCAGGACCCCTGACCCGCCCTCCTGCCACCCCCTGGGCCCACCTGGGCGGGGGGGTCCCTATTGTCTCCCAGCCCACACCTCAGCTACCTGGACCCTGCCTGGCCTCCACTCGCTGCTCGCCCGGGGGCTGGCACGGGGTCAGCCGGGCACAAATGTGCCGAGTGGACGAGCAGACAGCAGCGCCGCCGGCCCCCGCGCACCTCCAGCCCTCGGCCCCTCCAACACGTCCAGCAGGAAGGTGCCTGCGGGCCTGAGGGGCGTCCCGCGCCCACGCCAGCCACCCCTACCTGCCGGGGCGGGGCAGGGCGGCACCTGAAACAGCGCGGCTTCGCGAACACTAGTCTACGGGGAGGCGGCACACGAGCCCTAAATAAGCCCCAGAAAAGAAGGCTGTTTTACCGCGGAATCAATTCACCTCTGATTCTAATGCTCTGGAAAGCTATTTTATCGTGATGACTCCATTATTCCATCAGACGGCGCACAGTAAACTCCCCCTCCCCGACTTTGCAGCCTGGCTCGTCCGCCGCGTGGGCAGGGCCCCCAGTGCTCATAGCCAGCCTTGCGCGGCCAGAGCGCTCGGGTCCCCTTTAACGTGATTTTATGGAATATTCCACCGTCCGGGTAATAGAAAGTCTAGCACTTAATTAACCTCCCTCAGCTCCTCCGTCTGCCGCAGGGCGGGCGCGTGTCTGCGGCTCAGATGGCGTGCAGGTGAGCCACCCGCGCCCCCACGTACAGAGCACGAACCCCGCAGGGCCCGGGAGGCAGAGCTCAGGGCTCAGCTGGGCTCCCTGTCTCCTGCCAGCCAAGTGTCAGTGGCCATGTCCCCAGACCAGCTACCTGGCCCCCTGCCCCCGGGGACCGAGGGCCCCTCCCTCCCAGAGGTATTGTTCCAGCCACACCTGGGCCTGTGTCACGTGTGGGTGTGCGTGTGCGTGTGCTCTGCGTGTGTACGTGTGTGAGCATGATCTCCACGGGTGAGCCAGCAAGCCCGGGAATGACCAACCACCCAGTGGGCGCCAAGGGACAGCAGGGGACAGCCCCGCTGAGGAGGGCACTTCCTGCCATCGTTTTCCAGACCCATAACGGCCAGCTGGCCCTGTTCTAGGCATCGGGGGAGGTGCGGGAACACAGAGGAGTGACTACGGGGGCCTCTCACAGCGCAGGGCCACAGGAGGAGGGCAGATGTGCTGACAATGGGCCCAGAACAGAGGGAGAGTGACATCTGGGGGACGGGGAGGCCGCAGGGCCGTGGAGATAAAGCCGAGTCTTAAAAGAACAGGCCCAGAGGCCACCATGAGTCTGTCCCACGGAGGCAGACACAGGGCCCACCTCTGCTCTGTCCTGCGTGGTCCCCAAGCACGTGCTGTGTCTCCTCAGACACGTGTGGATGGAGGGCAGCTGAGGTCAGGGACAGCGGGAGTAGCAGGGACAGGTCTGTGTGAGGGGAACAGTGGGCCATACGAGGAAGGGCTACAGAGGGTACAGGGTGGGGTGAGGTGGGAGGGCCGTGTGTGAGCCGAGTAGGGAGAGCACAGGCCCTCTGAGAGCCCGTGTGACCTTCGACTACCCAAATCTCTCATGTCCTCCATATCCAGGAGGATGGGCAGGGCCGGCACTGGCCTCTGTGGCACCTCTGCCCTTCCTCCAGTAAATATAAGTTGGCTCCTTGTTTTACGCACAACCTGAACAACTGCGCATGGCCGCTGTCCAGGGATCCCAGAAACAAACTTGTTTGTAAATTGGAGACCAAAGCCTGTCTGCCCTGTGTGGGACTAGGCAAGGCTCCTGCAACACACCCTTCCTGCTCCACCTGGCTGTACACACACACGTGCACACACGCCCACCCACACTCCTGCCAGACACAGGCACACACTCACACACATCTCCTCCCCAGCGAGGTGACATTGCACATGGGGTGGAGGCAGCTGGGAAGGAGTCAGGCCGAAAGAAGAACAGGGGCCGAAGGGCAGGACGGGGAGAAACAACCTCAGAGGACACCCCAGGTGCTGTGGGCACGAACACGCATGTGCCGGGGTTGAGCACGGCTGTGGCATGCTCGCACAGGACTGGCAACTTCCCTGTGCCCTGGGCTGAGTCGGTCAACGCTGCAGCAGGAGGGGGCTCCCGGGAGGCGGCGGCGGGCACCCTAGGCCACCCCACTTTTGTTCCGGGGACGCAGAGGGTGGACAGCTATTCTGCTGTGTGAGCATGCCCCCCTCCCCGGTTCAGTCGCCACGGCCTGGACCTTCCTGAAGCGATGCTTGCGTTACCCGAGCACGTGTGCTCACTCACAGCCGAGCCAGGGGGCACTCGGTAACCCGACGACACCGTGGTGCCCGGCGCGTGGCTGCACTCAACCTCTGGCACCCCGCTTTGGAGTCAGGAAACTCCGCAGCCGTGGGGAGCTCAGGTGACGGGAGACCCAGCGAGTGGGCCACCGCGGGGGTGTCACCAGAGGGGCCGGGGTGCTCGCTCTCCCCGGGAGGCCATGTCCTCCGCTCGGGGGACCTCACCACGCTCAGCGGCCCGTAGGGCCACGCCCTGCAGTCCTGTAACCCTCTACACCAGCCTCGAGACCGAAGAAAGAGCTCAGAGTCAGGACAGAGACCCCAGTGACTTTTTGGGCAGGGAAACTTACACGTCAGAGACAAAAGTCCTGGAGCGACACCCCAGTGGGTACAGCGGACGGCAGGTAGGACAGGCAGCAGTCTTCACTCACGGGGAAGCGGGGAGGAGGCTATCCGTGTGGGGGGCACAGAAGGGCTCCTGGGCTGCTGGACCACTCCCCACACAGCTCTGTGGGTCAGGGCCGTCATTTCCATCATCAGGCACCTCTGGCCACCTCTCCCCACACAGGGGACACGGGGGCAGTGCTCACAGCCCTGGCCACTGGAAGGTTCCCCAGCCCTGTCATGTACCCTTCCCTCACCACATCAGCCGTTAGTTTTCGCACCACACATTTTTTTTAAAAAACGGTGATTTTTCTTTTTTTTTTAATTAATTAATTCATTAATTATTTTTGGCCGTGTTGGGTCTTCGTTGCTGCACGTGGGCTTTCTCTAGTTGCAGCGAGCAGGGGTTACCCTTTTTTGGGGTGCACGGGCTTCTCAGTGCGGTGGCTTCTCTTGTCGTGGAGCACTGGCTCTAGGCGTGCGGGCTTCAGTAGTTGTGGCACGTGGGCTCTAGAGCGCAGGCTCAGTAGTTGTGGCGCACGGGCTCAGTAGTTATGGCACGCGGGCTTCAGTAGTTGTGGCCCACCGGGTCTGGCCAGCACGACACCTGGCGCATGGTGGAGCCACATGGTTTTCTGCAGACTGGGGCGGGGGAGGGAGTCCCAGCAGACTGGATCGAAACAGGAAAGCCAGAGGTGGACGAAGCCCGGACGCAAGGCTGCACGTACTGCTGTCCTGTGCAGGGAGAGGCCGGCGAGCCTGGCTCCTCTTCACGGAGGGGGAACGAGGACAAGGTATCCAGACCAGCTGCTGCAGCCCCTCCAGAGGTGGGTGACCTGCGCTGCTCCAGGGACCGCCTCAGGCAGACCAGCTTCTGCTTGGGCTGATGCAGGGTCGGGTTTGGCGTGACCCACCATTTCCTACCATCATCTACTTGGCTTTTGCTGGGGCCACACGGGTGAGCTGAGGGGGACGTGGTGGGACCACCAACCGTGTATCCTTGGAGGCTTCAGGGATGGTTTCGATTTCCGTCAGGCACTCAGGATGCGTGGAATGACTCTCTTGGGCAGGGTGGGTGGTTTCAGAAGCTTCCGTTTGTTTCTTTGGTTGGTTGGTTGGTTAGTTGGGTTTGGATTTTGTTACCATCACGGCTCTTACCCCACAGGTCCGGGGAGCCATGCGAGGGCTCTGCAGCTGCTGAGGGTACACAGCCCAAGCGTGAGCAGGGCCAGGGCACAGGCAGCAAGCCCGGCCTGCGGATCACTGGACCCACCGTGAGGTGGGCTCGAGCTGGTCCATTCGTCTCCTGGCCTCCATAAGCTCTCACTCGAACCCTGATGGTGCCTGGGTCCCCTGATATCGATGCCAGCCCAGACCCTTTATCCGTCAGCCCTCTACAGGTCTGGCTATGTCTCCTTCCAGCGTGTGGCTGCTCTAGAGACCTAGAGACTGACTCTTCCTGCCTCTTGGGGCCAGCCAACTTGGGGAGGCTTCTCTCTGCATAAGGCAGTGGGCCAGGAGGACAAGCATTCCCCACCCTGAGGCTGAAGGCTTCAGGCACAGCCCAGGGCAGACAACGCCCCATGACAAGCACACCTGGGCCACTCGGACCTGTGGGCATCCAGGTCCCGGGCTGCTGAGCCGCTGCCGGGCCTGCCCCAGTGTGGACCAGCAGCACGTGCCTGCCTGCTATTCTCAGCGTGTGGCGCTCAGATCCCTCCAGAGCCTGCGGCAGCCCCAGGGTGAGGATTTACTACAGGAGAGGCGTCAGCGGCCCTCAGCGGGGCAGGCACTGGCCCAGAGTCATATAGTCAGGGATGGGGGAGCTTGGGGGCCCTGCCTTCTGCCTCCAGTGCCAAGCTCTTTCTAACGTTCTGTGCCTACAGGTCCAGGTGGCCACGTGACACAGGTGCCAGGACAGCCCCAGTGGCCCTGGTTCAAACCCCGACTCTGGGAGCTGCCCCCTCAGGGCCTCGTGTGGGCACTTCCCCCCAAAATCTGTGTTCTGGTTGGGCCAACAGGAGGGCCCATCCATGGGGCTCCATCCCTGGCGGGGGGGTCTGAGAGGCTCTGAGCCATGCAAGGGTCTGGCACACATCTCGGCCCAACAAACACACCTCACTTTTGTGGACAGAGCGTTTGCCCACACGCGTGTGTGTGTGTGTGCGTGTGTGCGCGCACACGTGCACATGGATGCACAATCCCGGAGTGTGAACCTGGGGTGTGTGTGATGGGTATGAACACTCAGCCCTGGGGCCGGCCAGAGGCAGGTCCCCGAGACCAAGAATGGGAGTGACAGCCGCAAAACGGGAGATTGGCCACCACGGACGGCTCTAACCAGGAGCCCAAGCCGGGGTCACCTGATCGCCCCATTAAAGTCCAAGCAGACCCCCTCAGCAGGTCACGCCAGCAGGCTGAGCTACCCCCATTCCCGCAACCCTCACTGCTGCTCCAGCCACCCAGGCCCTGCTGGAAAAACAGCTGTGACGGGCAGCTTCCCGCGGCCCCTGTCTCAGTTATGGCTTATGTACAGCCCCCCAGGCAGCTGGCTCTCGGGAGGGACCAACTTTACAAATAAAATTTATCATTGTAATTATGGCTCCTGCAGAGAGCTGACGACTTTTACGGCTTCCTGGAGGTCATGAATAATTTAGGAGAAGGGAAAAGGGGCCACTCCTGTTACTACACAATGGGGCCCAGCGGTTCCGTTACCGCGACTGCTGAAGACCAGGGGGCCCACGTCCGGTGCTTCTGACAGGAGCGGCCCAGCCACACGGTGACCCAGGGCCAGGCTCTGTGGGGACGCTGCCCAGGCGCCCCCGTCTTGTGAACTGGGGCCTTGGCTGGGTGGCAGGGTGAGCAGACACGGCCCTAACTGCCAGAGGGTCCGTGCTTCAGGCTGAGAATGACAAGCTGTGGGCTCCCCAGTTAAGGGCATCGATACTGCACGCCCCGGGCTGTGACCTCAGGCGGGACCCTCAACCTGCATCCCAACCAGAAGAGAAGCGCCTCTCCTGGTGCTCGCAGGGCCGGACCCCAGCCCACTCAACAGCCCTCCTTCCCTCTGCACGTCCCCACGGCACACGTGATCCTGGGGTTGTGTGGAGCCCTTGAGAGGCCCCGACAGCAGGAATCATCTTTTCTTGCCTCCGGGGATGGAGGGCTCATTACCTGACTACTGGTGGAAATTCTCCCCAGCTCTTCCTTCCCCCAAGAAGGGCGGCCTGCATCTGTGGACCCCACCCGTCTCCTGTCCTGGATCCACCCAGATGGTACATCGGGCCCCTCCGACCCAAAGTCTGCACTCTCCTTTCCCCCCTTCCCCTCCCTCCCTCTCTCCTGAGTCCCCCGCCCTCAAGCCCACCAAGTCCACCTGTACCTCCTCACAGCCAAGCCCAGCGGTGAATTTCCTCTCCTCGTCCCTCCTCGCCTGGCGGTGGCCCTGAGAGCACCCCCTTCCTCCCTGCCGCCCGCCACCCTGGGCTGTACGACCCCACAGGCCCCCTGCTCTACCTCGCTGCCTGGCTTCTCCCCACCACGCCGGCCTGACCTCATCACACTGCAGGGTCCAGGGCTCGTGCTCGGACCTCACGATGTACCTCTGTCCCTGGGCACCCCTGGGTCACTCCTTCAGGCCCAAGGCTTTCTATGTCATCTCTAAGATGGCCGGTTCATTTCCCACAGCTGCCATAACAAAGAGCCATAAACCCTGTGACTTAAGCAACAGAAAACAACAGAAACTTATTCTCTCTGCGTTCTGAGGGATCCTAAATCAGGGCGTTGGCAGGATGGCGCTGCCTCCAGGGGCTCAAGGAGAGCGTCCGTCCAGCCTCCCTCCAGCCTCTGATGGCTGCCTGTGATCTGTGCCTTGTGGCCGCATCCTTCCAAGCTCTGCATCTGTGGTCACATCACTGCTTCCTCTTCTGTGTCAAATCTCCCCCTTACGGGAACACGTGTGATGGTACCAAGTAAGTTAACATCCACAGGTTCCAGAAATGTGATGTGGACATGTCTTGGGGAACCATTTTTCAAGCTAGCAAGAGGGTGACCCCAAATTCACATCTCCCATCTGGAGCCACCTGGAACCAGACACGTACGTCCAACTCCCCCCCCCCCGACTCGGAAGCCCCCCACGCATCTCAAATTAACTGGCTCTCATACTTAATCCCCATGGTACCCCCAAAACCTGCACCCCGCCATCTGTGGTGGGCAGAATAATGCCCCCAACAGATGTCCACATACAAAGCCCCTGAATCTGTGACTATGTTAGGTCACATGGCCAAGGGGAATTAGGTTGAAGATAGAATTAAAGTTGCATGACTTTAAAATGGGGAGATGATCCTGGATTGAGGGGGCTGGACAATGTAGTCACAGGGTCCTTATTGGTTGAAGGTCGGGGGGAGGAGGTTGGAGTGATGTGAGGTGAGGTGACTGGACGAGACAGCGCTGGCTCTGAAGCCCGAGGCAGGGACCACGGGCTGGGGAATGTGGGGCCTCCAGAGGCAGGGAAAGCCAAGGAAACGGGGGTCCCTGGAGCCTCCAGACGGGCCAGCCCTGCCCACACCCTGAGTCTGGCCTCCAGCACTGCCGACAGTACGTTTGGATTGTGTAAAGTCACTGTTTGCAGTCATTTGTGACAGCGGCCACTGGCGACACCTACACCATCTTCCCCAGGCCAGCGGCCTTGTAGCACCCTTGACCCTCACACACCCACTCCTGAGCCCTCAGTGAGTCCCACACCCACCCCTCCCCCCCTCCCCCCAGTCCTTCCCCAGGGCAAGGCAACCAAGGGCCCAGTTAAACCCCTCGGGTCACACCCACCCTCTGCCCCATCCCGTGGGTGCCCAGGCCCTGCGGTGGCTACAGGGCTCTGCAGGAGCCTCCCCGCCTGACTGCCTGCTACTCCTCACCTGCCTGCGGACCCTCCACCAAGCGCCCCCCGACGTCTTCCAGAAGGCGTGGAGCAGCTGACCGTCCGCCGCTAAGGGCTGTCGGGAAGGTGCGGCCCCGTCCAGCCACAGGGGCCCAGGGCTGGCCCTGATGGGCAAGGAGGTGGTCCGGGCACCTGGTCCCAGCAGCTCACACCGTCCCTGAAGTTCTGTTGCAGGTGCAGGAGGGACGCCATCTGGGCTCTCCCACCCCTGTTCCCGCCTGACCCTGCAGGGCTCTCTGCGTTCAGGCAAGCACAGATTCCAGGCTGCCGATTAAGGGCATGATGGCTGAGTCCCGACGTTGCCCCAGCAGGCGGGGCAGAGGGGGCAGCAGGGGCGAGGAGCCAGCATTTCCCAGGGTCTGTCCTGCACTGGGTGCTGGGGGCATTCAGCTGTCTGCTGAGTCCTATCGCCTGGCAGGTGCCGAGCTGCCCAGACTTGTAGATGAGCACGTGCAGCTCAGAGAGGGGAGGTAACTTGCCCGAAGTCACACAGCCGTGAGGGGTGGGCCTGGCCCAGTCTCGGTGCCCCCTTTGTCCTCCAGCTCCTGTGTCCTGACACATGTGGCAGCCCTGACGGAACCAGGTCTGAGAGAGGCTGGTGCTGGTGCCTGCGGGCCCGGGGGGTGCGGGCAGATCCCTGATGGGTTTGCACGGTTTCCACCAATCGAGGGGGCTGCCCGAGGGACGTGCAGAGAGCCCTGACCCCTGTGCCTCTCTGCTGGGTGTGGAGGAGGTACAGCCGTAGGAACCCCTCCGCCGTGTGCCTGGGGTGGACCGGGGCTGAGAGGGGCAGTGTGACAGAGGGTGGCTGCCTCTCAGTGTCCCAGGGTCCCCTGAGGGCTGCACGTGGCCACAGTGGCCTGGACCCCACCGGTTGTGCATGTTCCGTGCAGAAGCTGGAGAGGGGCTCTGGGGCTGGCGCTCCCCCCGCCGCCGTGTCCACGCTAGGGCCGGGCAGCAAACTCTCCTAGTAACGGGCCAGATGGTAGATGCTTTAGGCTCCGTGGCCGTGCTCAACTTTGCCCTCGTAGGGCGAAGGCAGCCGTGGACAGAAACCAAGGTTGCATGGCTGTGTTCCAGCAAAGCCCTACTCACTTTTATTTACAAAAACTGGGGGTGGGCAGGGCGGCCGAGGGATGGAGTTTCTGAGCTGTTTTCTGGAGGCGGGCTGGGCGGAGGGGGTCCTAGAGTCACACGAGACCCCCTCCCACTGAGCCCTTGCCACAAGGCAACCTCTGTCGGCTTCCTGTCCACAGGGGGCTGGGGCCTGTCCCACCGCAGGAGGTGCTGCACTGCTCAGGCTGGGGCTCCAGGGCAGACGTTTACGTCCCCTCTTGCTGACCTGAGGGGAGGGAACGGCCGGCGCCAGCTGTCGCTGAGGATGCCCCGTCCCGCTGCCCGCGTAGCAGTTTGCTCGGGTAATTGACTAGCTCTGAGGCAATGTCGGGACTCAGCCGTTGTGCCCTTAATCGGCAGCCTGGGATCTGTGCTTTGCCTTTTCCTCCTGGGACCCCAAGGCAGGACGCATGAGGGTGCAGGAGCGGGGGTCAGGGCCGGCCCCTCTCTTTTTCGGGGCTCCACCCTGGGGCAGGGTCAGTCGGGGGCTGGACTCTGTTATCACCCCACCCCCCAACAGCCTGCACCC
>NW_020172178.1:10065548-10069717 GCF_003031525.2 Neophocaena asiaeorientalis asiaeorientalis
TGCCTCTGCTGGGCTGCCCCTGCCTCTGCCCCCCCTTGGGTTTTCCAAGAGCTGCACATCTCCAGAACCGGCCTGGGAAGACACATGTGGGTCTGGAGGGCAGGGAGGGGGCACTGCCCCCTCGTCTTTTCTGCAGGCCTGGCCTGTGTTCTCAGGGCCTGGGAAACGGCCACCTCCTCTCCCGCTCTGGGGCCAGTGGCTTGTCCTTGGGGTCGCTGCTATTTCTGCCAAAGAGGAGAGGTAATTATAGCTCAGCCTCTGCCAGCTGGCCGGGCTCTGCAACCTGGCAGAGGGGCCTGGGGCGGGGACACAGGCTGGCCACAGATTGGCTCCACAGGCAGGCAGGCAGCAGCTCCCACCAGGGCAGCAGGAGGCTGGGCAGTCGCAGCCCCGTTCACCTGAGCAGCCCAGCACCCGCCCCTCCAGGGCACAGGAAGGGCACCGCCAGCGAGACCAGGCCAGGGCTATGCTGCACGGTGCCCACTGGGGGGCGCCACAGAGCCCAGCTGGCACCACCCCTCACAGACCCAGGAGGGAGCCAGGTGAGAGCCACTCAGGGGCACAGGTGACGCTCACTCCCCATCTGGGAATGAGGCTGCCGGAGCAGAGAGATTCCCCAAAATGGACGCGGGCGGAGACCCCGCTGCAGGCGGGCGCGGGCAGTGGACTGAAGCCGGGCAGCGCGCACTGTGGCCCTGGACGGGGGCTGGGGGGCCGCCCATCCCACCCACCCGGGCTGTGCGCTTTCAGCGCTCATTCGAGTACAGTCCCAGGCAAACCAGGCGGTGGGTGACGTCAGAAGCCCCGGCCCCTCTGAACCTCGTGTCTGGTGTGTACAGGGTGGGTGGTCGGCGCACTCAGCCATGTCCCAGGCCACTGATGCTCTGAGCCCCTCCCCCGCGGCCAGGCCTGACATGAGGGCCCCACCGGCCCTTCATCCACGTTCCTGCCTGAGGCCATGTGCAGGCGAAGCTGGACTGTGGGTCCCTCCACGCTCCACCACGCGAGGACCCAAGCCTTCCGAGGCACGGGAGCCAGGGTTCTTGGGATCTGGGTACCTTGCACGGGCCACGGCACAAGCTGCAGGGTCGGGCACTGACACCAGCAAGCCTTCCCAGAGGTCCTCGGGGACCCTGCTGTGGGCCAAACCCAGAGGGAACAGATGCGTTACTGGGGTCACTTGAGCCCAGGCCGTGGCTTTTGGGCAGCCCCAGAGACACGGCTCTTTTCCCAAGCTGACTCAATCAGAGGGAATCCGTATCCTGGCCCACCGTGCACGTGGGGCTCAGGGCGCAGCATTTATTTGGGACTTGCTGTGTGCAGGTACCCTGGGAGGCTTAGCTCTCCATCTCGACGGCACTCTGGACAGTGGGCAGAACCTGGGGGCTGGAACTTGGGCTGATGTGGCCAGTCTCTGGGTGGGGGTCCACCTGCCCTATCACCTGGGGCTCCCGAGGCCGAGGTTGGCTGTCCCCACACACCCAGCAGGCACACAGCCATCACCCGGTCCTGCTGCCACCCCACGTCCTGAATGCGCCCTAGAAAGGTGTGGGCCTCGCATCTCAGCGTGGAAGGGGCCTCGGGGCCACCAGGCCAGTTCCCACTCTCTGGATCCCCGCGCCGGGCAGGCCTAGGGAGCAAGGCCAGCCCCCCGGGGCCTCCCCTGGCTTAACTCAGACATGGTATGATCTGGGAAGCTGCCAGGCCGTGAGCTCTGGGCTGGGAGCAGCTGGGAGCCAGCCGCCCTCACTCTGCTCCCCGCCCTCCAGAGGGAAGGCCAGCATGGGGGTGTCCACAGCCTCCGTCCCGTTCCCCAGCTGAGGAAACGCGCAGCTCGTGGTCTCAGGCCCCTTAATTCAGCCAAGCTGCTCTGGGCAGGGGGTCAAACTGCCACCAGAACGCCTCAGGGCAGGACAGCCCAGAGGACCGCTGAGGCCACTGCCCCGTGGCTGTAATGGAAACTTCTCGGCTGGCCTGCGAGCCGCCGCAGCTCCGGTTCCCACTGTGCTGGAGGCTCTAATCACCAGCGGTTTATAGGCCGTCAGGTGCGCGAGCTCACGCAGGGTTGCGGCAGCTGCAGGAACCCAGGTGGGCCGCTGCGTGTGCGTGTGCGTGTGTGTGTGTGAGAAACGTGTGGGGGGTGCGGTATGTGCACATGTGTATGAGTGTTTGTATGTGATATGTGTACATGCGGGCTGTGTGTGTGGTGTGTGTGGCTGTGTGTATGTGTACGCGTGTGGCATGTGTTGTGGCATGTGTATGTGGTGTGTGAGTTGCAGTGCAGGAGCTCGGCCTCCCCGGCAAGGTCCTGGTGGGCTCTCCGCCAGCCCCGGAGCAGGTGTCTGCTGCCGCAGGACAGCAGGAGGGGCCCGGCCGTGGCGCTGCTGACCCAAGCCCGGGGCTCCTGGGGGCTGCAGGACTCGGCAAGCTTGTCTGTCCCCTGAGCCCTGGGGTCCCCACGGGTGCACAGGCACAGGGAGGGTTCGAGGGGTGATGGAGCAGGTGTGGGTGCTGAGCCGGGTGCCAGGCGTGGGGTCAGAGCCAAGGAAGGGCCCTCCCTGTGCAGGGCCGGCACCGCGCCGGGGGTCTCAGAGGTCCCTCAGTGAGGACAGAGATGTGCCAGCAGGCCGCGGGGGAGGGAGCGGGGGACGGACCCGGGGCCCCGACAGCCTGGCCCACAGGAGGCGGGCCAGTGAGCGGCGTCACAAGTGGTGGGACAGGTGCAGGCAGCAGGACAGGTGGCCGGGACCCAGGACTCAGCATTGCTTGAGGCGGTGAACCAGGTGGAGCGGGCCCCGCCCAACCAGCAACCCCCTGGAGGCCGGGGGAGTGGGCGGGGTGGGGGGACAGGGGTGGAGAGCTGGGCTGCAGGGCCCCCTGTGGGTGTGATCGCTGTCTCCCAAAGGCGTAGCATCAAGGTGGGGCGGGAGGGAGGGTGCTCGCCCAAACCGCGCGCGGACCGTCAGGGGTGGGGGTCTTGTGGGCGTGTAGTCCTGGCCAGACCCCCTTCTCCTGGAACGCGGGCGGAAGCCTGAGGACCCCCGCACGGCACCCTGCAGGGCCTGCAGGACTGTCACAGAAGCTCTGGGGGAGCCCAGGGCAGGTCCCACCCCAGGGAGGGCAGTGCCCCCTCCTCTCCAGGCCTTGTTCTGAGAAGCCCCACCCTCAGGGGGCGTGCCCTCCCCAGGCAGAGGCGCGGCAGAGCGGGCCCAGGCCCAGAGCTGTTTTCCACCCTTTATCACCCATCTGTCACGAGGCAGCCCGAGAGCCAGGGCGCTCGTATTACACGTCTGACACGCTGTCCCCGCCAGAGCCCAAGGCCTCTCGCTCCCGCATGGGGCCCCGTCCTCGCCATCCAGCCGGGGTGGAGGGGGCCCTGCTGGCGCCGGAGGAGGCCTGGGAGGCGGGCGAGAGGTGGTACCCGGAGCAGCCTTTGCCTGCTGAGCCAACCAGAGCTGCACACCCCTCCTCCGTTTTCCTGGTGGGGAAACTGAGGTCTGGGGCAGGCCCTCCGCTTGACCGAGGCTCCTGAGACAAAAGGGCAGAACCCAGGACTCAGGCCAGTCCTGGGGGTCTGCAGAGGCCCCACTTCCTCTAGGCAGGGGGGAAGCTGGAGCCTGAGCAAGGCTGCCGGGCGGGGTGAGGACGGGGGCCTCGGGGGGCTTGGGGAGCACCTGGGAGCAGAGCAAGGCCCAGGCAAAGGCCCAGGCCAGAGAGGGCCCAGGGCTCCTGAGAGGCGCGGGAGAGGGCACGTCCCACAGGAGGCTCTCACCGTGTATGCAGGCTCCGTGCCAGGTGGTCGCGCCCTCTCCCTGAGTGATGACCACGGCTGATGGCCGTGAGCACAGGCGGGTCCCCAGGTCGCCTCTGAGCGCTGACGTGAGCTGCCTCACTCACCCCCACCGGGGCCACGGGGGAAGCTGCTCCTGCCGTTTCCGTTTTCAGCCAAGCGGACTGAGGCACCGGGAGGTTAAGCGACTTGCCGAGGTCACACAAGGTCACAGGAGGCACAGGATGGAGCCGCTGCCAGGGACACACACCGCACTGCACACACGCATGTACACACACATGCGTACAGGCACATCCACACACACTCACAAACACACAAGTGCTCACACAGCTGTGCGCACACACACATTGTCCCACCACCCCCGGCCCCCCCCCCCCGC
>NW_020172178.1:10069751-10089697 GCF_003031525.2 Neophocaena asiaeorientalis asiaeorientalis
CGCCCCCACACATTGCCCCACCACCCCCGGCCCCTCCCCCCGGGGCTGAAGCTGGGCCCCCAGGCCGCCCCTTGTGAGACCTGCTCCTTCAGATAAGGCCTCCCTCCCCGCCCCTCCTCCCCAGGCTGGCCGGCTCCCCCACGACCTATTTGCAGTAAAAAGCCTGATGCTCAGATAGGAGAAAATTGCTCCTTTTTTAAATAACTGAATGGCCGGCCTGTCATCTCTCAGGCGGAGAAAGCCCTCCCCCAGACTGGTCCCCCTTGCAGCCCTCCCCCACCTGGCAGCTCCCCTTTGGGAGGCCCCGAAGGAGCTCATCTGAGGTGCCCCGTACTCAGCTCCATCTCAGCCCCCGGGGGCAGGGTCCTTGGAGGGTGGATGGAAGCCAGAACACCCCTCATAAAGTGCAAACATCTGACCGCACGGGAAGGGAGCAGTGATGGCCACCAAGGACCCAGACCAGAGACCCCTGGCAGAGCCTGGGGCTGGGGATAGGAGGGGAGATGGCTCCCGTGCCACCCCACCCCATCTCATGGTCCAGGGGGAGGCGGGCAGAGAGGACCTGGCACCAGTCCCTGGTGTCCACGTTGCCCCGCATGTACAAGGAGGCGGGGGTGGGGGGGGCCATCACCCCACAGGGCCCTCAAAGGACTGAGGCCAAATGCCTGCCGGGCTTCCCCTGCTCAGGCCCGGTGGGAGCAGGACAGGGGGACGTCTCAAAAGTCAAGGACCTTCAAAGGATGTGAAAGAAAACTCACACCAGAAGGGCTTCAGTTAGTGAGGAGAGATGGGAAACGCTGCAATCAGAGGCTCACTGATGAGAGAGGGCAGGTACCACCTTACACCTAGTACGTGAGCAATCCGAAATCCGGGAGAGAGAGGGGGAGGGAGAGACAGAGAGAGGTTGGGCAGGACTGAGGGGCGGGCCCACCAGCTGCAGCCCCCACAAACCCCTGGAGAAGGCTTTCCTAGCCCCCATGAAGCCCTGACAAAGCCCAGCCCTGGACCCCACCATTCACGCCTGGAGCAGCCCAAGAAGCAGGGCAGCGATGATATTTATTGCAGTCTTATCTATGGCCTCAGAAAATTGCAAGTGACCTAAAGAAACTGCAAGTGACAATAACAGAATGCAGACCTCCAGAGGAGGGTGGTTGTAGATTACGGGATCAGCCCTGTGGAATATTACGCAGCCATTAAAGCTGATAACTGGGAAGATTGGCAGCAGGCGAAGCTGCCGACCGTCTCGGTTTCGGGCAGGCAGGATTCCTCTGCACCTGGAGCACCTCCAAGGAAAGCAGTGTCTGCTTGTGGGCCAGGCTGATGGGAAGAGGGAAGCCAGCCCAGCTTCCTGGGAAGAACCTCTCCTCCTTTTATTTCAGTCCTATGAGGAGTGTTCCTTGTGCAATAAATGTCTTTGCTTATCTCAGGACCATGTTCCAGTAAATGAAGACGGCGGCACACGCCCTGAGCCCCGACTCCCTGCCAGAGACGCGGCATCAGACCAGAAAGAATGAGGCGGCGGCTCCAGGCTCACCCGTGCTCGGGGCGGGGAGGGTGCGGCAGGGCCCTGGGTGGGCGCTGGGCTGGCGGAGGGGGCCTCGGCTGGAGGCAGGGAGGGAGAGCAGAAGAGGGAAATGTGGTCCCTGCCCTTTCCCCGAGCTGTCCGCAGCCCCAGGACCCCCGGGAGGGAAATGGCTGGGTTGGGGGGCTGGAGGGGGGCTGGCAGAGAGGGTTAGAGGCCCCCAGGCTGGGGCACAGAATGACCAGGAGTGCACAGCATCTGGCCAGGGCTGAAGGTGGGGGTAGAGTATACAAGGGTCCTGGAGGATGGGTCAGAGCAGAGAGTCCCAGGGGCTGGGAAGGGCGGCAGAGGCAGAGGAGGTGGGAGCCATGGAGGGCTTGGGAGCAGGGCAGCAGCAGGTCTGGTGCTTCTTCTGGTGGCGCAGGGAGGCGGGTGTTGGAGTGGGGGTGGGTGGAGACAGCAGGACAGCGAGGTGACAGGACGCAGCCTGTCAGGACCGGGTCCAGGACGAGGGAGAGTTGGCAGCAGCAGGAGAGGGAGGGAGTGTAAGGGGGTCTCCCCAAGGAGCAAGTGGGGCCCCGACTTCAGGCCCTGAGTCCTGATCTAGCCTCTGAGCTCGTTGCTGGCCAGGGCAGGCCACAAACATAGGTGTCCCAGCCGCGGGAACAGGACAGCCATGAGCTAGGCCAAACCCCGGGCCGGGTGGGTCTCCCGCCCCTGCAGGACCGCCTCAGCCCCGAAGGCCAGTAGCAGGCTCACTCAGCCGGTGGCCCCCCCAGCAGGAGGCCGTCTCACAGACGGCCCCGACTCACAGGGTGTCCGTGCAGAACAGCCTGCTGACCCCATTTGACAGATGGGAACACGGAGGTCAGAGCGGGCTGCTGACTCCTGGCTCCACCTTCCAAACACACAGTGGGTGGGAGGGCGGCCCCTGGGTGGGCTGTGTCCAGGCTCTTCCCCCCGCCCTGGGCCAGCGGTCTCCTGCTCAGATACCTCCCCTCGTTCACAGGTAAGCGACCGCAGCCCAGTGTGTGGCGAGAGCTGTCCCACGGCGGGCTCCGGGTGGTGCTGCTGGGCAGTCACAGGGCGCTGAGCTCGGGCAGGGCCTCCCCTGGACAGAGGAGGCCACCAGGCAGAGCCCCCCGGGGCGCAGGGAGGTTCCGTGTGTACAGCTCAGACGTGAAGGCAGTCAGTCCTCGGGGGATGCCAGCCACAACCGCTGTCACTGTTACTGACATGGAGAAGTGATGCGGACCCCGTCGGGATGGGTGGGGGCAGAGCCAGGGCGGGAGACACAGGCCTGCGTGATCACGGACCGCACCCGTCCCCGCTAACACGGCCATCCAGTCGTGACCAGTCCCGGTGGCTTTGTCCCAGCCCTGACCACTTGGCAGCAGCCCTAGGGGGTCAGACGGCCAGGCTGGGGCTGGGGCAGGTCCGCAGAGGGTCTCCACGCCCCTGTCTGGTCCCTGCTGCATAAAGCCAGAGGAGACGGCAGGGACGCCGCAGGGGCTGCCTGTCTCCAGCCTCGGGGGGGCTGGGCAGGAGCGGCTCACTCCTGCCTGCCTCCCTCTGCTTCCCACCCCCCAGGAGGACGACAGGAAGGGCCCCCCCTCTATCCTGAGACGAAGCCCGCAGGAGCGCCACAGCCATGGGGCCGAGCCACGGAGGACCACGAGGCACGTGCGGTTCCGCGAGCCCCTGGAGGTGGCCGTCCACTGTAAGAGGCGAGCGGGCCAGGCGGGGTGGGGGGACATCACCCAGGATCTCACCGAGGGCTGCCCTGCCCTCACAGGTATAACCCCAATAAAACCCAGGCCCACGGGGTCGGTCTGAACGAGTGCTGGTCAAAGAAACAGCAACTGGCAGGAAAAATAGAACCAGAGCTTCCCAAGTCGTTACTGTCTTCCTGAAGAAAGGCCAGTGGGTAGGCGTTCCCAGAGCCCACCCGCTCTTCCTTCCCTCAGCTCCTCTCACCCCCTCAGCCTTCACTGCCCACCTCCCAAATTCTCCCCGCCCCCTGGCCCTAGGGTCCTGGTACTGCTCCCAGAGCCCCCTCTCCACCCCAGTCTACCTCACTCCTTCTCCAGCCCTTCCCATGGGACAGTGCCCTTGTATCAGCTAGCTATGCCTCGTAACAAATCAGCACAAACATAGCAGCTTCAAGCAACCCACGCTGATTATCTCAGTGGCCCCGTGGGTCAGGGCTCTGGGCGCAGCAAAGCTGGTCCTCTGCTCAGGGTGGCACAAGGCAGGCATCAGGGTGTCAGCCAAGGCTGGGCCTCGCCTGGGGCTCGGGACCCTATTCCAAACTCACAGGGTTATTTGCAGAATTCGCGTCCTTGCAGCTGTTTTAGATGACCCTCTTTTATAAAGAGCTCGCCTGATTAGGTCAGGCCCACCCAAGACAATCTCCCTTTGATTGACTCAGTCCGCTGTGGGGATTTCCATCACAGCTGCAGAACCCCTGCCCCTTTGCCATGTTCTGTTGGTAGAAGCAAGTCACAAGCCCCCCACACTAAGCAGAGGGGACCACACAAAGGTGAGGACCTGGGGGGATCGTGGGAGCATCTTAGATTCTGCTTCCACAGCCCCCCAAGGGAGGTGCTCCCTGAGTCCCACCAAGTTGCAGATAAAACTCACTCCCCCGACGTGTGTCAGTGTCTCCCTTGAAGGCCCATCGTAAACGTCATGTCCGGGCCTCCCACAGGGGTCCTCACCCACCCTTCCCTCCCCGGTCCAGCCCCCAACCCCCAGAGCACAGCTCAGCACCCGCCTCCAGAGCTTCCCAGCAGCCCCAGAAGCAGAGACTCTCAGGTGGGGAGTCAGGGCCCAGACGGTCTGGGGCTGGTCTGGGGTCCCCCAGTGAGCCAAGTGGAATGGACAGGAGGTGGGGGGTCCTGCCTGCCTCTCCAAGGTGCCAGGCCCTGCTGCCCCCCAGGACCCCTGCAGCCTCCTCCTCCCAGGCTGCTGCAGGGGACACCCCACACTCCCGCAGGGCCCCCGGAAGGCTCTGAGAGCAGCGCCAGCACCTGGAAGCTAGAATCTGAATCAGTGAGGCTGGGGCAGAACCCTGGGTGGTGCCGGGCAGCCTGGCCGGCCGGGGGATATGGACAGCCGGCCGGGTCAGGACCTACAGGGACCTGAGTCTCCATCTGTAAAGCGGGGAAGCTCTAGCTGACCCAGCCTGTCTTGGGGTCCTTAGGGTAGGCGGGTGAGATGAGGGGCCCCAGGGGCTCTGGCTGGTGGAGGCAGCAAGCCTTCCGAGCGGGGTGACCCCCCGCTCCGCCCGAACCCACCCTCACTCTCCTCCCCAGACATCGCCTGCAGGGAGCCCTCCGCCATGGCCAGGGGTAAGTTCTGAGCCCTCGGCCCTCATCCCTCAAAGCCCCAGCCCACACGCTTGCCCAGCATAGCCCCAGCTCCAGGACACGACCAGACCCCCCACTGCTCCAGCCAGGCTCCCCACCCCGGCAGGGCCATGGGTCCCTGACGGTCACGGGTCGGCAGCAGCACCCCTGGGGTACCGTCTGCCCCCCTCACTCCTTCCCCAGGGAGGGTGCAAGGGCAGAACCTACGGGAGGCCCTGTTGCAAGGAGATCGCAGGCCCAGATAGGGACGGGGAGACCCTCGCCGCAGGGGCCCACCCGACAGGCAGCACCGAGGTGCCAGCCTCCGGGTGAGCCGTGCCCGCCCACCGCAGCCTCCCCACCAGCTCTGCGGGGAGGCGGGCGCCCAAGGGTCCTCACTGGGGCCGGGGCTCAGGCCCGCGGGCCGGGCTCACAAGTCCCCCTCGGCCCCAGCGCCCGGCCGGCGCAGGCCCCGCGACAGCGCCCTGATCCTGCGGCTGACGGCGTGCATCCTGCTGGTGCTGGCGCTGGGGCTGTGCTGCAGCCGGGCCGAGCCCGTGGCACTGGCCCTGGAGGACCTCCGGGCCCGGCTCCTGGCCCTCCGTGTGCGTCTGCAGCTCGCGGCCCTGGCCTGCTGGCGCCACCTCCTGCAGCTCTGATGGCCGGCGCTCACCTCCCCCGGGCCCAGGGGCAGCACTGCAGAGGGAGAGCCCCAGGTCGGGGCTGGGGGCGTCCAGACAGCCCTGAGCCCTGGACTCAGCGGGGCTGCTGCAGGCAGGGTGACTGGGAAAGCGGGCCCCACGGCTTGAGATCAGACGTGGGGTGCTGCGGCCTTGGATACGGCAGGCAGCCCCTCCTATTTCACGTTAGCGTGCCCTGTGAGGTTTTAGGAGAGCAAGAATTCCACCACTGAAACTCAGGGACCCACAGGTTCCAGCCCCCAGGCTACCCCTTGGGCCCCTCCCTCGCCCCAGCGGGAACTCTTGGTGACTTTGGGCCCGGCCCGGATGTGGCCGTGTGTAGCCCCTCGAGGACGGGGACACCCTCCCTGTGTCTGTGGGAGTCCTGGGAGGAGGTAAACCCGGGCTTTTGTTGCTTGGGGACTGCAGCCCAGACCCCGAAACCCCTGTGGGAGAGGCACTGGCTGCGGGGCGGCGGGTACTCCCTCCTGCAGCCACGTGCAGGGCATGGCCCCGGAGCCCCCAGCTTGTCTGACACCTGCACCGGGCCCAAGGCCTGGGGATCCCCTCTTGCCTAGCCGTCGGCCTGGGGGTGTGGCCGGCACAGAGAGGACATCGGGGGGCCGAGAGGACCCCACCACCCTCAGGACACAGCCGTCTGCGTCAGGGTCCCAGCCGGCGCCCTGCGGCCTGGGAGTCCCATGACTGTGTAGACGCCGAGCCTTCAACCCCGTTGCCAGGCCAAGGAGGCTACGTGATGACAGACCCCAGGGTCCCCTCAGACGCTGCATGGAACGGGGCCCTGAACAAAGCAGGGAGGCCCGGGGTCAGACACCAGGAGGCACCGCTAGGGGAGAAGCTGCACCCCCGTAACCTTCAGAAGAGTGTCTACGCAGCCGCGGGTGCCGGGCTGCGCCTCCCGCGGGCCTTCTCTAAGCATCTGTTCCCACGGCTTACGTGGGGAGACACTGATTCTCTATTAAAACACACTGCCACCTCTTTCAGTCTGGGGACTTCTACCCAAAGGAGGGAAATGGGGACTGATTTGCGGTGGGAGTCACTCCAGTGGCTGAAGCAGAGGTGGGCAAGCCGTCCCCTCTGGCCTCAGGGACCGGGGCGGTAGCTCCGGGGTCCCTTCGGGCTTCAGGACTTCGGGAGCCCCAAGTGGGGAGCCCAGCCGAGAGGGGTCCACCTCCAGGAGCGGTGGCCTAGGGGGACCACGGCGGGGCTCCGGGCCCTGGCCCTCTGGGACCCTCCAGCATCACCCCCCCCCCAGCCCACCCCACCCCAAGCCTCATCTCACCCTGCCCCCTGAGGAGGATAAGCAGGTTAAGCCAAGTGCCACAGCCCTGGGGCAGGTACTGGGGGGCGGGGTGGGGCGGGGCGCCGCCCAGGGCATTCCCCTCCTCATGGCCGCTGCACTCAGCTAAGGGCTGTTCGTTCATTGCAAAGACATGCTCAGCCCTGGAGGGTCCCAGAGACCATGACCCCCATTGTTTTCGGAAAAATATTGCTCAAGGTGTACCCGACAACCCCAAGAATTCCAAAATTTGAAATCCATCCTCACACCCATGAAGTCTCGACGGGAAGCAGTGAGAACGGAACCCATGAGAAAATGTGCGGATGTGAGGGTACAGCCACTGTGGGGGAGGGGGACCAACTCCCAGTTCCTAGTAAGTTTCGGGAACTCCAGGAGCAAACACGGAGTGCAGTGCTTTAAGTCTTAAATCGAAAGCAGATAGAACGATGGAGAAAAGGCAAACTGGAGGCGGAGAAAAGACGGGCAAAGAGATTCCTGCTTGTCTACTTTAGAGGCTCAGGTATTTTTGTTTCTATTTTGACTTGAGAAATAGATGGATACATTTAAGTTTAAGAATCTTTACTTTCAATTAAGCCAGAAGTGGAAGTAAAACACGATGTCCATTATCAAACAGCAGCGGGGAGAAGCAAGGCATCATGGAAGCGATCGGGTGGACCCACCTCAGGAGCCTCAGAGGCACGGCCACCCCTCCTGTCCAGCCCCGGAGGGTCCGTCCCCTGCCCACTGCAAGGGCGCGTGGCTCCTGTCCCAGTACCCCCTCCCCGGGGCCAGCTGTACCTTTCCCAGAAGCCCCCGGGGTGGGGAGGTCTGGGGGCACCAGTGCAGCCAACCAGGGTGTCAGCGAGAGGCCCGCTCTGTAAGTGCACACAGGTGTCTGCTAGCCTGACCAAGGCGCTGCTCAGGCCAGCTCCAGGCCACCCACAAGTGTCAAATCCGCAGCAGACCCTCAGGCTCCAGAAGCCCACATCCTGGCCCTGCTCCTCCCTCCAGGGCCCAGACAGCTGCTACCTGATGGGGGACAAGGCAGAGCCACCCCACCTTCTGCTGGAGACCAGAAACTGTCCAGGGCCAGACGGGGTCCCCACGGCCAGTGGACTAGGGCGGGCGCATCCCCTCGGGGGCCTCAGGTTCTGTCAAAACACCTCCCCAAGGACCCTGCTGCTCTTCCCAAAACTCTCAGCCAGGCCCGGGGCCAGAGCATCTGAGATGCCAGGAACCTCAGTCGCCCTGGTCCCAAGCCCCCACTCCCAAAAGGTGCCAGCCGAGCAGCGTCATGACAAGTGACCTGCAGCCTCGCCTCCCGGGCCCGGGCTGCCCGCCACACCTGGCACCTTGACCCAGGCCCAGATCTGTGGCCTCTGGACGCCCCGTTGCCCCGCTTTTTGGGAGACTGAACCATCCACTGGTGGTGAGAGCCATGGACATGGGGAGCTGGGGGCTCACCTTCCCCTGGAGGGTGGGGGGCAAACTAGCACGTGGGCCACACCAGGAAACTATTTACTAAGCTCAGGGGAGGGGCTTACATTTTGGGCACCCCAATCCCGGACAGGACACGGAGGACAGGATGCGGAAGCCGGGGAGCCCCGAGAGGAGGGGGGGCCACAGCCAAGCAGACCCCTGATGGCTTGTCACCGAGCCCCAGGGTCCCAGTTCCCCTCCCAGCTCCTCCACCTGCTGCCGAGGGGGCAGGACCGTGCCCTCGAGGCCTCCTGAGTTGGGAAGGCAGCCCCCTCCTCTGGGGTGCAAGGGGCCCTGGGGGCACCCGGGGACGGGGTTGCAGACAGCTGCCCGCTCTGGTCTCCACCCATACCTGCACACTCCCACACACCTGTGCATGGGCGCCCACCTGCGCGCTCACACCTCGCCATGCAGGCCCACGTGCCTCACATGCACACCACAGTGGCACCTGGCCCCGCTCCCCTGCGAAATGGCACCTCCACATCTGGAACCCATGTCTCCGACCCCAAGCCCAGGCCCAGCCCACACAGGGGCCCCCCCGGCCTCCCCAGGCAAGTCCAGGACGCCCGTGAAGCCACCACCTGACCCCAGGCCCAGCCCCCCGTCCCTGTGCTTCCTGAGCCGAGACGAGTCTGGACCCCGGGGCTCAGGAGCCGCAGCGGAGTGCACTCAGCCCCGGGTGGGGACCACCCGGGGCCAGAGGGCGGCTCCGTCCCGCACTCGCCTCTGTCTCGCAGGTGGTGGGATTCTTGTCCACACGCGGCTCAGGCTGGGAACGGGGCGCCTGGTGAGGGGGTTGCTCAGTACACGCAGTGCCGAGGGGAGGCATGCAAGTCGCGGGGGGCCGGGCAGAGCCCCGGCCGCGGCCCCAGGGCAGGCCATGTGCCCTGGACGGGGTGTCCGGGGCCAGGCCTAGATGACGGCGCTCTTCTCGCCCTGGAAGGAGGCGTGGGGGGCCGGCCTGGCCAGCAGCAGCTCCTTCTCGTGGACCAGCTTGTCCAGCAGGTCCTCCTGGCGGTAGTTGTGGTAGACTTTCAGGAAGGCCAGGATGGTGATGGCCAACCAAGCCAGCCACGAGGCCCAGAGGCCGAACTGTGGGGGGCAGAGGGCAGGGTGAGGGGGCCAGCCAGACCCAGTGGCCACCACCCACCCCCCGGGAAAAGGACGGACCCGCTGGGGAAGGAACGAGGTGCTGCGGGGACAGGACAGGACGGGGACGTCAGCCCCGGCATCTGGCGGCCCTCCCGGCCCCCAAGCTGTGCAAACGCTTTGGGAACTGCCCACGCTCGCACCCCGACAGGGCCCGCGAGGAGCCGGGGCCGCTCGGCTCCAAGGGAGCTCGTTTCATCCGTAATGGAGCCTCTTCCAGTCGCCGGAAGAAATTGACCTTTATCTGCTGCTTCCAAACAGTTGAAGGGGAAACAGTTTAATCAGAACCAGCCTCGAGCTGCAACTAAACGGACTCAGTTGCGGGTGTTTGTCATCAGACTTAGCCTGTACCTTCCTTGAGCTGATCGGCATAAATTCCACAAATTCAGGCTGGAACGTTTCCCGCTAAATTTGTGTGAAGGTGTCTCTGGCAGGCTCAGCTCATCTCAGCTGGACCCACACGATGTCCACAGGGCTCCTTACCATAGAAAGAGTCCTCAGACCAGCCACTGGCCAAGGCGGGTCCAGAGGTGGACCTGCAGGCTGGTGAGCCCTGCCCCGTGCTGAAAGGACCCACCCCCTGCCCGGGGGGCCCCGTCATCCCTGCCGTCAGGGTCATCGTCAGGGTCAGAAGCAGATTTTGAGGGACAGGCCCTCTCTGGCCACATGTCCCAACATGCCTGTGTTCCAGCAGACAGGGTCCCCAGAGTTGCCCTGTGGTCTCCTGGAGGGTAGGGGACGAAGCTGATACCAGGGCAGGGCTGGAGGAGAAGGGTCTCCCCGACAGTGGCTGGGGGGCTCCTCCAAACACAGGGGCGGACCCCCTCCCGGGACCCCCTTCCTCAGACACTGCCTCGGCATCCCTCTCTGGGGACCCACTGTGAGCCCTCAAGCGTCTATCTGAGGGCCCACTTGGTGCCAGGACCAGAATCCAGACTCCCGGGCCCAGCACTGCAGACCCAGGATGACGCCCGGCTTCCTTCCCAGCACCACCCAGCACAGGGCCACCCCCTCACTCCCCAGGCCTCCCCGCTTCTGCAGTTAGCTCAGAAGCTAGCTGTTCCCTCCTCCTAGGACGCCCCACAGCCCACCCCTCCCCACCCCCTGCAAACATCCTCTCAGTCTCCAAGATCCAGCCATCTGCCGGGAAGCCTCCCCGACTGCTCCCCCAGCCCGGTGCTCACCCGGCTCTATCTCCTCTGCCTGGCACCGTCCTTAGCTACGAGTGTGTTTCCTGCCCCGGCTGGGGTGAGGGGATGGGCTGTGCCCTCGGTGAATGTTCAGCAGTGAATGGCCCCCTGCCCGACAATGCACGCCTCCCTTCTGCCTGGGCAGCTCCACCCACCTGGGCCATCGCGAACTGATCATAGAAGGCGGAGTTGTCCACGTTCAGTTCCAAATCGACGTCCTGGAGCTCTTCGCAGCTAAAATGCCAAGACGCAGGGTGGATGGGGACTGCTGGGGGACCAAGCATGGGGGGGAGCAGAGCATCACCCCCGAACGGCGAGGGGCTGCCCCCAAGGTGGGACAGACAGGTGGGGTGGGGCCCCACCTGTGGGGCAGGGAACCTGTAGACCCGGCCCCCATCTGGCGCTGGACAGTGGGGGCCACCAGCGCTGCCTGTCACTCTCCTGGAGACTCCAGCCTTGGCCCCCGCAGCTCCACAGCACTGCAGAGCCAGGGGCCTCAGAAGCAGGGGCGCAGAGCTGCTGCTTCTAGCCCCTTGGTCCCCGGACTGAGCTACACAGTAGCCCGGCTGAAGCGCCACGGGCATCCATGGGGGCAGCCCCACCCACCTGACCCGCTCACTCTTCACCTCCTGGGGCTGGCGGCACGGGCCAATGTAACCAGCGGGGAATAGCAGGGCAAACTACAACGTGCTGGTGACCTGTACAAGCTCCTTGTCTGTAGACAGGCTGGGCCAGGCCAGCCTCAGAAGCCTGGAGTGAATGAGGCCTGGGCTCAGGGGCCCGTAGCATCCCGAGGTGGCAGGACACGTTAACAGGAGCGTGAGGCCTGGAAGAGGGAGGCCCAGAGATCCAGGCAGGCCCTGGAAGGGCCTGGAGGATGGGCTTTAAGGGCTGGAAATGGAGTTTGTGAGGGTAAAGAAACTCTTTCTAGAGAAGCCCGAGGCCATACCCAGCAGCCTGTCCATGCTCTGAGGGCTCTGGGGGGTCGAGGGGGGGTGGGGTGAGAACGCAGGTGGCCGGGGGCCCATCAGGCAGGGCACAGCTCAGCATGGGCAAGACCCCAGCCCACAGAGGGGCTGCCCTGGTGTGGACCGCAAAGGAGTCACCCACCCAGGGCGCTTGAACTTTCCTCTGCTGTGTGCCCCAAGCTGCTACAGAGGCACCCCGGGGACCCCCGAGGTGAAGGTGCAGAATAAGCAGGGGGGTGCGCCCTGCCCCCGCCCACTTCGGCTCTTCTGTCCATTCCATACTTTAAGGTTCCAGATCTGATTTTTCTTAAAGAAAGAATCTGGAGTCTCTGGAACAGGTAACCCCAGGGTCCCTGCCTTCCCAGGGGAACGGTCTGGGGCACCAGATGATGCCCCTTAGGGCTGGGCAGTGGGCAGCCCTTTGCTGGGGGTCAGGCAGTCACCATGCTCCACCGTGGGCCGCCCCCAAGCCAGAGATGGCCCCTGGCTCAGGGCCCAGAGCATCCGTCCCAGCCCCGAAGGCCTCTGTCCCCGACGCCCTCCGACCAGAAACTTCCACTCCCGCCCCTCACTGTCCCCACCCCCTCCACGCTTACATTCCACACCCTCCTCATTACCACACCTGGGCCCAGGCCTCTGCCCGCAACAGCAGCACAGGGCCGGCTCTCCAGGGCCTTCCGGGACCTGGAGCCCACCCTGCGGGGTCCCGTCACCCAACCGCGTGCCAGCAATGACGGGGAAGCCGGAACCTCCGACCTCCTGGGCCTCCAACCCCCCCACACCCCAATCCACCCCCAGGGTTTGTGGGGCCCTGCTATTGTGTGAAGCTGCCGTGGGCTCCCTGAACTGGGGAGGGGGTATGGGCCCCAGGGCAGGGGTGGCCAGGTGTGCACAGGACGGGGATCAGGCGGGATGGGCAAAGCTGCGGGCTCAGGGTGGGGTTCGTGCAGGAAGCCATCATCCCAGGAAAGGCGGGCGGGGCCCAGGGCGCACCTGTGGGGCACGGTGCCCTTCTCAGTGACAGCATCACACCACACACTGAAGCCCACGCTCACGATGGTGCTGGCGATGAAGACCAGGCAGACCACGAAGGCGCTGACCAGCAGGTTCAGGAAGGCGTGGAGGAAGGAGCTGCAGCGAGGGTGGGAGGGGCGGTCACCGCGCCACCCCCGTCTCCACAGCACCCCTGCGGGCCAGGCGGCAGCAGGGAGGCAGCCCCCGACCCGCGGGTTCCCAGCTGGGGAGTGGGCCCCAGATGACGGGGTGGGGCCAAGCGGGGCCACCAGAGGTTGCTTCCCCTCCGGCAGCGTTCCTCACCCCACAGGCCCACGCGCCGGCCAGAGCTGCCCAGCCCATCCTCCCAAAGCCCGGGACTGGGGACCGTCTTATAGCAGAGTCACGGCCACCATTCAAACCCAAGGTCGCCTGGTTCCAAAGCATCAGAACCAGCACCCATGCTGAAAAGGTCAGACAGCATTTCAAGGTGGATCACCCTCGCGGGCACCCACCAAGGCCATTTACCCACACAGTCATCAATGCGGCTGGCCTGCACCTGCCTGGGGGTCTGTCACCCTGCTCTGAGTTCTCCACTGAAACCTGAAAGGCCAAGGGGTGACCAGAGCGGGCACCTGGGGGACCCGGGAGGCAGGGCCGAGAGGGCAGAGCTCGCTCAGGGCCAGGCTGCAATGCCCCATGGGGTCAGGGCCTGTCCAGGGTCCATGGGAGCACGGCTCCCACTGGGGTGCTTTCAGAGGGCGCCGACGTTTGCCCTCCGATGGCACGGCGGGTGGGGGAAGGGACGTGGTGGGAACACCCGCCCACTAGACTCTCCTGCCGGCCCACAAGCATCCACCGTCCCACCATCTCCAAAACACCCCCTTGGAGATCCAGAGTCCTGCAGGAGAGCAGTCGGCCGAGCTGATGCCGCAGGGGGCAGGGGGCGCAGGGCTGCCCCACGGCAGGGGTGGGGTGGGCAGAGGGAACGCCCCCACGTGGGACAGCAGCCTAGACCTACATCTAACCTGCTGCAGGTCTGATGTGGACATCAATGCTTGCAGTACATTGAATCTGAGGGAAATGACTGACCAAATCTGGCTTCACAGGGAACATTCACTAAACGAGGTGTCAGCTGGGGTTTCAGCCAAGAAAACATCAAAGTTGTCGTCACCGGACGCGGTGACTCGGCCGAGGCCGAGCAGCGATGGACGCACCGCTCCTGCGTCTGTTGTTTCTTTCATTTATCCACCCGTCCTACGCTTTCTGGGCCTCCACCCACCCTGTGCTGGGCCCCAAGGACAGCGCAGCATGGATGCCGCAGTCCCGGCCCAGGAGCTGCCTCAGAAAAACGGGCAGATGGTAAACCGAGGTCACCAGTGCCCGACTCACAGCACGAATGACCGGGCTGCTCTGTCAGAGCCGGGACCGTCCGCATCCCCAGGGAAAGATCCCTCAGGGCTGCTATCGACAGGCCCGATCCAGGGCCGCCCTGCTGAGTACCAAGGCTGGGAGGGCTTGAGCCACCCCGACAAGGGCGTCAGAGGGGGGGCAAGCATGTTCCTAAAACCCCGACAATCACACCTGAAAGGGCCGGGACAGTGGGTCTGGCCCCGTGTTTGCACTCGCACTCCCGCATACACGTGGGGCCTCCACACCCAGGATCTGGGCCACGGGGACGAAGGCGAGAGCCGTGCGCAGGAAGCTCCACGCCTGCCACGGCCCCCCACCCGCAATTCTCCAAAGGCTGGCCCTGCACCCACCGGGCATCCGTGGTCCTTGCCCAGCTCAGTGTCACGGTTGTGTGTTTACTGTGCTTGAGTCTCAAGCTGCCCACGCCCTGCTGTGTCTCACCCTGTGAGGGTGGCACCATAATCCCTGCCCGAACTGGACCATCGTGGGCAGCTGCTCTTCAGATCACGTCCCGTCCATTCTCCGCCTGGGGGGCCGAACGGAGGGGGCCGCCCTCTCCCTGGCTCCTGGTTGCATCCAGCTAATGGGGTCCCGGGGGGACGTGACAGTGGGGATGGGGGGTGTTCATCACCAGGTCCCTCCTGGGGTCAGCCTCAGGCTGGCGGTGTCCCTCCACCAAAGGCTGTCCCTCTGGGCGGCCTCATCCACGTAACCCTGCCTAGCCCCTCGGCCGGGCGTGGTGACAGGGTCCCACACCTGGCCCACACCTTAGTCCTCAGGTTTTCCTCACCTGGGCGGTCATCAATCTCCACCTGGGACCCTGATGGACACAGTTCTGAACTGCAAAATCCATCTGGCCCTGAGAGCTCGAATTAGGGGCCAGGGGCCTATAGTTATGAAGAGAGGTACGTTATGGCCCATCCCCCACCGAAGCTGTCACCGAGCAGAGGCAGTGTCAAGCCCCGTCTGCCCTTTGCCAGCTGTGCGACCTTCACTCTGCAAGGCACTCTGGGGGCCTCAATTTCTGCTCTGTAACATCAGATTACGGTGGGAACTGAGGGAGCTTCTGTGGGTGAAGGGCACGTAGCTGCGGGACGACTCATGAGCTCTCATCCCCCCAGGACAGACCTCAGCCCATCATCCAGGCCGGGTCGGGCTCACTGCCCTCTGACCCCCAGCCAGGGGCACACCCGGAGCCCTCGGGCTGGGGCCTGTGTTGCCACAGAAGATGGGGTGCGGGAAGCAGGGATGGAGAAGCTGCTGAGTGACCCTTGGAAACCAGATTTGGAGACGGGTTCACGGCCAGCTGTGCCCCTCATGGGGCAGCGTGGGGCTGGGTGCGGCTGGGGGGTTGGGGAAGGCCCAGCCCACTGGAGCCCCCCTTCCCGGGAGCTGGTGCTCCGAGGAAAGCAGAGGTTACGCACAGCCTACGCCCCTGGCATCTCCATCTTGGATGGACACTGGGCTCCAGCCAAGGAGAACATGGCGGTCCCAGGGAGGCCAGGGACGAGCTTCCACAGGCAGAGCAGAGGAGCAGGCCGCTCTCGGCACAGAAGTCCAGCCCCCTGGGACGGCCGGTTCCCTAGGTGCCCTCCACCCGCTGACAGCCCTCTGCCGTCCCCCCAGGAAGCCTGTCCGCAGCAGGGCTTGTGGGAGGAGGGACGGCCAGGGTGCAGAGGGCAGGCCAGCGGGGGACCAGCCGGCGTCAAACCCTGCTCCTTCTCGCTGGGGGGGGCCCCAAGCCCATCCTGCACCGAATTCTAGAGGCCCAGGAGGGCCCCTCACCCCGCGTGCACAGCAGTGCCCTCGTGGGACCCCTGGCACAGCGGGCCTGAGACACAGCCGACCCGTCGGAGAGCTGCCCCTTCCCACCTCTGAGGGCGATTTACAGCACAGTCTCTGAGAGCCAGAAACCACCGACACTCCGGCCGCATCCCTATTAAATGGGCACAGTTTTGGGGTCTCCATCCCACGAGACAGGGAAGGGCCCGTGCTGGGGTTCTGCCAGCCAGCAGCCTCCTCTTGCCCTTCCCGTCGGCTTCTGGTCATTTCCTTGGCATGTGCTCTGGCTTTACAGATTTCTAAAGAATCGGGTGTGTGAGAGCCTCCCTTGGCCCCGGCCCCCCAGCGCTCACAACACGACTCCCACCCCCTCCTCCCAACGACAGGCCAGGGCAGCGGTCAGGAACGGGAGCCCAGCACTCACAGGGTTAACTTCATCTTTCTCCCGCTGCCTCTCAGGGTGCCCCGCCTGGATGTGCCATCTCCATGGCGACAGCTATCCTGGGAAGCCCTGGGAGCGATCTGCAGGCTGAGGGACACGTGTGGGCAGGCAGATGGGCTGTTTTAACCCAGCGCTCCCCAGTCGTCAGTCACAAACCACTGCAACCTGGACTGGCAAAGCTGCCCGGCTCCCAGGCCCAAGACACCCTCAGCTCAGCCAGGGGCCCGAAACAGCAATGACCCCGGAAGCCACAGGTGCCACTGATCCACTCACTCCTTCCCCCAGCCAGCAACCGGGATGACAGCCCCTGTACAAAGAGCTGCCCCGAGACCTTACCCTCCACACCCCCGGGCACAAGCCATCAGGGGTCCCCAATTTGCACAGAGACACACTGCACGAGGAGGGAGCTGGCACCACGGACACCGCGTCTGACCACGAGCTCGAGACCCAGCCGTGAGCCCCTCACACAGATCAAAGTGTAGGGCTCCACCCTGGGTCTCGGTCTGAGGTTGGACTCAGGAGAATTAGGGTACACACTAAACCCTAAACGGGGAGGGCCCTCTAAAAACCCAAGTCTATTTAGAGAAGAGCTAACACCTATCCTTCTCAAACTCAACTCTTCCAAAATATAGCAGAGGGAGGAACACTCCCAAATTCCTTCTACGAGGCCACCATCACCTTGATACCAAAACCAGACAAGGATGTTACAAAGAAAGAAAACTACAGGCCAATATCACTGATGAACATAGATGCAAAAATCCTCAACAAAATACTAGCAAACAGAATCCAACAGCACATTCAAAGGATCATACACCATGATCAAGTGGAACAATACCTAGGGAAAAAATAAATAAATAAAAAAAATAAAAACCCAAGTCTAGGGCTTCCCTGGTGGCGCAGTGGTTGGGAGTCCGCCTGCCGATGCGGGGGACACGGGTTCGTGCCCCGGTCCGGGAAGATCCCACATGCCGCGGAGCGGCTGGGCCCGTGAGCCATGGCCGCTGAGCCTGCGCGTCCGGAGCCTGTGCTCCGCAACAGGAGAGGCCACGACAGTGAGAGGCCCGCGTACCGCAAAAAAACAAAGAAAAGAACCCAAGTCTAAGGAGGGCAGTGGTGTCCTTCATGGGCCGGATGTCCGGTGGCCGTCAACACCCCTGAGAGCCATCGTCCATCACACTGCTGTCTCTACCTGCCCTTCCCGGCCTCCTGGCCCTCCCGAGTCCCTTTACCCACCCAGCACCTGCTCGCCTGGTCTATGCAGCTTGACCAACAACTGTGCCGGAATTGGCTGCCCTCGGCTGACCGTCCTGCCCGTGGCTGGATGAGGCAGACCCAGCCTTCCCACAGGTCCAGACCTGGCTGACACAGCGAGCCCAGAGGGCTGAACCCTCGGTCAGACTGTGAGTCTGCAAAGGCATCAGGGCCCGTGAGTGGCTGCGAAGCAGCAAACCTCAAGGGGCAGGAATCTCGCTGTCATTCACTCAACAATCACTAATTTGGTGACTCCTGGGCACCATGCCCCGTGCTCAGCCCTGAGCACACAGAGGTGAACAAGGTATGTGTGCGCCTTGGGTTCAGCCAGCCCAGGGTCCCCTCGGGTGCACAGCCATGGCCTGGACATCCACAAGAGCTGTGACCTGCTCCTACAACCCAAGCTAAGAAGAAAGGATGACACTTGTGACAGATGTCATCACAGCTGACCAACTGCCAACTGGCTTGCGTGGTGGACAGGGTGGGAACAGGCAGCGGGACAACCCTGTGGCCTTGGGCCGGAATTCCTGATGGCTGAGAAGGACATTCTGCAACAGATGTCCCTGGAGAAGAGAAGCGTGGCCCAGCCTTGGCTGCCATGGTCGAGGCCGTTGGTGGCAGGACAGATGAGCCCCTAGGACTGATGCAAAGGGACACTTAGGGACAGAGGACCCTAAGTGTTCCTCCGACCAGGCCACCTCCATGGGAGCACAGGTTCCCTCTGTCCTCAGAGGACGGGCACAGTGAAAGAGCACAGGGAGGCATGTACACTCCCAAGCCTCAGTTTTCTGTCTTTAAGATGGGGATGCGGATGGTTTCACAGAGCTGATGGACACCTTCTATGAGATGACAAAGGACAGAAACTGTCCCTAGGTTCCTAGGTTTGCTGCCCAACTTGTGTGAAACAGGCGGTCCTGCGTGACCAGGATTCCTTCCTTGCAGGTTCTGGGCTCTTAGCTCCCAGCCTCTGGTGGTGCCTCTGAAATCTCCCACCACTCAGAGCCACGGGGGGCTGGGCTCCACCTACAGAGCTGCCTACACCAGGTAGACCCTGAATGCCTTGAGGTCACCTGTCTTGTAGGGACAAGCTGGAACCATGGGCGTCAGCTGATGACCAAGCCGTGGCCCCCACCTGGCCTGTGCCCACTGCCCTCAGCTTCCCAGACTGAAGGGACCTCAACCTACCCCGCCTGCTGACTGCCCCTCCTCTGCCTCAGACCCTGTCTCGTAATCAGAGATGCTTCTCCAGCCCCAACCTGCACTGGAGACTCCGACCGGGCACCACGTGGGCTTGGCACCGCAGGTGCAGATGTGTCTCAAAGCCTCCTCAGGACACCAGCCATCGTGCGGGTGGAGGGAAGGAGAAGCAGGGCAGGCGCCCCCCCGGGACTGGCCCGGGCTCACCCTGGGAAGAGCTCCCACCCCACACACAGCACCCGGAGGACGCCCCGGGCTGACACATGGCTTCTGCAGACCCCGAATGCAGAACTTTCGTGCACTGGGTTGAATTGCATCCCCTGACAACGTATGCCCACATCTGCACCCCCAGTACCTGTGAATGCGACCTTATTTGGAAATAGGGTCTTTGTGGGTGTCATCAAGCTTAAGATCTCAGGATGAGGTCATCCTGGATTTAGGGTGGGCCCCAAATCCAATGACTAGCATCCTTATGAGAAGAAGGAAAGAGAGAAGAGGCCATGTGGAGAGGGAGACAGAGATTGGAGCGACGAAGGCCTAAGCCAAGGGACATCAGGGGTTGCAGCGGCCGCCAGGAGCTAGGAAGAGGCCTGGAAAATATTAACCCCCCAGAGGGAACCAACCCTGACAACACCTTAATTGGGGGCTTCTGGCCTCCAGAACTGTAAGAGAATAAATTGTCTTAAGCCCCAGTTTGTGGTGCTCTGTTACAGCAGCCCCTGGAAACTCATACACATGGGTTGCTTGGATTTCACCCCTCTCCCCCCGCCTCAGCTGTCCCTTTCCTCCTCAACCTGCAGGCCCCCTTCCTCTCTCCAGCCCCTCTCTCCATGCCAAAGCCAAGCTAAGAGCTCTCAGGAGTCCCTGCCCACTCACAGCCTCAGAGCCCCGCTCCCCGGAAGAAGTGAAAAGCCACTAAAAACTACCAGCAGATGATGGATGGGGGTGAGGGTGGGGGCAGAGTTTGGGAGAAGGCGTGGACTTCCCACGTAGATGTGAGGGCAGGCAACAGGCAGGAGCGGCCTCCCGGGACCTCTGCAGGAGACCTGGCCGCTCCAGGGCGCAGGGATCCACAGCCTGGGCGTGGGTGGGGCGGGCCACACAGGGTCCCACAGGGGTAGAGGCCCAGGGAGTGTTACTGGCTGAGAACCCCAGCCCAGGGACCCACATCCCACTCTCTCACAAAACAGAGCCAGGACAGGACAAGGTGAAGAGAAAAATGGAGGCGGG
>NW_020172178.1:10089829-10090851 GCF_003031525.2 Neophocaena asiaeorientalis asiaeorientalis
CCCACACACCTGCTGCTCCCTCTCCCCCGTCCCCCAGCCAAGGTGTGTGCCATAGCGGTGGGCCTCGAGGGCTTCCCTCCGGCTTTCCTTCCCAGGAGGCTGGGAACGGGGGAGGATCCCCTGTTAGCCGGGTCGGCCCCCTGCCTGCCTGGTCCCTCCCCCTCCACCCGGAGCTGGGAGCAGGCCAAACCCGGCCGGGAGCTGTCCGCGGTGCTGACGGGCGTGGGCCCCGCTGGGCCAGAGACGGAGGCCCAAATCGGCTCCGAGATGACGAGGCAACACTTGCACCCCGGGGTGTGGGTGGTGATGCGCGCTTGGAGAGGGAAGCACTGTCCCGGTACGGAGAACGCCATGGCCCCTCGGTTCTGCGTGTAGACAAAGGGCAGTTTCCGTGGAAGTGGTGAGGGCCGATGGTTGATATTTTCGGGCCTCTGAGACCGTGGGGAGACGCAGGGACTCACCCTCCTCCTTGTCAGGGAGAGCCTGGGACGCTGTGGGCACGGAAGGGGGGCCGTGCCAGGGGTAAGGGCTGCGTCTGTCGGTGCAGGGCAGCTGCGAGGCCCCCACTTACCCCTCGTGTCCCTTGCAGAGGAAGAAGAGCGTGCGCCAGGCGTGCGCCGCGGCGAGCAACAGCGAGAGGAGGCTGGCCAGCAGGCTGAAGCGGCAGGCGGCCGGCGGGCCCCACTCCTGCACGGTGAAGCGCTCGCCCTCCTGCGCCGTCAGGTTGGCGCTCAGCCACATGCCCTCGGTGAAGAGCAGGCAGCGGCCGCGGAAGTCGTGGCCATTCTCGGACAGCGGCACCACCACCACGAAGCTGAACAGAAAGGCCAGGAAGTAGCAGACGCACTGCGCGAAGAGGAAATTGTTGAGCGCCATGGCGGGGCCAGGCGGGCCGAGGAAGCGGCCGGAGGAGGCCGCGGGGCTGGCTGGCGACGCGGGACGAGGGGCGCAGGCCGGGAGACGAGGCCGCGGGAGTCTCCCGGCGCCGCGCGCAGGCCGGGCCGGATCCGCGCGGGAGGCTG
>NW_020172178.1:10091074-10105577 GCF_003031525.2 Neophocaena asiaeorientalis asiaeorientalis
GAGAACGGGTGTACCGATGCAGAAGCGGAATGGAAACCAGGAGAGGGAATGGGAAGATTGCTATGTCGGCTTACCGAGACCCGACTCTGGTACCAGGAGCTATACCTGTGCGGGCCTCACATACGATGGTTCCCCGGTCCCCAGTTGCCCCACTGGCGTTAAGGAAAGGAGGCTAGGAGAGAGAGATTCACAGGGACTGATTCAAGATGCCCATAATGAGGGGTGGGTGTGAAGTTTTCAGTCCGGACTGGAATGACTCTTTTTCGGGGGTCCTGGAGTGCACCAAGTACACGGGAAATGGGCCGGAGAGGGGAGGATCTGGGGTCGAGGAAGTGGCACAGGGGTCGTCCACGGAGAGATGGGTGCCGAGAGGACAGAGTGGCTCTGTTACCTGTCTGTGCTTCGCCGGCACAGCACCCTCAGAAGGGATATCTCTCACTGCCTGGCACAAGCAGAGCCCTGAGTTGGTATTTGTAGATAAATAATGGATGCCCCGGGCACCTCACTCAGACAGCCTTTCCCGAGGTGGAATCTGCTGCTGCATTAATTAATGGAAGTAATGCCTTTTCTAGCTCCCCTGAGACTAAGTCACATTTAGTCCAACTCCCAGAGTGAGGAAGCCTCCTTCCAAGAGACGCTGCCAACCGGTTTAAAATTACGTCGGCTTTTTTGTTGCAAGCGCTGAAAAAACCTTTTTGTTTTATTGCCAGAGTAATATATGCCCATCTTAAGAGTCAAGCCACATAGATGTTATGTATGAAATAAAAGGACAACGTCTCCTTCTTGCCCTCCCCACCCCGATCCGGCCACGTGACTGGGGTGACCACCCCTCACAGTCTGACTTCTACTTCTCTAGACATTTTGCTAAGCACATAAACACACACAGGTTACGCGAGTGCTCCATACTGTACACACCATTCTGCAGGTTGATGCCTTCACTCGGCAGTGTGCCTTGGACCGTATTCCCTGCCCACACAGAGATCTACTTCGTTCTTCTTAATAACTGTGTAAAAGTCCACAATGGTGAAGACTCCACAATTTGCGTAACTGTCCCTCTCTGGGTCACTGGTTAATGTCTTCCACTGTTGCTGGTTCAAATACTGTTGAGTGAGCTTCCTTGTACACACGACTGTGCACTTGTACAGGTACTTCCTGAGAGAGAAGTTCTTGGGAGAGGAACTGCTGGGTCATGGGGTGTGCACCTTTGAGAGTTGACAGAAATTACCGAACTGGTCTCTTAAAGTTGCACCAACTTACCTTCTCATCCATGCTGCAGACACCCTCTCCAAAACTGAGAAAATCGGTTGCATTTAAATTCTATCAGTCTTCGTTGATGTGTGACCTTGGGTTTCCCTTGTCATCGTGAGGCTGAGCATCTTTTCCTGTGCTGGTACCATGTGTAATTTGTCTTCTGTGCATTGCACATCCACTTTGCAGTCACTTTAAAGCACACGTCGAAGACCAGTCGTGGGTCTGGGACAGCAACCCTTCCCTTGGAGAATACACATGGGGTTTCTGCTACCGTTGAGTTCCCCGATTCGACCAAAGGGAGCCTGCTCAGGAAATTCGGTGCCGCCCCCCCCCCAACTTGGACAAGAGTTGAAATCCCATCCAATCATTATCCAGTGGACTAATTTGAACACATCTGGGGGTCTTACACTTTAAGGGTTAGGCCGAAACAAAAGAGACCATGACAATTGAGAGGCAAGTGGCCCAAAGGGAGAACTACAGAATAAACTGGAAAGATTATTAAATATCTACCATTTTTAAGAGACCTTTATGGGCGTATAACTGCTTCACAACACTGTGTTCGTTTCTGTTGTACACCAGAGCGAATCAGCCATATGCACACACATGTCCCCATATCCCCTCCCTCTTGAGCCTCCCTCCCATCCTCCCTATCCCACCCGTCTAGGTCATCGCAGAGCACCGAGCCCATCTCCCTGTGCTATGCGGCTGCTTCCCACCAGCCAACTGTTTTACATTCGGTAGCGTATATATGTCAATGCTACTCTCACTTCGCCCCAGCTTCACCCTCCCACCCCATGTCCTCAAGTCCATTCTCTATGTCTACATCTTTAGTCCTGCCCTGCAACTAGGTTCATCAGTATTTTTTTTTTTTTTTAGATTCCATATATGTGTTAGCATATGGTATTTGTTTTTCTCTTTCTGACTTACTTCACTCTGTATGACGGACTCTATGTCCATCCACCTCACTACAAATAACTCAATTTTGTTTCTTATTATGACTGAGTAATATTCCATTGTATACATGTGCCGCATCTTCTTTTTTTTTTTTTCTTTGCGGTACGCGGGCCTCTCACTGCCGTGGCCTCTCCCGTTGCGGAGCACAGGCTCCGGACGCGCAGGCTCAGCGGCCATGGCTCACGGGCGCAGCCGCTCCGTGGCAGCCACATCTTCTTTACCATTCATCTGTCGATGGACATTTAGGTTGCTTCCATGTCCTGGCTATTGTAAATAGAGCTGTAATGAACATTGTGGTACATGACTGTTTTTGAATTATGGTTTTCTCAGAGTATATGCCCAGTAGTGGGACTGCTGGGTCGTATGGTAATTCTATTTTTAGTTTTTTAAGGAACATCCATACTATTTTCCATAGTGGTTGTACCAATTTACATTCCCACCAGCAGTGCTGGAGGGTTCCCTTTTCACTACACCATTTCCAGCATTTATTGTTTCTAGCTTTTTTGATAATGGCCATTCTGACTGGCGTGAGGTGATACCTCATTGTAGTTCTCTAATAATTAGTGATGTTGAGCATCTTTTCATGTGCCTCTTGGCCATCTGTATGTCTTCCTTGGTGAAATGTCTATTTAGGTCTTCCATCCATTTTTTAATTGGATTGTTTGTTTTTCTGATATTGAGCTCCATGAGCTGTTTGTATATTTTGGAGATTAATCTGTCTGTTGTCTCATTTGCAAATATTTTCTCCCATTCTTAGAGTTGCCTTTTTGTCTTGTTTATGGTTTCCTCTGCTGTGCAAAAACTTTTAAGTTTATTTAAGTCCCATTTGTGTATTTTTGTTTTTATTTCTGTTACTCTAGAAGGTAGGTCAGAAAAGATCTTGCTGTGGTTTATGTCAAAGAGTGTTTTTCCTATGTTTTCCTCTAAAAGTTTTATACTGTCTGGTCTTACATTTAAATCTTTAATCCATTTGGAGTTTATTTTTCTGTATGGTGTTAGGCAGTGTTCTAATTTCATTCTTTTACATGTAGCTGTCCAGTTTTTCCAGCACCATTTATTGAAGAGGCTGTCTTTTCTCCATTGTATGTTCTTGCCTCCTTTGTCGTAAATTAGGTGCCCAAATGTGCATGGGTTTATCTCTGGGCTTTCTATCCTGTACCATTTACCTATATTTCTGTTTCTGTGCCAGTACCATACTGTCTTGATTACTGTAGCTTTGTGGTATAGTTTGAAGTTGGGGGACCTGATTCCTCCAACTCTGTTTTTCTTTCTCAAGATTGCTTTGGCTATTTGGGGTCTTCCATGTTTCCATACGAATTGTAAGATTTTTTGTTCTAATTCTGTGAAGAATGCCATTGGTAGTTTGATAGGGATTGCATTGAATCTGTAGATTGCTTTGGGTAGTATAATCATTTTCACAATATTGATCCTTCCAATCCAAGATCATGGTATATCTCTCCATCTGTTTATGTCATCTTTGATTTCTTTCATCAGTGTCTTATAGTTTTCTGAGTACAGGTCTTTTGCCTCCTTAGGCAGCTTTATTCCTAGGTATTTTATTCTTTTTGTTGCGATGGTAAATGGGAATATTTCCTTAATTTCTCTTTCTGATTTTTAATTGTTGGTGTATAGGAATGCTAGAGATTTCTGTGCATTAATTTTGTATCCTGCAACCTTACCAAATTCATTGATTAGCTCTAGTAGTTTTCTGGTGGCATTTTCTATGTATAGTATCATGTCATCTGCAAATAGTGACAGTTTTACTTCTTTTCCAATTTGTATTTCTTTTACTTCTCTGATTGCCGTGGCTAGGACTTCCAAAACTATGTTGAATAATAGTGATAAGAGTGGACATCCTTGTCTTGTTCCTGATCTTAGAGGAAATGCTTTCAGTTTTTCACCGTTGAGAATGATGTTCGCTGTGGGTTTGTCATATATGGCCTTTATTATGTTGAGGTAGGTTCCCTCTATGCCCACTTTCTGGAGAGTTTTTATCATAAATGGGTGTTGAATTTTGTCAAAAGCTTTTTGTGCATCGATTGAGATGATCATATGGTTTTTATTCTTCAATTTCTTAATATGGTGTATCACATTGATTGATTTGCGTATATTGAAGGATCCTTGCATCCCTGGGATAAATCCCACTCGGTCATGGCGTATGATCCTTTTAAGTGCTATTGGATTCTGTTTGCTAGTATTTTGTTCAAGATTTTTGCATCTATTTTAATCAGTGATATTGGTCTATAATTTTCTTTTTTTGTGATATCTTTTTCTGGTTTTGGTATCAGGGTGATGGTGGCTTCGTAGAATGAATTCGAGAGTGTTTCTCCCTCTACAATTTTTTGGAAGAGTTTGAGAAAGATCAGTGTTAGCCCTTCTCTAAATGTTTGATGGAATTCACCTGTGAAGCCATCTGGTCCTTGACTTTTGTTTGTTGGAAGATTTTTGATTACGGTTTCAATTTCATCACTTGTGATAAGTCTGTTTATATTTTCTAATTCTTCCTGGTTCAGTCTTGGAAAATTGTAGCTTTCCAAGAATTTGTCCATTTCTTCGTGGTTGTCCATTTTATTGGCATATAGTTGTTTGTAGTAGTCTCTTATAATCCTTTGTATTTCTGCGGTGTCAGTTGTGATTTCTCCTTTTTCATGTCTAATTTTATTGATTTGCATCCTCTCCCTTTTTTTCTTGATGAGTCTGGCTAAGGGTTTATCAACTTTGTTTATCTTCTCAAAGAACCAGCTTTTAGTTTTATTGATCTTTGCTATTGTTTTCTATTTCATTTATTTCTGCTCTGATCTTTATGATTTCTTTCCTTCTACTGATTTTGGGTTTTCTTTGTTCTTCTTTCTCTAGTTGTTTTAAGTGTACGGTTAGATTGTTTATTTGAGTTTTTTCTTGTTTCTTGAGGTGAGATGAACTGCTGTAAACTTCCCTCTTAGAACTGCTTTTGCTGTGTCCCATAGGTTTTGGGTCGTCGTGTTTTCATTGTCATTTGTTTCTATGTGTGTTTTTATTTCTTCTTTGATTTCTTCAATGACTTCTCGGTTATTTAGAAGTGCACTGTTTAGCCTCCATATATTTGTGCTTTTTACAGTTTTTTTTCCTGTAATTGATTTCCAATCTCATAGCTTTGTGATCAGAAAAGATGCTTGATGTGATTTCAATTTTCCGAGGCTTGATTTGTGACCCAGGATGTGGTCTATCCTGGAGAATGTTCCATGTGCACTTGAGAAGAAAGTGTATTCTGCCACTCTTGGGTGGAATGTTCTATAAATGTCCATTAGATCTATCTGGTCTATTGTGTCACTTAAAGCTTGTGTTTCCTTATTTATTTTCTGTTTGGATGATCTGTCCATTGGTGTAAGTGGGGTGTTAAAGTCCCCTCCTATTATTGTGTTACTGTCAATTTCTCCTTTCATGGTTGTTAGCATTTGCCTTATGTATTGAGGTGCTCCTCTACTGGGTGCATAAACATTTACAATTTTATATCTTTTTCTTGGATTGATCCTTTGATCATTATGTAGTGTCCCTCCTTATCTCTTGTAACAGTCTTTATTTTAAAGTCTATTTTATCTGATACGAGTATCGCTACTCCAGCTTTCTTTTGATTTCGATTTGCACGAAATATCCTTTTCCATCCTTTCACTTTCAGTCTGTAAGTTTCCCTAGGTCTGAAGTGGGTCTCTTGTAGACAGCATATATATGGGTCTGGTTTCTGTATCCATTCAGCCAGTCTGTGTGTTTTGGTTGAGGCATTTAATCCATTTACATTCAAGGTTATTATCGATATATATGTTCCTATTACCATTTTCTTAATTGTTTTGGGTTTGTCTTTGTGGGCCTTTTTCTTCACCCGCTTAGAGAAGTTCCTTTAGCATTTGTTGTAAAGCTGGTTTGGTGGTGCTGAATTCTCTTAGCTTTTGCTTGTCTGTAAAGCTTTTGATTTCTCCATCGAATCTGAATGAGATCCTTGCTGGGTAGAGTAATCTTGGTGGTAGGTTTTTCTCTTTCATCACTTTAAGTATATCCTGCCACTCCCTTCTGGCCTGCAGAGTTTCCACTGAAAAATCAGCTGATAACCTTATGGGGATTCATTTGTACATTATTTTCTGTTTTTCCCTTACTGCTTTTAATATTTTTTCTTTGAATTTTTGTTAGTTTGATTAATATGTGTCTTGGTGTGTTTTCCCTAGGGTTTATCCTGTATGGGATTCTCTGTGCTTCCTGGACTTGGATGACGATTTCCTTCCCCATGTTAGGGAAGTTTTCAACTATAATCTCTTCAAGTATTTTCTCAGACCCTTTCTTTTTCTCTTCTCCTTCTGGGACCCCTATAATTCGAATGTTGGTGTGTTTAGTGTTGTCCCAGAGGTCTCTAAGATTGTCTTCGATTCTTTTCATTCTTTTTTCTTTATTCTGCTCCTTGGCAGTTCTTTCCACCATTCTGTCTTCCAGCTCACTTATCCGTTCTTCTGCCTCCATTATTCTATTATTGATTCCTTCTAGTGTATTTTTCATTTCAGTTATTGTGTTGTTCATCTCTGCTTGTTCTTTAGTTCTTCTAGATCTTTGTTATTTTGTATTTTCTCAATCCGTGCTTCCATTCTATTTCTGAGATTCTGGATCATCTTTACTGTCACTACTCTGAATTCTTTTTCAGGTAGACTGCCTATTTCCTCTTCATTTATTTGATCTTGTAGGTTGTTACCTTGCTCCTTCATCTGAGACATATTTTTTGCCCTCTCATTTTTTTTTTTTTTTTTTAGTGGGATTCTGTTCCTGTTTTACTGTTTGTTTGGTCTGAGGCTTCCAACACTGCAGTTTGTGGGCTGTTGGGTAGAGCTGGGTCTTGGTGCTGAGATGAGGAACTCCGTGAGACCTCACTCTGATGAATATTCCCTGGGGTCAGAGGTTCTCTGTTAGTCCGGTGGTTCGGACTTGGAGCTCCCACCACAGGAGCTTCCGCCTGACCCCAGGCTCCCGAATCAAGATCCTGCAAGCCGTGTGGAGTGGCAAAGAAAAAAAGAGAGAGAGAACAATAACAAAGTAAAAAGTAAAATTAGACTAGGAAAGTAACAGATGTGTTAGAAAGAATGTCAAAAGAAAAATATAGATGAATCAACAACTGGAAGGTACATCAGTACCACAGTAGTAAACAAGAGGAGGAGGGAAAAGACAAAAAAAAAAAATAGAGCTGGGGGGGAAGGCCTTGGCTGTGGAGGGCGGGGCCTAAGCAGGGGTGAGGTTTGAGTGGTGGGCGGGGCCAATGCTCAGGACCCACAGGGCTGGAGAAGGCCCTAGGGGCTATGGGAAGTGGGGCTTAGGCTCAAGGAACAGAAGGGGCCCCAGTGTGCCCCCCACCCCTGGTCTCAGAGGGCAGGGACCTCGCCTGGGAGCCCAGCAGGCTTCCTGCGCCCGAGTGGGCGGGGCAATCGCCCTCCTCTCCTCTCCCCCTCCTCCTGGATGGCCCCTCCCGCCTGCCTCTCCTGATCTCCCCCGCCTCAGGGGCGCCGAGCCTGTCTGGCCTCCACTTCTGCTCCCGCCTCGGTCCCCCTACGTCCGTCCTACCGGTTCACTCTGGGGTTCCTCCCGTCTCCTTGGGGGTCAGAGTCCCCCAGCAGCTGCCGGCAGGTGCCCTAGCGGTGGGGAGACGCTAACTCTGCGTCTGCCCACACAGCCATCCTGACTCCGCCCCCCTAAATATCTACCGTTTTAAAAGACACCAGCAGTTTTAGAGGTGAGTTCTACTTACCCTTCAAAAGTCATGGAAGTCCCTTGTCCTTAAAATAATTTCAATCTATAGAAAATCTGGAAAACTCCAAAATTCATGTTGTAAAAGTCAGCATTACACCAATGCTAAAATCCTATTAGAATAGTGAAGGAAAGAAAGTAACAAGGAATTTCATTTACAAATATTGATGTAAAATTTTTCAAAGAAAATATTGGTGTATTGAATACAACCCAATGTATTAAGAAAACAAGAAAATATGAACAAGCAGAATTTATTTAAAATGTAAGAACAGCTTAGCTTTAGGAAATGTATCAATAGTTTATTACACCAACAAATAAAGGAGAAAACCACAAAGTTTTTTGTCAAGAGATACCTAAAAGTCATTCACACAATTAAATATCCATTTTTTTTAAGTCTATGTAAAACAAGAAGAAATGTACCTGAATATGATTTTTTAAAACTGCCTATAAACATTGAAACTCTGCACCCACTCAAATCAGAAACAAGATGGGAATTCTCATTGTCACAACGATTGTGACGATTTGTTTGGCAATTCTACCTAAGGAAACAAGTCAAGAGAATAAAATAAGCAGTATATCTATGGAAACAAAGAGACAAAATTATATTTATTGGAGGATAATATGATTATATACCCAGAACACTCAAGATACTCTTTTAAAAATTACTAGAATTTACAAGAGAATTTTGTAAGATAATTGGACACAAGATAAACATACAAAATTCAGTAGCTGTTCTCTAAACTAGTATCTTAGGTCAGTTCCCTGGGAAACAGACTCTGAGACTCCGAAATCTACATGCAGCAACACATGGCGTGAAGAAACAAGGGAGCAGAACTGGGCGAAGGGGGACGTCGGCCTGTGATGCAGCCGTAACGGAGGCCTCGGCCAATCCCACAGGAAGCTCTGAGCGCTGGCAGACGTGTCCCAAGCTGAGCCATGGAGACCAAGTCAAGGGATGCGGCCCTGGCAGGGATGAATTGTCCTGGGTGAGGCAGCTTCCCATGGCAGAGAGCAATTTCTAGAGAGAGTCACAGTTGTGGTCCATTAGCAGGTCCATCTGTCCTGAAGTGGGTGTGAGCCCCTGACCACAGCATTCACGGCAGTCGACACCTTGAGCAGCCCAGCCCTACGTGCTGTGTATAGATCCCGAGCTTCTCTAAAGCTCTGCTCACCTGAAGGTTTCCCCTCACCTCTCCTTCAGGGCCAGACTCAGAGGTGGAGCTATATAGTTTGTCCCACAAACCTCCCTCTTGTGAGTTCCCAGGTAGTTGGGAACAGAGTCCCGCCGGTGCATCTCACCTGTGACTTTCACCGTGATGCTGCTGATTGAAATATACCAGTTTCCACGTTCCGGTGGACTGCCGCTGGGCGGGCGTGACCTTGTGATGTAGTGGGTCAGACAGGATCCAGCTCACGCTAGTCAGTCCTGGCTGTGTGGTCAGCTGACGCCCCACGGTTAGGCCCTCTGTCTCTACCAGGGCCAGTGGCAAGTCAGGAGCTGTTGCATAAATGGTATTCAATTCTCCCGTGTGGATGGCGGGCCCTTGCTCCAGAACCTTAGCGTCTACATTGATGAACTTACGGGGGCTTATAAACCACATAGCATCCTTTCCCCCCATAAATACCGCTAATACTATAGGCATGAGACCTGCCCATTTGTACGGCCCAAGCACAGGGGCCACTTGTGTCCAGCTTAGAATTTCTACAGGGTCTTTCCTGCTCCAGGACCCAATCAAAGGTGGTGGTCTTCCATGTGACTCAGTAACTGAGTCAGTGCAGGGCCCCAAGTGTGGGATGTGTGAGCTTCAGACCCAAAGAGGCCTCTGAGCACTGTCCTTCCTCCTCAGTGGTGGCGGGTGCCGGAGGCGGTGCTCTGTCCTTTGCTTCACAGGGGATGCTCCAGCATGCAGGAGGCCACTGAAACCCTAGAAGGACACGGCTGCGGCGGGCCCCTGAGTCCTGCACAGCTCGGGCGTCCTCCCGAGGCCTCCAGCACACGTGCCACTGCCTGCTCCTTCCCACACAGAGACCTCGCGAGAATGTGCCGTTTGTCCAGATGGTTCAGGCCCTTCAGCTACGTGATGACAGAAGCCAGGAGAGTTCACGCAGCCCTGGGCAGGACTGTAATGAACACTGCTCTTCCTCCCACGTGACTGCAAACCGTCTCTGGTGGGGATGGAAAGGAATATATTCACCAGATCAGCGGCCGGATGCCCCGTACCGGGGGGCACCTTACTCTACTCTGCCAGAGACGCCACATCCAGATGGGGCTGTGGTTCAAATTTCCGCGTGGTTTCATTTGTGGAAGTTCGCTGTCATCCTCCAGAACCCATCGGCTTATTCAGGGGGATTTCCATGGGGAAGCTGGGGACCCCAGCCCACATCCTTCAGGTCTTCAAGGGTGGTTCTCATCTCTGCTGTTCCTCCCAGGATCTGAGATTGTCTTGCGGGGTGGGGGTCACTTCCAGAGGTTCCGAATTGCCTTTCCCTCCAAGGGACCAAAGAGTAGATTCTCCCAACAATGTTTATCCATTTCCAACCTTTTACACATTTGAGATCTCATTGTGAGCCCCAAACACCACTTGTTAGCTGGGCCTCTGCTCTAACAAGAAGGCCAAGACGAATGTGTCTCCCCAACCCTGCAGATTAATCTCAGCTCAGACCCTGTGCCTGGAGATGTAGGGCTGCCTCCCTTACCGCTGAGGTTACCTGAATAACTGGCTGAGACCCCCCGGGAAGGGCGGGGCAGCACATCAAACGCGAGTCTCGGCACGGTCGGTCCTCCCCTCTGCCCCCCCCTCTGCCCCCTGCCCATCCTCCAGCTGGGGCTGCTGGCGCTGAAACCCAGCTCAGGTCTGGAAACCGGGCGGGGGGTCATGGCATCTCATGTGCGGAGGGGCTGCTCTCAGGAACGTCCCCTATTCACTCTTTACGATGGTCTGGAGTGTAGAGTGAATGACATAGTCGGTCCCCCGGGGACGTTGAGGGGCTCATCCACCTCCCTTGCTCTCTGCCATCAGGGTGCCCGGCTCCCACTGTGACTTTGCTGCTGGTTACGTACCTGAGCCAACCTTGCCTCTGGCGAGCGGGTGCTGCCACCTGGTCTGTCTTACTTGGGGACCCCCTCAGCCCCACTGCCATCAGGGGAGATGGTCCCGTGACAGCAGCTGCCACTGCCATCCTGGGCCTACAGCGGAGGCCCCCCTGAACTTCTCAGCAATGCTGGGCCCCCTTCCCAGCCTGGCCCTGCTGCTCTGGTAACTGGAGGGTCCAGTGCAGCCGAGTCCTTAGAACACGGGCCTCTGGTGGGCATTGCCGCCTCAGGGAGCATTTCCACTCAAGCCCTTTCCTTGCCTTTCTGGGGTTCTGGAGGCTCCCCACAGTCCTTGGTCCACAGCCTCCCAGCTCCATCCTCAAAGCCAGCAAAGGCGGTCAAGTCCTTCCCACACTGCCGTCTCTCTGGTGCTCTGCAGCCGGGAAAGTTTCTCCGTGATGGCACGGGGCCACCTGGATAACCCGGGATCATGTCCCCATCTCCAGGTCCTTCCATGGAAGGGCGCCCGTTCACAGGATGCAGGGACTGGGCACGGACACCTTCGAGGAACTAGTTAGCACCCTCCCAGGGGCCCCGCCCAGAGCTAAATCCTGTTTTCCAGGAGCGTCCTCCCTTTTCTGTAAACTCCTTCGTCCCCAGCTTCACACTCTGCTCCCCCCGCCTCGCTCAGCACCTGGCGCAGCCCCGCACATGCTCCCTGCCTTGCGCGAGGCATGTTCTTAGGTCCCGCGGGTCCTCTGGAGCAGGCTCGCTTCCCCCAGCAGCAGCTAACACCGTGACTTAACATGTCACTGTCCCATGGGCAGTGCGGGGGGTGGGGTGGGGCCAAGGCAGACCCCTCCAGAGACGGCCGTGGGTTCTCTTGCAAGGCAGACACTGGTGCATCATCAAGCCAAGTGTTGGAGATTGAGCCCCAGAAAGACATGTCAGGGTCCTAACCCTCCCCCCGGGGCCTCGGAATGCGACCTTACTTAGAGATGGGACCTTTACAGAGGTGATCAAGTTAAAATGAGGTCACCAGGGTGGCCCTCATCCACTATGACTGTGTCCTTATTAAAAGGGGACATTTGGAGCCAGACACGCACACAGGGAGAGACCTGTGAAGACAGAGGCCAAGGTCAGAGGGACGCTCCTACAAGCCCTAAAGGCCAGCGACAGCAGCAACCCCAGGCCTAGGAGAGAGACACGGAGTGAATTCTCCCGCACGGCCTGAGGAGGACCAGCCCTGCCCGCGCCTTGACCTCGGACTCCCAGCCTGCAGAACTGCGGGAGAATAAACGTCTGATGTCCAAGCCGCCCAGTCTGTAGGCAGGAGGATGTGGGGGACCGGGGAGGGGCCTCCTGGGAAAACACCTGTGAGTGACCAAGCGCAGCAGGACTGGGCCTGGAGAAGTTGCTCGGCGACACAGACGCAACAGAGAACTAGCCGGCCCCACGGCGGTGGCCCTCCAGACGTGGCCCAAATCGGGGCCAGGGGCTGGGCCTTTGGACGCCCAAATCAGCCAGTCACTGGACATGGGCCCCTCCCAGGAGGCGTTGAAACCTCGGAGGAGGTGGCCTCCGTCTTCAATTTCCCTCAGACTGGCCGAGGGGGCGGCAGCTGGTGGGGGAGCAGGCACCCCGGTCCTGTGGGGCCTCCATGTGGCTCATCCCAGCATCCCGGGAACCACTGACCAGCTGACACCAGTTGCGAAAGCCCTGACCTAGAGAAGACTGGACCAGAGGGGCACGTGGTCTAGAGGAAGGGCCATCCACGTCATTAAAGGACAGAAAACAAGGCTGGAGGCTCGGAGGGAAACACCAAGCTTCTGGATGAGCTGTCTTTCCACAACTGAAGGCCAGTCCTTCCCAGACAAGCCTGCAGAGATACCGTCACTCCCACCCAACTCCTATTTTTTACTTTGAAGTTTAATTATAAAGAATGAATATGCAGTGATTGCCAGAACTTTCTGCAGCGAGTTACGGTCTGCATGAAGCTGTGCTAGCCTATAGACAAACAGGTGCTTTGTAGGACATAACCAGGGAAACGGACAAGAGGGACCAGAAACCAATTCAAGTACATGGGAACCTGGTAGAGGAAAAAGCGGCCTCTGTCCCTTTGGGGTTGGGAGACGGGAGGGCTCACTTCACAATAATGTTGTCACAGCCGACCAGACACAGCAAGGAGAACGCACTTAACCCTTCCCTCACACGGATACGAAAACAAACGCAGAATGCTTTAAAGGGCCAAAATGCAAAGAAAGAAGAAACATCTAGTAGGAAAACAAACGGGGGACTTCCCTGGTGGTCCGGTGGTTAAGACTCCCTGCTTCCAATGCAGGGAGCGCCGGCTCAATCCCTGGTGGGGAAACTAAGATCCCACATGCCATAGCGCATGGCCAAAAAAAAAAAAGAAAGAAAGAAAGAAAGGAAAAAAAAAATGTAAGCCTCTATTTGCATAATTTCAGGTGAGGGTGACACTTCCAAGCAAGACAGGTACGTCCAACAACAAGAAAAGAGAAGACAGAAAGATTCAACCATATAAAAATTTTAAATCCTCTATGGCAAAATAAAACATATTCGTATTTTAAAAATATTTTTCTACTTAATATTTAATATTTCTATTTCATATTTTTTCATATTTTTCTATTTTCTATACATATTAAATAGAAAAATATTACATTCGTATATTTTAAATATACAGTATTGAGTCAAAAGACAAAGGCCAGGACCTGTAGCTTTCAGAGCTGTCTTTCCGATTGCAACAGAAAACACGTGCAGCCCATGTAAACAGGCGGTTTGATTCCGCACCTGTTCCAAGACCTCCCACAAACCGAAGAGATGAGGCATGAGCAGAGGGTTCACAGAAGTGGAAACGTAAGCATGGATACAAAAAGATGCCCGCGCTCTCTAATAGTGAGGAGATGCAAATCAAAACAAAAATCAAACACCACTCTTTTCCCCCGCCCCCTCCTGTGCTCTGCCCTGCCACGCCCTGCTCTCAAGAGGCACAAGTCATCACCGGCAAGCGGCCCTGCCTGCAGAGGAGGGCGGCGTGCGACCCCGCTTTGCCCGGCGCTTGGAGCGCGCCACGTTGCCGACCACGGGGTCCGCGCGCCGCGGGCTATAGGACCTGTACAGCGCTTGTGATTACCCAGCACCACCTATGGAGAAAGCCCCTGTGAAAACCGACATCCAGATAGCTCTTGCTTCTGGACGCTGTGCGAGGGTAGCTCCACGTTCTGGCTGGGCCGCAAAACACTTCATCGACGTAGGAGCTGCTGTCGTAGCTGAAGATGATAGAGGAAATGTTGCACACCAGCATAATTCTGGCAAGGAGGAGTCTGGAGTCAAAAAGGGGGACCGATTGCACAGCTCATTTGTGAATGGATTTTTTTACCCAGAAATAGAGGAAGTTCAAGTTTTAGATGACACCGAAAAGTTTTGGTTCCACTGGAAATAATTAAAATTTATGCCAGGGCTCCCCTGGTGGCGCAGTGGTTGAGAGTC
>NW_020172178.1:10106007-10130376 GCF_003031525.2 Neophocaena asiaeorientalis asiaeorientalis
GAGGCCCGGGTACCGCAAAAAAAAAAAAAAAGAAAGAAAAAATTTATTCCAAGGGAAGATAATGAGAAAATGTAGTTTTTCCTTAAAAATAAAGACTTTGCTTAAAGTGAAAAAAACAATCAAATACCAAAACAGGAAAAGGTAAGCGGTCTTCTCACCACCCCGCCCCAGCCCCCGGCTCTTCCTCTTATGAGGACATATGTACATGAATGTTTATTACAACGCTCTGTGCCGGCCAAACACGGAAACAAGCAGAATGTTTGCAAACCAGGGAGAGGCAGGACACATTCCAGTGCCTCCCTGTGATGGGAAACGACACGCCATGAGACAGAAGGAGTCAGGGCTGTGGGCTTCGGCTTGAAGGATTAACTGTCACAGAGTTAATTGTTTTTAAAAATTGCAAAAAAATTTTAAAAAGCCAATTGCAGGGGGCTTCCCTGGTGGCGCAGTGGTTAAGACTCTGCCTGCCAATGCAGGGGACATGGGTTCAAGCCCTGGTCTGGGAAGATCTTACATGCCGCGGAGCAACTAAGCCCGTGTGCCACAACTACTCAGCCTGTGCTCTAGAGCCCGTGAGCCACAACTACTGAGCCCACGTGCCACAACTGCCGAAGCCTGCGCGCCTAGAGCCCATGCTCCACAGCAAGAGAAGCCACCACAATGAGAAGCCCGCGCACCGCAACGAAGGGTAGCCCCCACTCGCCGCAGCTAGAGAAAGCCTGCACGCAGCAACAAAGACCCAACGCATCCAAAAATAAATAATTTTTTTAATAATAATTTTTTTAAAAAAAACAACAAAAAACACCCGTTGCAAAGTAATGTGTACAGTTTTATGCGTTTTTGTACCTAAAAAGTCTGGCTATGTGTTGGATGCATGTGTGAGATGTATGCACCCAGAGGGAGAGGCTGCCGGCCAACCCACCGTCCCTCAGGGAGGACACAGACTGCCGGCTGCCCACGTTCACATCCGTCTGTCCCGCTTTGGCCCACAGGTATCTCATGCTACTGGCAACTAAAGGAACACTGCGGGAGTTCAAGGCAGTCACCCCAGGTTAAATGCAGTGGCTTCGTTCAGGGCCTGACAACAGGGGCCAGCTCCCACCAGCGTCCTCAGGGCAGAGCCCGTGCACTGCCTCTGGTCAGGAGAGTGGCGTGGAGAAGGCAAGCCCAGCCTCCCTCCAGCCTCATCCCGGGCCCGCAGCCTTTGCGTCTTCATCTGCAAACTGGGGCAATATCTCCCCACTCCAGGCCAGGTGTGTGCAGGGGCAGGGCCACTACCCAGAGCTGTTGTCAGGATGACATTGACTTAGGGGTCCCTCCCTCCCCCTACGTGGACCATTCCTGCACACCTGCTCCATTACGGCCCTGAGCCAAGCACTGATCCCCCTCCAGGGCCCCCAGAGGATGGGGGGAACAGACTTCTAACTAAATGAGGCATAGGTACTATAGGTGCCCAAGCCATAGTTCATGCTGGGCCAGAGGAAGCCGTTGATCTGACTGGGGTCCAGAAAGATCCAGGAGAGCTGGGTGGGGCCCGGGTGGGAGAGTCAAGAAATTCATACAGGGTCAAGGCACACCTGAGAGCTCTTTAAAGTGGGAGAATTGTAAATGGAAGACTCTGGAAGGCACACCCCCATCAGACACCACCACCACATCTGGAGGACACAGAGCTGGAAGGGCAAGATCTTCCACCAGGATTCTGGATTTATAAATCCCTTTTTGCTTTGCCTATGTTTCATCATGTTGCAGTTGATGGCGCTCATGTGTTCTTTATGAGTTCTTCTATTTGCCAATTAGAAATACCCTCCTACACACCTTTTAAGTACTCTGCCCTGCATTTTATTTGTATGATGTAAGTATTGCTAGGATTACTTACCTTTTGTTGGCACTTTTGATAGTTTTTTTTCAGCCTTTTTTATTTGTTTCTATTCCATCTGAGAGTCTCTATCTTTTAACACGTTTGTTTAACCCATTGACATTTATTGTGATTTGTGGTAAAATAAAATCTTACTTTATATTTTCTATTTTATTTGTCTTTCCCCTGTCTTACCTTATTTTAGAGGAAAGTCTTCTCTCATTCCATGTTTCCCTCAACTGGCTTTGAAATGTTTACATTCTATTTCCAATCCTCTCTTGATTGCCTATAGATGTTGGATTACATTTTTCTGGCAGTGGTCCAAGCCTAGATACCTCAAACCAAGACAAGGCCCATAGCATAATTTTACTTCTCTCCATGGCTCACATCACCCCCAACCTTCCCTGTTGATCCCACATGGACTTTTAGTTTCAGATAGCTAACATCTTTTATACAGTCAATACCTATTTGAAGCTCACAGTGTGCTAGCATTTTGCACCTCCATCCTCACCTGTGAGATGTGAATAGCAGCACCTGACCCAGAGCATTGCTGTGAGGACTAAATTAGGTAATCCGCCTGCAGCACTTGGCAGAGAGCTAACGATAACAACCATTGCCAGCAGCACTGGGTCCCCTTCTTGCTAAAACACGTCTTCTAGCAATTCTTTCAGAGAGTGGTGGACTGTGGGAGCTAGATGGGTTTTTTTTGGCCGTACCACGCAGCATGCGGGATCTTGGTTCCTCGACCAGGGATTGAACCCGTACCCCCTGCATTGGAAGCGTAGTGTTGTAAGCACTGGACGGCCAGGGAAGTCCCTAAATGTCTTTTGTTTTGTTTTTTTTTTTTTGCGGTATGCGGGCTTCTCACTGCTGTGGCCGCTCCCGTTGCGGAGCACAGGCTCCGGACGCGCAGGCTCAGCGGCCATGGCTCACGGGCCCAGCCGCTCCGCAGCATGTGGGATCCTCCCGGACCAGGGCACGAACCCGTGTCCCCTGCATCAGCAGGCGGACTCCCAACCACTGCGCCACCAGGGAAGCCCTAAATGTCTTTTTTATTCACACGTAAATAATGAATTATCCAGGGGGTTGCCTCAGAACTGGGAAGATTTTGCTGTCTTGTTTCCAGCAGTGAGAAGACAGGTGTCAATCTGGTCCCTGTTCTTTTTCAGTAAAGTCCCCTACCTCCTCCTCCACACACACCCCCAACCTAGAAGCCTTCAGGATTTTCACTCTGTCTCATCAACGATCCGCATTGCACTTTGATGTGTCTAGAAGCCAGTTTGGGGGTTTCTGTTTGTATCTGTCCCGCTTAGCACCTGGTGGTCTCTTTCGGTGAGGTCCGTTTACCTCTGGAAAAGTGCCCACCCCCACCTTCCCCTGACTGTCTCCTGGAATCCTTGCAGATGGCTACAGGGGCTTCCAGACCTGCCCTCCACGTCTCAGCTTATCCTGTGCGTCCGATTGTGTCCTGACTCTGTCCCTTTGCCCACATTCTAGCAGAACCCTCGGCCCCACTCCCAGCCCACTGCCTCTGCCACAGCACCTCCAGTCTCCACTCAGCTCACCCACAGACACATCTGTGGTTTGTCCCTAATGACTTTATTTAATTATTCATTTATTGGCTGCCCCGGGTCTTCGCTGCTGCGCGCGGGCTTTCTCTAGTTGCAGTGAGCGGGGGCTACTCTTTGTTGCAGTGTGTGGGCTTCTCATTGCGGTGGCTTCTCTTTTTGCAGAGCAGAGGCTCTAGGTGCGTAGGCTTCAGTAGTTGTGGCATGTGGGCTCAGTAGCTGTGGCTCACGGGCACTAGAGCGCAGGCTCAGTAGTTGTGGCTCGCGAGCTTAGTTGCTCCGCGGCATGTGGGACCTTCCTGGACCAGGGCTCGAACCCATGTCTCCTGCATTGGCTGGCGGATTCTTAACCACGGCGCCACCAAGGACGTCCTCCTAATGACTTTTTAAATCCCAGGGCTCTCATGTTCTCTGAAATACCTGCCTGTCTCATTTCTCAGGATCCCAATCCTACTTGCTTCAGGTCTGCCCTGCTGGCTCCATTAACTCTGCTGCCCTTTGTCCTCGTGGAGGTTCACATCTCTCAGAAACTGGGTGATGCCCGATGGTGAGTTCACCTTAGCAGTGGTGCCTCCCCGTGATGTACCTGCTGCACTGTTTGCCACAACCCTTGGGGGTGACAAGGGCCCCTCGTGACCAAACTTCAGTCTCCTCTGAACCCTCGTTGCAAATAAGCCTCGTCCTTGGCCTACTGAGTCCAGTTGATCAAGAGCCCCTCACCACTGGGACTTCCCTGGTGGCACAGTTGTTAAGAATCCACCTGCCAATGCAGGGGACACAGGTTGGATCCCTGGTCTGGGAAGAGCACACGTACCGCGGAGCAACTAAGCCCATGCGCCACAACTACTGAGCCTGCGCTCTAGAGGCCGCGAGCCACAACTACTGAAGCCCGCGTGCCTAGAGCCCATGCTCCGCAACAAGAGAAGCCACCGCAATGAGAAGGCCGCGCACCACGATGAAGAGTAGCCCCTGCTCGCCACAACTACAGAAAGCCCCCGCACAGCAACGAAAACCCAACACAGCCCAAAATAAAAATAAATAAATAAATTTATTTAAAAAAAAAAAAAAGAATCCCCCATCCCTGATACCCAGCCAATCTCCTCTTGCCCCACCCTTGATACCTCCTGCGTCCCTCTTGGTAATTTTCCATTCCCTCACCCTGCCCACCTGTCCCTGTGTATTCGGAGTTGAGCCCGGTGTCTCTCTCCTGTTGCAACAGTCTTGAATAAAGTCTCCCTTGTGATTTTTTTAAGTGTCCAGTGCAATTTTTTTTCTTCTACAAAGAGAAGGCTGAAGCTTTGGCTGAGACTTAACTTCAATCTCCAGTAAGAGTGGGGCGGGCGGGCCATCTGATTGGGGTTATTGGGTGCAGACTGGGCACGGGTGCGCCACAGCCCTCCCAGGGTCACTGGACCCCAGGACATGCCCTGTCTCTTTGAACCAAGATCCCACAGCCATTGACCCTGGTTTAGGCAGACCCTTGGTCACTGAGCCTGACCCAAGGTGGGGAGACGGGGGTGCAAGTGTGGCCAATCACTGCCCAGGTGAGAAGGCTGCATTTACATACAGACATCGATTTTTTTAAGAGGTCTAGAAAGCGGTTTGTACAGGGTGGAGGGAAGCCTTCAGGGAACAGAGGGACCTTTCCGTGCACGGAGCAGACCCTGTTTGATCCCTGGGGTGGGGTGGGTCTCCCACCCACGGGCCAGATGTCCCCACTCGCTATTGTTACAAGTCTGTGGCCACAGACAGAATGTGGAAACAGTCTCCAGTTGGAGAAAAACTGGCTGGGGCGGGGCAGTGGGGGGGAAAGGGGGTAAAGGGACCAGTGCAGGGAGGGCAAGTTTGGAGAACTTCCACCCTTAATTTGGCACTTCCTTTTTTAAAAGAAAATTTTTGTAGCGCAGGAAACCAAGAGAAGAACCAAAAATAAAAACTGCCATGGCCTACTATCGGAGACCGATGGCAACACACTGAATTTGCACACAGAGGCAAAGACATTGTTCCTGAAAAAAAGTGCAAATTGCTACTTCGCTGCATGTAAATGAGCCACTAATTGCTTTTTGCAAACAGGATCTGAGGAATCTGAGCAAATGGTGCCCCACTCTGTGCAGCTACGCCTCTAATGCACTCACGTCTGTTTGTCACCACCCGCCCCTCCTCTCACGGAGCTGCAGGACCCCCACCACACACCCTCCTGCTCTCTTCCTCTGCGCTCCTGGGGCCCCTCTCTGCCGCCTCCTTCCCCCCTCCCAGCGCCTCTGCCCCAGGCTCCCCATCCCTGAATCCTGCCTTCCACACATACAGGTCCTGCTCTCAGATCTCCTGTCCCCAAGTGAACATAAAGGCCTAATGGCTCACCCTGCACTCGGAGCTGACAACATCACTCCGTCAGCAAAAGTAGCAGAAAATCTAGGAACCTGGGAAAAGTTTTTGCAAGACATGTCACAATTTTCCTAACACGTAAAGACTTTCTAAAAATCAATAAGAGAAGGGCCCACAAGTCCGTAGAAAGAAATTTTCAAGCAAGAGGAATCATTACAGAAAATAAAATCAACTGAGTCTTAAACACATGAGAGGGATCTTTAAATCATTCTCATAAAGAAATGTACACTAGGGCTTCCCTGGTGGCACAGTGGTCAGGAACCTGCCTGCCAATGCAGGGGACATGGGTTCGAGCCCTGGTCTGGGAAGATCCCACATGCTGCGGGGCAACTAATCCCGTGTGCCACAACTATTGAGCCTGCGTGCCACAACTACTGAAGCCCGCACGCCTAGAGCCTGCGCTCTGCCACAAGAGAAGCCACTGCAATGAGAAGCCCGCGTACCACAACGAAGAGTAGCCCCCGCTCGCCGCAACTAGAGAAAGCCCGCGTGCAGCAACGAAGACCCAACGCAGCCAAAAATAAATAAATAAATTTTAAAAAGAAACGAAAAAAGAAATGTACACTAAAGCTACCCTAAGAGCACTTGTGGCAACCAAGGAGCACAGGTGCTGCCTGGGTCTGCATTACCCTGTAGAGCCTCCAGACTCAGTGCAGAACAAGAACAGATAAATCTACACGGAAGCCGCGCCCTCAGCGTATCCAGAAGACAGGGACGCCCCGACTCCAAAACAACTGTAAATGCAAAAAGAGAAGAAGAAAGAACCAGAGATGCCAGCAGGCAGTTTCCCACCCTTTGCAGTGAGTGAGGGCCCCCCAGGATGACTGGCGGGGGGTGGGGTGAAGGTGAGGCTGGTCCCGCAGTCTGCACAGGTGGCCCCACGTGTACACACACTGAGCACGCATCCGACACGCCAGAGCACTGACTGCAGAGACGGGACTTAAAAGCACATCCGTTTAAAGTGAAACCTTTGAAAGGCAAGGTGTCAGAAGCAAAAAGCAAAGCAGAAGGGACACATGCCCTTTAGGCATCACGTGGCAAAAGCAGACAGGAGTGAAAGAAGGAGACTTCGGGTCCTGTTAGAAAGACCGCACAAAACCTTGGAGGAAACACAACTTGTCCCACTCCCACCACCACCAAATACAAATCCATTAAGGAACCTGGACTTCGCTCTTTGCTGCACGGATGCAAGAGGGGCCATTGAACCAGGAATCTTGTCAACCACCAAAATCCACAAAACGAACAGATGAAAATTACCTCTATTCTAAGTTACTACAAAAATCAGAGCATGAACGTTGACACACTTCGGCTGATAACAAAAATAAAACCCTTCCTGGGAAAAAACAAATGAAGCATTAAAATACTGTGAGGTAACACTCCCAACTGAATTAAATATACTTGCAAAAGCATTCGGGGGTACGGAAACTCACCTTGAGTCAGAAATTCAAACTCTAAGAACACAAATGGACAAAAGCAAGAAGAAATGAAAAGGTTGGTGGAAATCAGAAAAGAAAAGGAAGGAAGAGGCAAAATCGTCCACGAAGTAAAGACTAAATTCAAGATGCCCGAGAAAGAATAGATTTGAATTTACAAAGGCATCAGAGGAAAAGAAGAAGGCAACCAGCAGCCTGAAAATGAGATAATGAAAGAAGTGCAAAGGGACCAGGGAGAAAGAGATGAATGAGGAAAAGACGCAAAGAAGGAACTCTAATGCATAATTGCTGCCCCTAAGGAGGAAAACGAGACAGTGGGTGGGAATAATATTTACAACCGCAACCCAAGAAAATGGTCCAGAAACAGAAGACTGGAATCCTCACCGTGAAAGCCCACCTCCGTGGATATCTGGGATAATTAACCGGAAATGAACAACTCTGAGACATTTCCTAGAGGAACTGTTACGCTTCTAAGAAAAAGCAAAAATAACTCACAGGAGCAAAAGAACTGTCTTGGCTTCAGAGCTAACAGTGAAGCAAAGCAGCAATGGGCCAACCTTCCCAAAATACCAACGAAAGTCTGAACCGAGGAGTTCGTATCTGCGAGAAAATATTTTTGCGTTTCCACATGCTGTGGCTTTCTGAGCCAGAAGTACTGGTAACTTGGGTTAAAGGGTGCCTGGAAGGCAGATCAGCCTTGAAGTTTCAGATGGTGACATACCCAGGAGAGAGGATTCCAGGTCTATCTCCCTTTGCTGTGTCTTTAGATTTCAAAATGGGATAAAACCGAGAGCCATTCCATTATATCCCAAAGGGTAGTAAACTAGGGACCTTCCCTTCTGTTCTCTGTGTTAGAAAGAGAAGATTCATTTCTCTGGCTCCTAGGGAGGTGGGTGCTGGGCTGAGGAGGGGGTAATCTGTATAGCAGTTCCTATACAAGCTGCAAGATTCATCATAATTTTGGGTCCCTCTCCAGTGGGAAAAACTAGCTCTTGCACAAGCAGGGTCCATCCTGCTCTCACCTGCTGCCTGGAGTGGGGACCGTTCACAGGGAACCGAAGCAGAGATATTCTGTAAGCAAACCCTTGGTCTTCCTCTAACCTAGAGATCTCGTGCTTACCTACGTTCAGGATGAAATAAATGAGTTTAGATACAAAACTGTATCAATATCCAGTCAAGGTGTTCTTCGAGTATCAAGGCCATAGAAAACAGTTTTAAACATACAAGAACTTGTGAAGTTCTGAACCAGGAGCCCTTCTTGAGGAATCTTCTAGATGATTAACTTCATCCAACCCAAAGGATGACTCAGAAAACTTCAGCAAAAGGACTAATGTTGGGGGCGTGAGGAGGATGGAAAACTAATTCACTAATATTGTGTGTTGTGTCACAATAGGAATAATGCCCCTTTGCGGAGTAGGAGGAGAGAGAGAAAAAGAGGAGGAGAGAATGCACTCATCAGCGTTGCACGGACAGTAAGGGGGAATGAGTTACCATCAAAAACTGACAAACCGGAGCTTTCCTGGTGGCGCAGCGGTTAAGAGTCCTCCTGCCGATGCAGGGGACGCGGGTTCGTGCCCCGGTCCGGGAAGATCCCACATGCCGCGGAGCGGCTGGGCCCGTGAGCCATGGCCGCTGAGCCTGCGTGTCCGGAGCCTGTGCTCCGCCACGGGAGAGGCCACAGCAGTGAGAGGCCCGCATACCGCAAAAAAAAAAAACCTGACAAACCAACAGCAAGAGTGTAAATAAGAAAACAGGAAACTTAAAGGACACTTTAAAAGTACAAGTACAGAGGTAATCATGAGAAAAAGATACAAACCCTTACAAAAACAACAACAAAAAGAGCAAAGAACACATAGCAAACATTATAACGCACATATAATTATAAAATATAACAGCTGACACCAAACCTGTGAGTCATATTAATAAACGTTAATGGACTTGACACGCTATTAAAAGAAAAATATTCAATCTAGCTCACAAGCTACAGCCTACTATACACCCTACAGGAGGGACACACCTGAAAAGGTGCGGTAGGCACGCAGATGCTGTAAGGAAATAGGTGGACAAAGTGGACGTCATGACAGAAAGCATTCAACATGACAAAGAAGGACTTTTAATGCAAAAAGACACAATTCCAACAAAATCAGAACAATTATGCAGCAAATAACACAGCAGCCACCTGTGTGAAGGAAAAGCTCAGGAATTCAAGGAGTCGTAGAGACACAAGAGCTGGGGGTTCACCACGTCCCCTCAGGATAAGACAGACCCGGGGGACAGGGAAAGAAGGAGGGATGTCAGCGCAGGTCCTCCAGGAAGCAGGCGGGAGGGGAGGCAGGAACGCAGGAGGCTTGTCAAGGGGTAGCGTTTGGAAAAGATGAAGGGGGGTGGTCCACAGAATCAGACAGGAAGAGACTCAGACTGGGAGACACACCTGGGAGATTCCACCAATCCCTGAGCCACTTGGAAGCCAAGTCTGCATATTAGTGGAGCCCATGTGGGGCAGCGCTGGCAGGTCCCAGGGCCCCACTTGGCACCGCTGTTGTCGGGACACCCAGGGGGTCGGGGGCAGGAAGTGGCTGTGGCTCAGACACACAGCCATCCCCGAGTCTGAGCCAGAGGCCGCCTGCCAGCTGCTCTCCCCACAGGTTCTTTCTGGCGGGAACGCCTGAGGGACACACCTCCATGCGGCCACAGGTTACAGATGGCCTCATAAATCTTACATTCACACACACACACACACACACACACACACACACACACACACACACACATAGAGTAAGCCTGTGGAGAACCCCAAACGCACCTTCTCAACTTACATACACACACACACACACACACACACACACACACACACACACACACATAGAGTAAGCCTGTGGAGAACCCCAAACGCACCTTCTCAGGAACTCATGGCACAGTCACAAAAATTGGTGATAGATGAGGTCACAAAAAATCAGTAAGTTTCATAAAGTAGAAATATTGCAATCAACAATCAACTCACAGGGCTTCCCTGGTGGTGGAAACCACCTGCCAATGCAGGGGACATGGGTTTGAGCCCTGGTCCAGGAAGATCTCACGTGCCGTGGAGCAACTAAGCCCATGCGCCACAACTACTGAGCCAGTGCTCTAAAGCCTACAAGCACAACTACTGAGCCTGCGAGCCACAACTACTGAAGCCTGCACACCTAGAACCCATGCTCCACAATAAGAGAAGCCTGACTGAAAAGTGAGGGGATGGAAAAAGATATTCCATGCAAATGGAAATCAAAAGAAAGCTGGAGTAGCAATTCTCATATCAAACAAAATAGACTTTAAAATAAAGACTATTACAAGAGACAAAGATGGACACTACATAATGATCAAGGGATCAATCCAAGAAGAAGATATAACAATTATAAATATATATGCACCCAACATAGGAGCACCTCAATACATAAGGCAAAGGCTAACAGCTATAAAAAGGGAAATCGACAGTAACACATTCATAGTAGGGGACTTGAACACCCCACTTTAACCCAGCCATAAAAAGAAACAAAATTGAGTTATTTGTAGTGAGGTGGATGGACCTAGAGTCTGTCATACAGAGTGAAGTAAGTCAGAAAGAGAAAGACAAATACCGTATGCCAACACATATATATGGAATCTAAGAAAAGAAAAACGTCATGAAGAACCTAGGAGCAAGACGTGAATAAAGACACAGACCTACTAGAGAATGGACTTGAGGAGGATATGGGGAGGGGGAAGGGTAAGCTGTGACAAAGTGAGAGAGTGGCATGGACATATATACACTACCAAACGTAAAACAGATAGCTAGTGGGAAGCAGCCTCATAGCACAGGGAGATCAGCTCGGTGCTTTGTGACCACCTAGAGGGGTGGGATAGGGAGGGTGGGAGGGATGGAGACGCAAGAGGGAAGAGATATGGGAACATGTGTGTATGTATAACTGATTCACTTTGTTATAAAGCAGAAACTAACACACCATTGTAAAGCAATTATACTCCAATAAAGATGTCAAAAAAAAACATACCTATCGAAACGACTAAAATAAAAAACTTGATAACACCAAATGCTGCTGATGTTACAGCAAAACTGGATCACTCATACAGACATTGCTGATGGGAATATAAAACAGTACAGGCGCTCTGGACGTTTAGTAGTTTCTTTTAAAAGAAACTATTTTTTTACAAACGGTGCTGGGACAGCAGGGTAGCCACTTGGAAAAAGATAAATTAGATCCATGCCTCACACCATACACAACATTAAACTCCAACCATACCAGTGCCAAAGGAACTAAGGGTGAATGCCATTAACTTTGACAGAGGGAAACAACTTCTGACTATGACTCAACATCCAAAGGCAATAAAAGAAAAGACTGGAGAATTTGACTAAACAAAAATTTTGCATAGAGAAAGCGCTGTAAGCAAAGTCAAAAGATAACTGACAAACTAGGAAAAAGTATTTACAACACATATCATAGATAAAGGGTTAATGTTCCTAGTATATTAAAAGTTCTTGGACTTCCCTGGTGGTGCAGTGGTTAAGAATCCGCCTGCCGATGCAGGGGACACGGGTTCGAGCCCTGGTCCGGGAAGATCCCACATGCCACGGAGCAACTAAGCCCGTGCGCCACAACTACTGAGCCTGCGCTCTAGAGTCCGCGAGCCCCAACTGCTGAGCCCACGTGCCACAACTACTGAAGCCCATGCACCTAGATCCCGTGCTCTGCAACAAGAGAAGCCACTGCAGTGAGAAGCCTGGGCACCACAACAAAGAGTAGCCCCTGCTCGCCACAGCTAGAGAAAGCCCACGCACAGCAACAAACAGCCAAAAATAAAATAAACTTTTTTTTTAAAAAAGTTCCTAAATATTGAAGGGGGAGGGAAAAACAAAAACCCACTAGACACAAATGGAGAAAAAACATGAACAGAAAATTCCCCCATAAGATGTAAAAATGGCCCTTAAACATATGAAACGATATTCAACCTCACACGTAACTAAAGAATGCAAATTAAGACCCCCAAGCCTCAAAAATGAATGAAATTCTGACACAGGCTACAACATGGGTGAACCTTGAGGATGTCGTACTGAGTGAGATGAACCAGTCACCAAAGGACAAATCTGTATGATTCCACTCATAGCAGGTCCCTAGATAGTCAGATTCAGGGACAGAAAGTAGGATGGTGGGTGCCAGGGGCTGGGGGAAGGGATGCAGAGGGAGTGTTTAATGGGGACGGAGTTTCTGTCTGGGGAGTTGAAAAGTTCTGGAGATGATGGTGGGGATGGTTGCACAACGATGTGAGTGTAGTCAATGCCACAGAACCATACGCTTAAAAGTGGTCACAATTGTAAATGTTTATTTTACCACAATGAGAAAAAACCTACACTGGGATACAATTTCACACTGATGAAACCAGACAACTCATTCTGCCAGTGAGGCTGTGGAGAAAGAGGCCCCCTGATACATGCTGATGAGAATGCAAACTGGAACAAACGTTTTGGAGAGGATTAGGCAGTGTCTTACAAAACGATACATGCTCTTACCTTGTGACGCAGCCGTCCACTTTTAGGGATGCACCCTGCAAATCAAGGGCACAAGGTTATCTACTGCAGCCTTGTTTGTAGTTGCAAAATGTCAGAAGCAACCTCAATACCCACCTGCAGGCACAGAAGAGCTGCTGACTAAACCATGATGCACTCACACAGTGAAGGGCTGGGCAGTTTCAAAAGGAACGGTGCTCACGGCCGCGATGTCCTCCAGTCAGAGAACACAGAGCAAAAGCATCAAAGGGAAGAGGCACAAGGGGTGACGTCTGAGGAGACCAAGCTCCCAAGAGTCCACTCCCAGTGGAGTCGCACAGGACACACTTAATTCTTACAGCAACTAATCGTGACATGTATGAAATGACTGCCAGGGAAGCTCGTCAGAGCCCCGGGGCCTGGGGTTTTATTGGGAGCTGCTCATGTGGGCAGCCTCTACCCATCTGTGGTTCAGCATAAGCCATACTGTTTGCACAACCAATGTTTTCTAGAAGTGGCGGGAACCCTCCCGAAATCCAAGTTCCCAGAGGTCAGCCAAGGGTCTTTCTTGCAAGCAGGACTTTCTAAGGAGAGCAGTCTCAGCCCCTCTGTGTGAACTCTTTTCTGCACAGATAGTGGCTGAGAAGTTTCCAGAATTGATAAAAGATGGATTCTCAGATCCATGACTCAAAAGTTCTAGGCCGAATTTTTAAATTAATTATACACCTAATTGTATCACAGTATAACTGCAAAACATCATGATAAAGAAAATATATTAAAAGCAAACAGAGAGGAAAGGAGAGGTATTATAGTTTGCTAGGGCTGTCATAAAAAAAAATATCACAAACTAGGTAGCTTAAAAAAACAGAAACTTGGAGGGATGGGATAGGGAGGGTGGGAGGGAGATGCCAGAGGGAGGAGATATGGGAACATATGTATACGTATAGCTGATTCACTTTGTTATAAAGCAGAAACGAACACACCATTGTAAAACAATTATACTCCAATAAAGATGTTTAAAAAACAGAAATTTATTTTCTCACAATCCTGGAGGCTGGAAGTCCCAGAACAAGGTGTCTCAGGTATGGTTTTTCCTGAGGCCTCTGTCCTTGGCTTGAAGGTGACTGCCTTCTTGCTGTGTCCCCACATGTGCACACACACACACACACACACATGCCTGGTATCTCTTCCTTTTCTTTTAAGGATGCCAGTCATGTTGGATTAGGGCCCCACCCTAATGGGCTCATTTTAACTTTGTCACCTCTTTAAAGACCTTATCTCCAAATACAGTTACAATCTGAGGTCCTGAGGATTGGGGCTTCCATACATGAATGGCGGTGGGGGGGCGGCGGGGGTGGACATAACTCAGTTCCTAACAACAGATAACCTACAACAAAGCCATAATTAAACTGACAACATTATTTCTCAACAGCAGCCAGAAGAAAGCCAGAAAATGTCTTGACAATGCTGAAAGAAGACATCTGTCAACTTAGAATTTTATACCCAGCTAGATTACCAGTCAGGATTGGGAACCATAGAGATAAACCTTTCAGCAAACAAAAATTTAACATTTGCATTCCCTCACTGAAAAAACTACTAAACGATATTCTTCAAAGAGAAAAAAAATAATAAAACCAGAAGAAGAAGTGAGATTTAAGAAACAATGATGGGGGAAAAGATAAAATATGTAAATAAATCCAAACAAGATTAATTATTATTAAATAATAACAATGGAAGATTTTCTGATATAAAAATAAGATGAAACTAAACCAGTTCAGAATAACATGTAAAACAGAATCATATAATAGGAATTGAAACATCCTAAGGTCCCTTTAATGTTCTAGTGGATTGTAGAGATTTGGATTGAATTTAGACTTTGTTAAGCCAAGTGTACATGTTTTTATAAATAGAATCTAAATAGAATCTAAAAAGTCCACACCATGTCAGGGAAGAAAAAATAATAAAGAAAAATTAATCCAGTAGAAAGCAGAAAAAGAGAGGGAAAGGACAAAGAAAAATCACAGATAAATGGAAATCACAAAATAAAATTATAGAAATAAATCCAAATATGAAAATAAATATAAATGAACTGAATTTGCAAGTTAAACTGGAGATGTGACAAAAATCAAGTCTAGCTCAATACTGTCTTAAGAGAAACTCATAAAATATAAGAACACAGAAAGTTTTCATTGCAAAAAGGAAGAAACAAATAAATTTAGCAAATACTACTTTATATCCTTAAAGTTTACAGAGCTACATTAATATCAGACAAAATGGATTTTAAGGAAAAAATCATCAGTAATGATTTTAAAAATTACTATAGAATGGTGAACATAGACTCAAATATGTATAAATCAAAAATTTACAGTAGTACAATGGAAAATTGGCAATTAGAGTAGGAGACTTTAATATAACTCCTCAGTAACTAAAAATAATAAAAACGAGTAAGAATAGGAAAGAAGTGACAAGCACAATTAAGCAGCATAATCTAATGGGGTGCAGCCAAAGCAGTAATTAAGGGAAAATTTGTAACCTATGATTGCAAATATTATTATAGAATAAATAACACAAGTTCATGAGTTAAGAATCCAATCCGAGAGGTAGAAAAATAATAGAATAAACTGAAGAAAGTAGAAGAAAGGAAACCACAAAAGCAGGAAGAGAAATCAATAGAACAGAGAACAAAGAATCAGTAAAGAGAAACAACAAACTAAACACTGGATTTACCCAAAGATGCACAAAACAGATGGCCTCTCCCCCACTTTGCCCCACAAATTTTGACGAGTAATTACCATTGAGATCTAAACACGTTCCCATTTCCCTTATGAGCTCCTCATTGAAGCCGGATTATTTGGAAGTGTTTTTTCATTTCGAAACTGCGGGTTTTACTAATACCCTTTGCTACTGATTTCTAAGTTCACTACTGTTTGAGCAGAGAATGTGGCCGGCAGGCCCCACTTGTTGGTATTTTTGAAATGTGGCCAGTTTTTGTAAATCTTCCATCCTTAAGAAGGATGACCTCTTATTAGTGCAGTTGCCCACGTACATTCATGCGATGACACTACGGAATCGTGTTTTTACATCTTTCCTATCCTTATGCATTTTTATAATTGTCAGTTCGTGTGACTATCGAGCATTTGAAATATCACCAATGGGTCTGAGAAACTGAATTTTAAATTTTACTTAATGACAATTAGTTTAAATGTAAATAGTACGTGCGGCACTGGGCTACCTCACGGTAGTGTTGGCACAAAGGTGGGCTTGCTTCACAAATGGCACGGGGGGACTTCCCTGGCCGTCCAGTGGTTAGGGGTCTGCGCTTCCATTGCAGGGGGCACGGGTTCGATCCCTAGTCGGGGAGCTAAGATCCCCCATGCCGTGTGGCACAGCCAAAAAATAAAAATAAAATAAATGGCACCAGGAACATTGACTTTCCACACAGAAAGGGTACAATTCAGTGTCTGTCTTACACTATGTACACACTGAATTCCAGGGGGATTAAAATCCGACCGAGATGTGAAAAGGCAAATCATAAAACTTTTAGAGGAAAACAGAGAGAGTACGCTTAGGATACTGGTGAAGCAAATGATCTCTCACACGAGGCAGAACATGAACAGACAATAGAGAACACAATAATAAGTTTGTCCAGCTTGAATGTGAAACTCTGAACGCCAAAAGCGTGCCACAAACAGAGTGAAAAGCAAAGACAGACTTGGAGAAAACTGTTGCCACGCATGAGAGTAATGAATTACTAGACCCCAGAAGGTATAAACAACTCCCATAAACACTGACTTGAAAAGGAAAAAGACGTATAACCCAGTTGAAAAAGGGAGCCGAGGATATGGTCAAGGGGGGCACTGGGACTCTGGCAACTTTTATTCCTGCACATGGCCTCCTGCTTGGACAGCGGACACCGACTTTACTGGAACCCCAGCCTTGGCTCTCACCCCGTCGGTGTGGCCAGCCGTGCACCTGCTGTCACTCTCCCATCACTGAAGTCCTCCACCTGGTTTTTAACAAATTCAGCCCAATCCATTTTCCCTCCCAGCGGCATTGATTAAACACCTGTATCAGAGAACACCCATGTGCCGTCCGATGAAAAATCACTGCTGTTGGTTGTCCCGTTGGGCTCTGTGGGCGGCAGGGTGGCTGCAGACCCAGCTGTCCGACTGCTGGCCAAGACCCCAAGCCCCAGGCCGCCCGCAGCCCGAGGTCTCCACAGCAGGCCAGGCGGTGGAGACAGGTGAGCAGGGCCAGCTAAGAGACCACGCAGCGAGGACCGGGGCCACGTCCACCCAGGGCCACGTGGATGAGAGCAGCTGGGCCCTGCAGGCGGCAGGACCCTCCCTTCATCTCTGTCCCACACAATCCCGCCGGCCCTGGCCAGGACCCTGGGTTCTCTCGAGCCCCGCCCAGACCTTGACTGAGCCGCTGACCGTGGACCAAGGAGGCATCAGTGGGCCAAGGCAGCATCCTTAGGACCTCACTTAACCTTAATTATTTTGCCTCCAAATACAGCCACCCTGGGGACTTCCCTGGTGGCGCAGTGGGTAAGACTCTGCGCTCCCCATGCAGGGGGCTTGGAGCCGATCCCTGGTCAGGGAACTAGATCCCACATGCCGCAACTAAGACCAGGCGCAGCCAAAGTAAATAAATAAGTATTTTTCAAAAATAAGCCACACTGGGGGTTAGGCTTCCAATAGGAACTTGGGGGGACACAGTTCAGTCCCAGCAGCCTGTCTCCCAGTGCCTCTGTGTGGCGCCAGCCTGGCCCTGGAGGTGGCACTCGGCCACCCAGCACCCGCTGGCCGGAAAGCAGGACGAGGCACTTCCCACCAGGTGAGCAGACCCACCCGGGCCAGCTTGCTCCCAAGGGAGCCCGGCACACCGTCTGCAGCAGCCCGGGATTCTAGCCCGAAGTCAGCGGGGAGGGCAAGCGGGAGTAGCACAGGGATGGAGAGGAGGGGTGCCGGACGCGTGCGGGCGGGGCTTCTCCCCCAGAGGCACCTACGGCCGAGGCAGCAGGTCCCAGGTCCAGATGGTCTGGGTGGGAGGAGAGCTGAACCCACGCCCGACACTCACGCCCTTGGGGAGGCCCCGCCCCAGTGTCTCCCCCGCCCACCCGACGGCCTACACGCAGATATTTCACACGGTGCTTTGAAGTTAATGGTTCACACGGGCTCCTCTCTGAGCTACTGCCTTTAATTTACGACCAAATTAACGCGATCTACACACGAGCGCGTTTCAGATGCCCGCGAGGAGCGGGAAAGCGCCCGTCCTTCGGAGCAATGCATCTGCAGCCGCGTCCATCCGTCTTTCCCTTTGACCTTTATTCCCAGCCCGGCTGCCGGCCTCAAGCTCCCGGAAGATCGCCGGCCGCCGGTGGTTTTATGGCCCACTAATCTGCTCGCGTCCGGGATAAATTGGGCTTCGTAACTTTTATATGCAAATCAATAAAAAGCCTTTGCTATCTCATTTAAATCAGTGAATAATGAACCAGGCTGGCCCCAACCCTGATTTTCAGCAAACCCTGGAGGGAGGGGGTGGAGCTAGGGGTCAGCTCTGGCCAGAAGAGCCCCCCGAGAGCAGCCAGTGGGCAGCGTCACCCACGGCTAGCCGTGTGGCCTGTCCTCACGCCCACCCCGGCAATGGGCAGCAGCTCTGCTGGGCCCGGGGGCCTGGGAACTGACCAGCCTAGTGTTCCAGGGGATTCCGCCTCCTTGCGCGCACAGCCAGCTGCCACGTAGGACTACCCTTGTCTGGGCTGTGGTCTGAACAGTGACCTTAGCTGCGCTGTTACGACCCCTGACCTTGACCCCGAAACGCCGCTCCCTCTCGCTCAGAGAAGCAGCACCGGAGAGGGTCCACGGGCGACAGCCTCCTGAGAAAAGAGGAGGCAGTGGCAGAGGGCCTGTCCAGAGAGGCAAGGACACTGAGAGGCCCAGTTGAGTGCCACCACCCTCCCCTCCCTCCCCCACCCCTCGCTCCCCCGTTCCTGTTCCAGTACCCAGCTGCCCCTGACGCCCACCATGTGCTGGGCCCCTGGCAGAGCTCAGGGACACCCAGGCAGCCCCAGACACCAGTGGTCCAGCTCAGGGCGGCCAGCCGCTCTGCACGCCTGTGCTTCCACCAGGCACTTCCTGCCATCCCGCTGGTGGGGCTCAGGGCCCCGGGTGCCAGGCCTGCAATGCACAGGGCTCCCTCACCGTCCCGGACCCAACAAGGACTCACAGGAGGGGCAGCTTTTCCAGGGCTTTCCACGTTCCCTCCCCTCCCAGCCTGGACACAGGCTCTAGTATTTCCCTGCTTTGCAGGTGAGACTTGACGACTTTGCAGGTAGAAAGCTGATGGCAGCCTGCGGGAGGCTCCCGGGCCTCAGAGCCCAGAGCCCACACTGCACACAGCCTAGGAAGGAGGGGGGCCGGGTGACGGCTGTGCACTGGGGGAGAGCGGGGCCCCCAGTGGGGGGGAGGGCTGTGCCCTGGGGGAAGAGGGCTGTGCCCTGGGGGAGAACAGGGTCCCCAGGCGGGGGGGGTGAATGCTGTGCCCTAGGGGAGAACGGGGTCCCCAGGCGGGGTGGTGAGGGCTGTGCCCTGGGGGAGACCAGGGTCCCCAGGCTGGACGGTGAGGGCTGTGCCCTGGGGGAGACCGGGGTCCCCAGGCGGGGGGGGGCTGTGTCCTGAGGGAGAAACTGGGGCCCCAGTCAAAGGAACAGCAGATGCCCAGCAGAGGTGTGGGGGTTCGTGGCCTGTCCTCCATGCGACAGAGGTAACTGTTCCCTGGAGGCCAATCCAACATGGTGAGGGGGTGGGTGGAGAGAGGAGGATGGAGGGCCCCCGGGAACCAGATGAAGGGTAATGTCTTAGCTCAGGTGGCCACAGCAAGACACCAGACAGGGCTTAAATGCCTCCAGGACATCTGTGCCCCCTGGTCCTGGAGGCTGGATGTCCAAGGTCAAGGTGCGGGTGCGTCTCTGTTTCCTAGTCTAAAAGGGCACCAGCCCCTTTGTGAGGGCCCCACCCTCATGACCTCCTCTCACCCTAATCACCTCCCAGAGGCCCCACCTCCTAACAGCATCACATGGCGGGTTAGGGCCTCACATCTGAACTGGGGACACAAACATCAACCCACAGCAGGCCCTGAGCCGCCGTCTAAGGGACCATCCCATTCCCTCCCCATGACAGCCAGCTCAACACAGCAGAGACCGGTCCCATCTCCCCTTCAGAAACTCCCCCCCAGAAAAGACAAGAGATGCAGCGGGCCCTGGTCAAGCCCCTCAGACCGCTGGGTGGGTGGCCCTGTAGGACACTGCCCAGGCTGGGCTTCCTGCCCCCTCGGCCGGGTCATCCCACAGGCCTGCCTGCGTGTTCACACACGTGACCTCAGGCGAGGCCCCTGGCCCTGTGCCACTCCCAGCTCGGCCACACTCTCCTCCCCATGGGAACTGGGGGTTGTGGCCAGTTGGTCGGGAGTGGGGTGGCCCAGAGGCTGCTCACAGGGTGGTGTTGCTGGGGACGCCCCTTCACCGTGTGGCCTGTGCCACCTGCAGGGGTCCGTGCAGAACCGAGCTCAGTGCCCGGGCCAGGGAAGGGTGGGCGGGTCAGGACACAGGACAGCCAGCGTCCCCAGCGAGGGGCTCCCCAACCTGGCAGGGGCAGCAGTGTGATACGGCCACGGTGGCCGGCATGGCCTGGTGCTCTGTGAACAAAGCACGGAAGGGCCATTTGCGGAAAGAGCGTGAGTCCTGGCCACTGTCTGACCGCCTTCCCCGACGGGTTCTGGAAAGATCACAGAAGCACCGGCGTCAAACCTCCAGGCGCTGTCAGCAGCTGGAAGGAAAGCCCGCAGGACGGGGTGCATCTCCTCAGGAGCGCTGTGTTGCCCACCCTCCCGAAGGACCGGGGACCGTTCCGTGCGGAAAACAAGGACCCAATCACTCAGTGGAAAGTGATCCAGAGGGGCCATTCCTGAGCACGAGGACGTCCGGGGCCACCTGAACCCACCCCTTTCACTCTTATTCTCTTCTTACGTATGCATGAGTGAGAGCTACGATAAACCCCATGATGAGGGAAGTCCAAAAGAGTGCCTGGATGAATACAAACTAGAGCTTCTACATGACAGCACTGGTTCCCGGTTTTACAGGCGGCATTTTTTCTTTCCGAGAGGTCCACAAAATAATGGTGTCCCTCGTGATCAATGCCATTCCACAAGGTGTGCTGAAACCCAGAGTCTGGACGGCTCGCCCTTAGATGAACTGTCTCCTGAATGGACCAAAGGACAAAAGAGCCACGTGAATTATCTCGACAGACACAGAAAAGGTCTGTACAAAGTTCAACACCTATTTATAATTTCTAAAAACTCCCGGAAGCCTTCAAATACAAGAGGACATCCTTAACTTGATAAAACCTATCTTCCAAAAATCCCTCAGGAGATATCAGACTTAAAAGAGAAATCTAAGACATAATCTCTTCAAGATCAGAAGTAAATCAAGAATGTCCCTTGTCACCACTCTTTTGAACGTAATCTTGAAAGTCCCAGGAAACGTGCGGGACAAAAAAATGAAGTCAGAGGTGTGAAGATTGGAAAGGAAGAGATAAGACCCTTGTGACTCGTGGATAACGTTACTGTCTTTGTAGAAAGTGTAACCAAGTCAACACGAGAACCCCTGGAACTAATGGGTCACAAGATAAACCCACAGAAATCGTAGTAAGACTCCACACCCGCAATAATAAGCAGAAAATAAGACACCACTCACGACGGCAGCCGAAGCCAGGAATTAAGTACCAAAGAGCAGACGTGCAAGTGAGCTTCTTGGGCCTCCACAGAAGGACACGGAGGAGTGACAGAATGGAGAAAGTGCCTCTGTCAGGACAGCACAGCTGACAACTGTCTCCAGGTCAGTGTCTAGATCAAAGGCGTGCAAATCCCAGCAGGCTGTTTTCAGGAAACCCCTCCTAAGTCTGCCTGCAGAGGAATAAAGGTCCAGAAATGGGGACGTGAGCTGGAAAAGAGCAAAGAGAAAGCACTCGCTCCCCCAGAATGGAGACAACCCCAAAGCCATGGTCACTACGATAACATAAGTGACGGGCCAGCTCTGCCAACGAAGGAGCAAGGTCACCCTGAACAGGCCTGGGGACACGTAGGCTCCAATGGGGACCAGTGACCCACGACCAGGTGACACGTGCTGGGGACATACATGGCTCATCACGGGGGAGAGAAGGTTGGTCTTTATAAAAAGCTGGCTCCAGATGGATCGCAGGCGTGGACCTAAAGGCCAGGGCCCATGGGCACCGGCCCACGGGGAGCCCCAGGGTGCTCTGGGCATCAGAGCAACGTGCTCGGCGGGGCTGCATTGCTGGGGGTCCCCTGCATCGCCATTTCAGACAGCCAGCCGCGCAGAAAGGCAGACAGGAGGGTCCCCACCCCTGAGGGGTACAAAAGGCAGGGAGTTGCAGAGCACCACCACAGTAAGTGGAGTCTGGGGTCTGCTCCTGGAGCCGTGCAAATGGCATTTGTGAGTAAACACACACACACCACCCCCCGCCCGCCCACCCTGGCCTTTGTACACGGTCCCAACTTATTCAAGGGTTCTCAGAGTGCGAGCTCTGAGAGTGCGAGCTCTGAGCGGGGGCTGGGCAGGGGCTGTGGGGATGAGGCATGCGGTGTGGACAGGCCGACAGAGCAGGGAACTGAGGTCCACCAGGAGCCAGACCTCCACATCAAAACGCAAAACCCACCGAGGAGGAGACCCTGCCACCGCCCCCTGGAGCCTGCAGGGACAGCTCCAGGGCTTCGCCAGCCTGGGCCCGAAGGGCGGCCCGCTTGCTCTCTTCTGCTAGACCCTCACCCACCCCCTCCGCCAAATAAACCTCATGAGGTGCCCACCACCGGTCTCGCAGGTAAATCACTCAGGACACGGACCTGGCAGCGGGCACGGGAGCCCTGACCACGGGGGCCCTGCAGGTGTCAGCAGCGACACCTCGGCGGGGCTTGGCGTGGGCAGGGGGCACAGGCCAGTTGCTGGCTGGGGCCCAGGCACAGAGGGGAGTCGCTCCACGGCCAGACCCCACCCCCGCTCCCGCCCCTCCCTGGAGACCCCACTTCCCCCGGCCACCAGCAGCCCCAGCTTCAAACAGGTTCTTTGAGGGGGAGGAGAAACAATCTCCTTCATATAAATGTTTAATTGGGAATTAATATTTATGAGGCTCTTGAATGACGGGGCTGCGGGCTGAATAAATATTAACAAGGGATGCGTCCCTCCCCCACCCCGAGCCGCGCAGTAACCTCTGTCTGTGCGACATCCATTATTCACCGCGAACCTCAACTCTGCCCCAGGGAAGCGGGTGGGACCTGCCCCCCACTTCCTGAGGCTCCTGGCGGAGGGGCTTTCTCGCGGGAGGGGGAGGGGGCCGTGGCCGTGGCCTCCGGGGCTGACGAGTCCACGAGATGGACACCTCTCCACGGGTGGGGTGAACTCTGACCACAAGGCTGCCCACGGGCCGTCTCTCCCAAGCACCGCACCACCCGCGGCCGGCGGAAATCCACATCCCCACGCGGGCTGCTGCCAGAGGTGCCGCCTCCCTCAGGAAGCCCTCCGGGCCTGCTCCCTCCTTCCCGTCCTCATCCGCTGGCTGGGGGTGCCAGGCCCTAGGACCTGGCCCAGCCCAACGATCCCCCGACATCGGCCCGGCGACCCCCGCCCCGCCCGGTGTGGGTGGGCTGCTCCCAGCCCCAGCTGATCTGGGCGCCCGGAGAGGACCGGGTTTTGCTGTTGGAAGCCGAGTGAGTAGGGGTCCCGGAGGCCGCACCCACTGCCCACCTCCCTCCGGCGCGGGGACCGTGGGTGGAGCTCGGGCGCCCTCGCGCGGCCAGTGCCGGCACGACCTCCAGCGAGGACGCGATGGAGGCGAGGGGCTCGCGGCCCAAGGAGAGGCAGACCGCACGCCCACTAAGGTCGACCCCACCAGCGGCCGGGAGTCCGCGACCCGGCCCTGACCGCGCGACCTGAGGCAGCCGCCCCTGCCCGGGCTTCTCTCCGCGACCCGGGTCAAGCTGCCTGCTGACTGTCCTGCAGCACCTGGGGGAGGAGCCCAGAAGCTCTGCTCCCCATTCCTACTGAGGCAGCCCCGCCCCACCCTGGGAGCCTGGCAGCCCTGGCCCTCCCTCCTCTCACCCAGAAACACCTCTGGGGTCACTGTGCCTGGGGGACCCGCTTCCATCTATGGGATGCCAGGCCCTTCTAAGCGACTCTTACCAAGGGTGGGGTCCCTGTGGCCTGGTCTTTGCACCCTGCCGCCCTCCTCTCCCCCAGGAAAGGGGAGTCCGTGGATTTCCAGGGGAGGGCAGGTCGAACCCCACGCCCCACCCACCCTGGCTCCTGTGCTCACCCCATCCCTCCACCTGCTGCCCTTCCCCTGGGCCCCACCAATGCCTGGGAGGAGGAGAAGGCTGGGGAAGCAGCCCCTGCAGAGGTTTCTGAGCTGGGGCGCCAGCAGAGCCCACCCGCGCAGCCCCCACTCTCGGGTGGGGCTGGAGGCCAGCTGTCCCCGGGGCTCAGCACCACGGCCTGCCTCTGCACAGCACTGGCTCACCCCGCCCCTCCTGGCTCCC
>NW_020172178.1:10130483-10155909 GCF_003031525.2 Neophocaena asiaeorientalis asiaeorientalis
CACAGGCAGCCAGAGGGATCTTCCTAAATGTCAATTTGTCCCTGGCACCACTCTGCTTAAAAACCATCTTGTTGCCCACCCTGCCCTGCCTAGCCTGGCCCCCACTGACCCCTCCACACCCCCAGGCAGCTCCTCAATGCAAGCTATTCTCAGGCCTCAGAGCATGCTGACTTGCTGTTCCCCACCTGGAACAGTCTTCCCTTCCTTTTACCTAGGTTTCACTTGCTTGGACTTTAGGGCTGAGTCACTTCCTCCAACAAGACCTCCCTGAAGTCCCAGTTGAGGCCGGAGCCCTCTGTCCTCCCCGACATGTTCACTGGCTGAGTCCAGTGAGACCCGGATATTTGGCTGAAGGAGGCCATGGGCTGGTGAGAGCCCAGCACAGGTGAGCAAGGTCACACCTCAGGTCCAAAGGCCCCCGTGCTGTACAGACGGTGACCCCACAGCCAACACAGTGAGTATCTGGCAAGGATCTCGGCTCTGGGGAGACAGAAAAGACCCCCCTAACGACCACACTCGTTACCCGCCGGGTGTACTGTTAGTGATACATTCTGATCAATCTAGTCCTTTACTTACAAATATAAGCATAAAACTAAGAACCCCCAGATAATTGAGGAAAAGCAACAAAGTACAAGAGAAGCACTAAAATTGTAAACAGATCTCCATCCACAGATGAATGGGTAAAGAAGATGTGGTACATATATACTACGGAATATTACTCAGCCAGAAAAAAGAAGGAAATAATGCCATTTGCAGCAACATGGATGGACCTAGAGGTTCACATACTGAGTTAAGTAAGTCAGACAGAGAAAGACAAATTTATGATATCACTTATATGTGGAATCTAAAAAAAGGGTACAAATGAACTTATCTACAAAACAGAAACAGAGTCACAGATGTAGAAAACAAACTTATGGTTACCAGGGGTAAGGGGTGTAGAGGGGATACATTGGGAGATTGGGACGGACAAAAACACACTGCTATATATAACATAGATAACTAACAAGGACCTACCGCATAGCACAGGGAGCTCTACTCAGTACTCTGTAATGGCCTATGTGGGAAAAGAATCTAAAAAACAGTGGACATATGTATATGTATAACTGAGTCACTTTTCTGTATGGCAGAAACAGTGTTGTTACAGAAACAACACTGTAAATCAACTATACTCCAATAAAAATTTTTTGAATTAAAATTTTAAAAAAATTATAAACAGATCAGGACTTCCCAGTTGTCCAGTGGGTAAGACTCCGTGCTCCCAATGCAGGGGGCCAGGGTTCGATCCCTGGTCAGGGAACTCAGTTCACATGCCGCAACTAAGAGGCCACATGCCGCAACTAAAGATCCCGCAAGCAGCAGCTAAGACCTGGCACAGCCAAAATAAATAAATAAAATAATAAATAAATAATTTTTTTAAAAAATTGTAAACAGATCAACTCACAAGGAGAAAGAGGTAATGCAGGAAACAGAAGGAAAGTTCAAAGAGTTCGTAAGACTCCACAGAACCAAACGGGCTGCCGGGGAAGAGCATTGGAGAGCTCCCGGGGTTAGAGGTGAAGCTCCACGGAAAGACCGGCAGCTCAGATGAGACTGAGCGCCGAGTCAGGAATCTGGGAAATGCGGTCACAGAAGTCTGCCTGGACACGAGACAGCGAACGACAAGGGGCATCTATTGTCTGACAGTCACTAGCTCTTGCCCCTTTGCCCGACTCCCACCCTGTGGCCTAAAAAAGTCAACATTTCATTTTCCCAGTCTCCTTTGAAACGAGTGTTGTCACGTGACGTGCAGTTGGGCATCTGCTGAGGGGTTTCTGGGAACGATTTCTCTCTTACGGAAGAAGAAAGGCTCGTGTGGAAACTCACACCACACTGGCGTCCCCTGCTTCCTGCTGTTAAATACAGTGTGAACCTGATGGATGGAAGCTCTAGCAGCCAACTTGTCATCAAGAGGCAACGAGTCTACATGCTGAAGACGGCAGAGAGGGAGGAGGGTACAAAATCCTCAGACCTGGCAGAGAGACTCAGCTAGACATGCACACGTATCTATTCTTTTTCAGATTCTTTTCCCATTTAGATGATTACAGAGTATTGAACGGAGTTCCCTGTGCTATACAACAGATCCTCGTTGGTTATCTATTTTAAATATAGCAGTACGTACATGTCAATCCCAAACTCCCAATCTATCCCTGCCCCCCACCCTTCCCCCGTGGTAACCATAAGTTTCTTTCTCTGTGAGTCTGTTTCTGTTTTGTAAATAAGGTAATTTGTATCATTTCTTTTAGATTCCAGTATAAGCTATATCATATGATATTTGTCTTTCTCTGCCTGACTTAATGGAACTACTTTTTTCTTTAAAGGAAACACACCCAAGGGCTTCCCTGGTGGCACAGCGGTTAAGAATGCGCCTGCCAAGGCAGGGGACACGGGTTCGAGCCCTTGACCGGGAGGATCCCACATGCCACGGAGCAACTAAGCCCGCGCGCCACAACTACTGAAGCCCACGCACCTAGAGCCCACGCTCCGCCACGAGAGAAGCCACCACAATGAGAAGCCCGCGCACCAAAATGAAGAGTAGCCCCCGCTCGCCGCAACTAGAGAAAGCCCGCGCACAGCAATGAAGACCCAACGCAGCCAAACATAAATTAATTAATTAATTTTATAAATAAATAAAAATAAAGGAAATACACACAGGTGAAAATTCGGAACTCCAGGGATGAAAAAGAAAAGCTATCGATGTGAATAAACAGATTACCTGATGAGCAACGCACACCAGGTGGGCAGAGGACGGCTCCTTTGCAACCCCAAAGGCCTATAGATAATGAAACACGGTCTTCCAAAGGAAAACATCTAGCAAAGGAAAATATTTGTTTCCTAGACCTCAACACCCCGGCCAATTATGATTCAAATATTGGGGGGTGGGGAATGATATTCTCAGATATGCAAAGACTAGTAGATTACTCAAACCCTCTCTGGAAGCGCAGAAGCACTCATGTACCTGCACCTGCAAAATGAAAAAGTAAATTCAAGAAAGAGGGAAAAGTCTAAATCAGGAAATGATGATGAGCAAGGAAGCCATAAAACATAGAATTATTCTTGATCATTCTCAGCAGTGCAGTCATAATGTTTAACGTGATTATTAAAAAAACGATTCCTAAAAATAGTAGATATTTAAGGTAAAAGGCATTAATAACAGCTAGAAGCTAAAATTCTGGAAGACATCAACCAAACAAGAGATGAGGGTGAAAAAGAAAGGACTACATGTGTGTCAAACATCGTGTCCTGTTCCAAGGGAGGAAATAGACACGACTAAAATGCAATGTGAGTGGAAAACACGCTTTAATGTTTTTATTTTAAAAATTTAAGGGAATTCCCTGGCGGTCCAGTGGTTAGGACTTCTCACTTCCACTGCTGAGGGCCTGGGTTCGATCCCTGGTCAGAGAAATAAGATCCTTCATCCTGCACAGTTCGGCAAAAAGAAATTAAGGCTGACCACTAATGAAATGAAATGAAATGTAAAACTTCCAGCAGGCCTTGTGTCTGTTCCAACCCCTCTGCTCCGTGCTCTGTGGCCTTGGGGACTTAACCTCATTCCTCTGAGCCTGGGAGGAATAAGCTTCAGCTAAAAGACGGCTACAAGGATTGAGGCCCCCGGGGGCGCTCTCCGACGTGTCCTGTAGTGAGAGGGCAGGACACACCAGAAGCACAGAGCAAGACAGCAGGACCCCGAGGCCAGACGTACACTCAGCCAATAAACGTAAACGTGGCAAACTCTCCTGACAAGACACAGCCTCTCAAATCAAGTTGTTTTAAATCCAGCTGTGTTGTTTACAGGGGATGCACCAAAAACAGAATACCGCGGTTTGACTATATAAGGATGGACAAAGAGATAACAGGTGAGTATAAAAAAAAAAAAGAAAGAAAGATAGAAAACAAACGTATGGTTAGCAGGGGGTAAGGGGGGTAGGAATAAATTGGGAGATTGGTACTGATATACACACTACTATATATAAAAGAGATAACTTGTAAGGACCTGCTGTACAGCACACGGAACTCTACTCAGTGCTCTGTAATGGCCTATATGGGAATAGAATCTGAAAAAGAGTGGACGTATGTATAACTGATTCACTTTGCCGTACACCTGAAACTAACACAACATTGTATATCAGCTCTACTCCAACAAAAGTTAAAGAAAAATAAAGAATGCAGAATGTGTGACAATATCAGTGTCCAACTAAGTTTACTTCAAGGTAAAAGTACTAAATGGAATAAAGAAGGTTTTCTATTTAGACCCCGTTGGCGAGCCCTGGAGGATGGGTTGGCCTCCAAGGAGAGGGTGAGCCCCCTGTGGCCCTTGTGACCAGGCAGCCGGGCCTTGTAGATGCACAGATGCTACACACACATATCACCACCTGCCCGGCTCCAGCAGCCACACATATCCTCCATGCCTCCCAGGGGGGCAGGGTCTGCACGTAGGAAAACAGTCCAAGCATCTCAGAACATGAGGATAAACTGAGGGGTCCAGCAGTCTAGAATATAAGTAGTACATTAGTCAGGGTTCTCCAGGGAAGCAGACCGAATAACCAATAGGGTGTGCGTGTCTATGTCTATATCTGTATCTGTATCTATATCTATATCTGTGTCTACGTCTATATGTATATGGAGAGAGGGAGAGCGAGATTTATTATAAGAAACTGGCTTGTGCAATTACAAAGGCTGACAAATCCCCAGCTCTGCAGCCAGCAGTCTGGAGGCCCAGGGCAAGCCGATCGTGTGAGTTCCAGTCTGAGTCCAAAGGCAGGAGACTGATGTCACAGCTGGGGGACAGTCAGGCTGGAGAAGTTCCCTCTTACTCGGCCTTTTATGCTAGCCGGTCCTTCAACTGTTTGGGTGAGGCCCACCCCCACTGCAGAGTTCAATCTGATTCATATGTTAATCCCATCCAGAAATGCCCTCACAGACACACTCAAAATACTGTTAGACCAAAGAGCTGAACCCCCTGTGGCCCAGTCAAGGTGACACATAAAATGAGCCATCACAGGTAGCCAGCCCACCGTCCATCCCTGGACACTGTGTGGGCTCTGAGTTGCTGGTATCTTGATCCTATGCCTGTGACCATGAGGGGGAGACAAAGCTGCCCAACACAGCCATGGCTGATTTCTGCCCCTGTCATGATGTCAGCACCTCCAATGGCAAACACGGCCCCATCTGTGAGGCTCCCAAGCCCAGCCCACAGCGGGCCTCCCAGGGACACTCCACAGCCACCCGTGCAGTCCCAGTGGGGACACACACTACCTGAGCTTGGCAGCAGTGAGCAATGAAGTCATCAAATCAAAAGTCCCAGCTTCCATGGGATCTGGGAACCGAGGCCAGGAAGAAGTCCCAGCCAATTATTTATGAGACCTGAGCCTTCTCTCTACCAGACAAGTAGCTCCCAGGCAGGACCAGAAGACAGAAGGTCTCAGAGCAAGAGAACCTCCCCGCAAATCCAGCTCAAGCATCACTGTGCTTTATTGCTTCCCGGTCTTCAAATCCATTTTAACTGGTATAAGAAGCTAGGATGGTTGTTTTGTTTTCTAAAATCCTTAAGGAGCAAAATCCTACACAGTCTTGTAGGAAATTAAATTTAGAAATTGGATGCTAGGCTTGGCAGAGACCACGGTGGAGCCCCCAGCTGGGCCAGACTGACACATCCACTGAGACCGCATCACAGTTATTAACCTTTTGCTCCAAAACATATGGAGAAAAGCTGTTAGAAACCCGGGGAGAATTTGCCTAAATGACAGTCACAGTGGGAGACCAACACACCTCGAGCAGCAAGATCAAAAAAAATGAGTAAAGGAGAAGAGAATATTAATAGAACAATTAACCACCACAAATTAGATATACAGGACTTTACATTCCACAATGAAAGAAAGTGCGTTCCTTTCAAATGCCAAACAAATGAACAAACAAAAGCGCATGTGTGAGAACTCCCAGAAAATCTCAGTAGATTCCTAAGATCGGAAATCATGCAGGCAGTGCCCCCTGAACACATGCAGTCAAACACAGAACTAACATCAGATAATGGTTTTAAAATTATGACCTCTTGTCAGCTTGGCAAAGCAGAGTACGCCCAACCTGTTCTGCCACTTACAGGCTAGATGATTCTGCTTCTTCATCTGCAGAAGGAGGGCCTCTCTGTCACCTGCACTTTTCTGTGTTCCGAAGATTGAACATGATGAAGCACTTGGTAAACGTGGCACACAGAGGGCACTAGGTAAATGTCAGCTGCCATCACTAATGTAAGATGAGATGCACACAGTCTTATGAATTAAAGAAAAAATGAAACGTCCCATTACAGACTCTCGATAAATTTGATAATGAGGACACTACCTGTCAAAAAATGTGAGTGCAGCCAAAGCAGCTCCATAAGGACAATGGGTAGCCTTAAGGAATTCCGATAGAAGGCAAGAAAGAATGAAACTGTGCTTTCCTCTAAGAAGTTCTTGTGTGTAAGGCTTCCTTTACTCAGCATGCTTTTGAGATTCATCCATGATGTTGCACATATAGGTGCACTGACATTTTGAAAATAAGTGCTGGATCGGTCTTTTAAATATATCCAACAAAATCTAAATATGGTGATTTAAAACCCACCATCATCGATGATTTTAAAAAAGGCAATTGTTTAATAGGCATAAATATTTTTCTAATTTACCTGTAGTTTCATTCCACTTTTCTCTCTGAATTTTATCCTAATGTAATGTAGTTTGTGTTCATCTTTGTTAAAAATAAGGAAGGGGGGCTTCCCTGGTGGCGCAGTGGTTAAGAATCCATCTGTCAATGCAGAGGACATGGGTTCGAGCCGTGGTCCAGGAAGATCCCACATACCGTGGAGCAGCTAAGCCCGTGTGCCACCGCTACCGAAGCCCACGTGCTTAGAGCCCGTGCTCCGCAACAAGAGAAGCCTCTGCAATGAGAAGCCCGCGCACCGCAACGAAGAGCAGCCCCCGCTCACCGCAACTAGAGAAAGGCCGCGCGCAGCAACGAAGACCCAACGCAGCCAAAAATAAAATAAATAATAAAATAAATTTAAAAAGATGTTAGCACTAAGCAACTTTTTTCCCATGAGTAGGTATACAGGAACAAAAATTTTGTTACAGCAATTCCAAAAATTACCTAGAGATACATTATCAAAAGTGACTTTCATGGTCAGCTGCTCGCAGAGTCACCTGCCGCCCGGTGCTGGTGTCACTCACGTGGACCAACCCGGATTTGGAGACCACCCCCCGCCGCCTCCCCGCATTTGGAAACTCCTTTCAGCGAAGACAAGAAATGTGATGCTCGTCTTGCCACCAGAGGGCGGGCCGGGCCCCAAACGGACCAGGGCAGGTAGCAGAGGGCTTGAGTACGCCTGCCTGGGGAGGGGTCTGGTGGCAGGTTTGGGTGGTCCTTGCAGTTGCCTGGGGTGAGGGAGGGGCGAGGCTTCAGCAGCAGGGAGCTCCATGTACCTGCCCTCCGTGTGCCTGCCCCGGGTGGAGTGGGTTGGAAGCCCTGAGCGCCGGTCCTGGCTCAGCCCCAGGCGCCCTGGTCTCCCGGTCTCCTGGCTGAGGGGCTTGGCTGGAGCCCTGGCCAGCCCCCTCCTCTCACTGGCCACACTCTGGGGCAGAGCAGCTGGGTCCAGTGGGACTGGTGACGTCACAGTGCCCTGGAGCTGTGGCTGGGTGTGGGGGTCCCCCGAGCAGGGTGGATCACCTCCCCCAGAAAGACCGCCAGGACCTCCTGCTGGAACAGGGACCATCTGAGGTCCTGGGAGGGGCAGGGGGCACGCAGCCCTCTCTGCAAAGCACCTGCCCCTGAGCTCCAGGGAGCGGGTCCTGTGCCGCTTCAGGGAATGACAGGGCTTCCCGGAGTGGGGGAGGGGGGCAGTCGCCCGGACTGAGCCCTGAAGTGGTCAGCTAGGAGCCGGGTGACCCCCCCCACGGTCGTGGCCTAGCCCCTGACCCGCCGTCTCAGGTCTGCACGTGGTAACAGCGGCTCAGCGTAGGGCGGAGTGTGCCCCCAGGCCTCCACCGGGGCGAGTCCCCTCTGCCCCGCCCACCGCAGGCTGGCAAATGAGGCCTCAGCCAGGAAGCCCCGAAAAGGAGGCCCGGCTCGGATCCTGAACCCCACGGGCCCCTCAGTTCAGGGCAAGGCGCCCCCGCCCCAAGGGCCCAAGGACCGGCCTGGCCCACGGCCCTCACCCCCCACCTTCTCCATCACAGCCCAGCTCCGCCTGGGCCACGTCACCTCCCAGGCCTCAGTTTCCCCCCCGCAGAGCAGGGAGTTGATGGCTTCTGCCTGGGGGGCAAACAGGTGGTGTGCTGAAGCGTCCTCTGCCACCAGCATGTAACAGGTGCTCGGGACACGGCCTTTCCCCTGCCCTCCCCTCTTCCAGCCTGGGCCCAGCCAGCGGGGCGGCCAGCCCTGGGAGCACGGGGCCTCGCTTGGGGGCCTGGGGTGCTCACCCTAGGACTTCCCCCAGACCCTGAGCCGGTTCTGTGCAAAGTGGGCGCAGGGTCCCTCCTTCCTGGCCGGTCGGGGGACTGGCCGGTTGAGAAGGGCTTCTGTCGGGGCTGTGGCCACTCCTTAGAAGGGAACTGGGTGGAAACCGGACCTGACAGCTGACATGGGGTCAGGGCGTCTCTGGGCATTCCCATGTGGGCAGGGCTGGCGTTAGCCTGAGGCCCAGGGACCGACCTGGGGCCTGGGATGGGTGACGAGGGCAGAGGTCACTCGGCCAGGAGGGATACGGACAGCATGCGGTCAGGAGAGATGAGCTCCCGCTCTGGGCATGTGGCAGAGCTGGGCAGACAGAGGGGCCACAGAGGGACGCTGCTGGGAGGGTCCTGCCCAGAGCCCCCAAGACCCGTTCCAGCCAGAGAGAAGCCTCCTTGCCCCAGCAGTTCCCAGGGCCCTGACTGTCGGCGTCCCTTGGGACTGGCGTCCAGTGGGGCTCTTGAGCACGCGTCCCTCCTGGGAGTCCCGGGGCCTGTCTGGGAGGTGGGTCCCTGCAGCCCCACGCCTGCCCTGCCCAGTGCGCTGGAAGCAACTCGGGAACCGGGAAGGGGCCAGCCCAGGCCTCGGGACTGGCGGGGGCTAGGGCCCCCCTCCCCCCATTCAGCGAGGAAAGTCCCAGAGGCCCGAGGGGAAGGGCCTGGCCGGCCAGGGCCAGGTCTGGGGGAGCGGATGATCGCCGCGCGGGCGGGTCCTCACTGAGTCCCCTCGGGTGAGCAGGGGCCCCCGTGGGCAGCCGAAGCCTGGCTTCCCGGCCGCCCCCTCCCAGCCTTGTCCTCCTGTCGGAAGACGGAGAAGAACGCAGGCTCGCAGGCTCAGGGAAGCTGGAGGCCGGCCTTACAGCGTCAGAGGTTCCAACACACTGACCCACGTCACGTGTGGCTTCACACACATACACACGCCCTCACGTGTCCCCATGTTTCTACCCACACATCCGAGCGGGCTTGGGGCCCCAGTGAATGGTTTAGCCTCCCTGAAGTGGTGGAAGCCGCCGCTCGGCCCTGGAGCATGGAGAACAGGGCGGGGGGCGCGGTGGGGGGTGGATACCGTGGTCCTGGGAGCTGAGCTCACAAGGGTGTCCGTGCAGGCCTGGGGCAGCCAGGCTCCGCCGGGTCCCTCCTCTCAGGCCACCTTGCTGGACAACTCACCCTCCGCTCCACATCCTGGGCCCATGGAGTGGCTCACCCTGAGGGGCCTGACCCCATGGGGCTGGCTCGGGTGACCTGGGGACCCAGGAGGACGAGGGGCTGCCGGAAGCTCTCCACCTCCCCCGACAGAGGAGACCAGGGTGCTGGCCCGTCCCGTGTTGGGCTGTGTTGTCCCATGTTGCCCTGTGTTGTGTTGCCCTATGCTGTCCTATCCCGTGTTGTGCCGTGTTGCCCCGTGTTGCCCTGTGTTGCATTGCCCCGTGCTGTCCTGTCCTGCGCCGTCCTGTCCCGTGTTGTGCTGTGTTGCCCCGGGATGCCCTGTGTTGTGTTGTCCTGTGTTGCCCTGTGTTGCGTTGCCCTGCGCTGTCCTGTCCCATGTCCCATGTTGTCTCATGGTGCGCACAGGAGTCTGAGAAGGCCTCTGGTCTGTCCTCACAGCCCGTGGCTCTGCGGGTCCCTGCAGCTGAGGCAGGGCCGTCTGCCCACACAGACCGCGGCTCCTTCGCCCGGATGGGCGTTTTCCAGGATTTCCTTAGTTCCTTAGATATTTTAAGGCCTTAGAGCCCCAGATCCTCCAAGTGGAAACTACCACATGGGCGATTTGCAGACACATGTGTCCTTACAGACAGGAGACCCTGACAGCCCAGGGTCCTGGCACAGGCGTGGGGGTCCCATGACCTCAGACTGGGGCACCCCGGCAGGACATTCTGGCCTTTCACTGGGGGAGGGTGACCTGGAGGTGGACAGAGAGAGGGACAGCTCAGTGCCCGGCCAGCTGAGACCACAGAGCCGTCAGGGACAGCGGCTTGGGAGCCAGAGTCGGGGAGGGGAGCCGGGGACAAAGGACAGACGCCCAGGGGCTCGTGGCCTCTCGTCTGGTCCCCCCACCCCAGGTCCTGCTGATTGAGCCCAATTATCCTGGAAATATATAAAGGCCACAGGCCCCAAACGTGTGGCTGACGTGCGGGAAGGAGGTGGACAGGGCACAAGGGCCCCGTCCCTCACGCTGGGCAGGGCCAGAGCGGCAGCTGCGTGACCGCCTCTCTGCGGTGGGGCTGCACCTTGCAAGCATCTGTTTCTCGTATTTTCGGGTCTGGAGTGGGCCCTTCCTTCCTCCAAGAGGCCCTGGCTGCTCTAGTGGGAAAGGGTCTTTTAGGACCACAGTCTGGGCACAGGGCTGCTCGCAGCCTCAGGTCAGCACTTCTCGGCCTGTGGACATCTGACAGCAAGAGAAGTAACTCTTCCCCACACGCGCAGAAGATTTCCGTCCCTGGAGGGCCGCCCAGCCGCCTTGATATTCCTGATCCTCTTATAAACGTGTCTGTTCTGTTTGTCCTTCCACCTGGCATCTGCCTGCAACTTCATTAGGAGTAAGGAAGCGCTTCACCAGGTGCCGGGTTGTTTGCTGCTAAAGCCTATTGAGACGCCCCTGATACCTATGCAAAACTCCTGCGCGTACGTGACCTAAACAATTCGAGGAGTTTGGAACAAGTGCTCATCTTTACATCTGCGTGAGGCTTGTAACTTTCCTCGTCTTTGGAAATTATCATTGAACACTATAACGTATTTCTCGTCACTACTCCAGGCTCAGTCCCACCGGTAAACATCTATCTGTGTCCGTGTCTCCCGGCCGTTCAGTTGTCTGACGTGTCTCTCAGTGGATTCTAACAAAGAGACGGTGGGGACAATATCCCTAAACTCTAGTGTGTTGACGGCAGTCTCTCAACAGCCACTGTATGTGCAAGTTATTCGGCCAGACACGAAAACCCCAGCTCCCTTGTGCCCCCTTTAGTGTCCTAAATATATCGCTGCATTTTCTTCCTACATATACCATTGCTTTTGAAAAGTCGCAGACAATCTGATTTTCTTCCCCTGATAGACGACAGGCATTTTGCCTGGCTGTCCACAGGATTTTTTTCTTTACTATCCAATAATTTTACAAAAATATGTCGCAGGGTTGGTCATTCTGGGTCAATCTCCCTCAGTATGGAATGTGTCCTTTCAATATATAAGTTTCAGATCTTTTTTTTTTTTTTTTTTGTGGTACGCGGGCCTCTCACTGTTGCGGCCTCTCCCGTTGCGGAGCACAGGCTCCGGACGCGCAGGCTCAGCGGCCATGGCTCACGGGCCCAGCCGCTCCGCGGCATGTGGGATCTTCCCGGACCGGGGCACGAACCCGCGTCCCCTGCATCGGCAGGCGGACTCCCAACCACTGCACCACCGGGGAAGCCCAGTTTCAGATCTTTTTATGCTAGATGAATCATGTTTGATTTTAATTTTTAGTATCTGCTCTCTTCCAATGCTTTTTATTTTTGTTTTTGTTTTTCCAGGAATTCCTTGTATATGTACGCTGGCTCCTGTTCTTTCTTTTCTAAACACCTTGAATGAGATATAATTTACATCATGAAATTCACCCATTTAAAATGTACAGTTCAGTGGTTTTTAGTCCATTTGCAAAGTTGTGCAACGAAACCATCACCATAACCTAATCTTAGGACATTTTTATCACCCAAAAAAGAGACCACGTACCTAGCAGCCGTCCCAGCCTCTGGATACTTTCTGTCTCTATAGATCTCCCTATGCTGACACTTTGTATAAACGGAATTATACAAGCTGTGGCCTTCCGTGACTGGCCTCTTTCATGCAGAATGGCTTTTACGGTTCATCGTGTTGTAGCAGGTGTCAGTACTTCATTCCTTTTTACAGCATGATAATATTCCTTTATCTAAATATACCATATTTTGTTTATCAATTGATGAGTATTTGGGCTGTTTCCACTTTGGGGCTACTATGAACATTCACGTACCAGTTTTTGTGTGGACATAGATTCCAGTCCTCTTTGGTGGATATCGAAGAGTAGAAACGCCGATCATAGGGAAACGCTAACATTCCAAGGACCCGCTGAGCTGTTTTCCCCGGGGGCTGCCCCCTTTCACATCCCCACCACCGACGGTGCACGAGGGCTCCACCTTCCCCACATCCTCGCCGACACTTGCTGTTGCCTTTCTTTTTATCTTAACCATCCTATTGGGTATGACGCAGTATCTCACTGCAGTTTTGACTTGCATTTCGCTATTGTTGAGCATGTTTTCATGTGCTTGATGGAGAAATTCATACAGTCTTTGTTGGAGAAGTTTCTATTGGACCTTTGTCTGTTTTCTGTATTTTCCATTTTCTCATGAATGCTTTTCATGTCTTTCTTCATTTCCTTTTATCTTTCTCAAAGTGTTTTCTTTTATGTTTATCCACTCTTTTGTCCCCTCTGGTGTAATCTTAGTTTCCCAGAATAGTTTTCTCTTTATTGTTTATTCTTTTCTACGTTTTTCTAATACCGTTTTCTACTTTTTTCATATATTGTATCATTTTCTTACCATCTTTAAGTTTGTTTTGAAGTGTTAGGTTTCTTCGTCCAAGATGGCTCATTAATCCTCGGATCCCAGCATCCTTGCTCAGTGTAGTCCCCGCCCACGTTAAAATGAGGCGGACTCGTGTGATCAGTAACACCGGGGGACGTTACAGTGTTGACTCCTGGCCACAGGTCACAAACGGACTGCAGCCCCGCCCCGTGTGGTTTCTTGGTGCGCTCGTCCTGGGGGAGGCCAGCCGCCTTGCTGTGAGGACACTTGACCATGATGTGAAGGGGTCCGCACGGTGAACCTGACTTGCCCCCAGTGAGCCAGGTGCCTTGGAGGGAGGTCTTGAGCCCCAGTCCAGCCTTCAGATGATGGCGACCCAGGCAAACATTGACCACACGGGGGACCCCAAGCCTGAGCTTCCCAAATGAGCCCCTAGGGCCAGCCCACAGCAAGCATGACAGACGGTGGCTGGGTGTGTTGTCATGACCACCGTGTGGTGGGTGGTTCCTCATGCAGCAAAGGAAACCCATGCAGTCGGCTGCGCGGGCGTCTCTTCTCATGTCTGTCCTTGTCTGCGGGGCTGCTGTGCTACGCCTGGCCCTCTCTGTTCCTGGAGAGTCTCTGTGCAGGGTCGGGATCTGACGACAAGCCATTTCTGTTGCTCACTTTTATATTAACCGGGTTCCCTGTGCTTTGGAGCCGGATGTGGTTCAGACGTATTTCCAGCTCACGACCCTCGAGCTCCCCCTGGTGCTGATGTTGGGAAGTGCTCCACCCGCGGCGGCAGCTCCGATGTTCCTGCCCTTCCTCGGCCTGGACTTCTTCCTACTTCCCTGTGCTTTCCAGTTTGGGTCTATTCCCAGCACTCTCTCCTCTGAGAGCTCATGGGCCGGCCCGACTCTGCTGGTCCCCTAACGAACGCACCCCACTGCTGTGTCAACCCCTCCCGGCATTCGCTGCTGCTTCCACGGTAGCTCCTGAGCATTGAGGAAGTTCTCGCTGGGACTTTGGTTTCTCAGGCCCGCCGCATGCCCAGCTGCTTCCCCCGGCTTCCTCCTGCTCCAAGGCCACAGGTCTCCACTCTGCTGGCGGGGTTTTCCTGCCACCAACAGAGGGATGCCCTGACACCTGGCTTCTTGCAGATGGTGTCCGAGCACTTTGGTTTTGCTGTCCTGGTGGATTTGTGGGTTTGTGGGGTTTGGGGAGAGCTAAATCCTATGCCACTTCTAACACATCCTTCCCCAAGTCCAGGACGTTAGAATGTTTCAATGCCTTAGAGCAACAAGCATCACCTATGAGCCAGGAATCCAGGCTATAGTGGTAATGGACTGTTGTCTTGGAAAAACAAAAAATTAAGGAAATAAAATGCTTGTAAACCACATTGACGTCTTCTTTTTTTGTCTGCATTGGGTCCGTTGCTGTGCATGGGCTTTCCCTAGTTGCGGCGAGCGGGGGCTACTCTTCGTTGCGGTGCACGGGATTCCCATTGCGGTGGCTTCTCTTGTTGCGAAGCATGGGCTCTAGGCACGCGGGCTTCAGTAGTTGTAGCACACAGGCTCAGTTGTGGCTCGCGGTAGGCTCAGTAGTTGTGGCGCATGGTCTTAGTTGCTCTGCGGCACATGGGATCTTCCCAGAATGGGGCTCAAACCCGCGTCCCCTGCATTGGCAGGCGGGTTCTTAACCACTGCACCACCAGAGAAGGCCTTGACATCTTTTTTTTTTTTTTTTTTTGCGGTACGCGGGCCTCTCACTGCCGTGGCCTCTCCCGCTGCGGAGCACAGGCTCCGGACGCGCAGGCCCAGCGGCCATGGCTCACGGGCCCAGCCGCTCCATGGCATGCGGGATCTTCCCGGACCGGGGCACGAACCCGTGTCCCCTGCATCGGCAGGCGGACTCTCAACCACTGCGCCACCAGGGAAGCCCTCCTTGACTTCTTATACTATGTGTATGTATAAAGTTGGTAGAAGTTAGAACTTTAAAAAAACAGCTGTGTAGAACCCCACTGACTCTTGGATCTATGTAGGTGTGTAAGTTTGATAAAAATGAAAACTTTAAAAAAATTAAAGAGAATTGCCAACATAAGCAAAGTACACGAGACTACCAAAAATTATCAGACAGACTTTTTTTTTTTTTTTTTTTTTTGGGTAGGCGGGCCTCAGCCCCTAGACAGATTTTTTAAAAGACTGTTATAGACTCTCAACTTATGCATCGTCATTGAAATCTGAAACTTGATTGATCGGTTTGACAGCAGATCTGATGTAGATGCAGAAGGAATGGTGAACCGGTGGACAGTCCGAGAAGGCCCCCCCAGGATCCAGCAGAGAGAGGAGGGGTCACAGAAGGGACAACGCGAAGGCACGGCACTTCTGACTGCTTCTCCAAAAGGCACACATATGCATAATGGGGAGAAGCAACCGGCAAGGGGCCGTGGCTGGGGACTTTCCAGAGCTGATAAACTACTGGAACCCAATAATCCTGAGCAGGATAAAGGTGCACTAACTAGATCCCTCATGGTGAACCTGCAGGAGCCTGATTAGAAGGAGGGGCCGTGGATCAGGGTGGTGGCGGGAGCCGTGGATGCAACAGAGATCTCTGGAGCAGACAAGCCCCTCCGCGTGTGAGGGTCAGGAGCGAGGCCTGGTTTGGAGCTCCCCCAAAGTGTTGGGGTGATTTATTGGGATGGAAAAGCCTGCAGGGGGAAGGGGACGGGGCGGAGAGAGGGTCACGGGCTCTCTTCTGGCCTCGGCAAGCTGTGCTTCCCCTCGGACTTATACGGGGAGAGCGGAGGGAGGGTGGAGGCCTGGCAGAGCTCAGGAGAGAGACCCAGGGTGGAGGGACCCCTGGGGTCGGCAGCAGGCAGGCAGTCTTCGCAGACGGGCAGGATGCAGCCACCCACGTGTAAAGGGACAGAGAAAAGAGAAGCGGCCCAGGACCACGGCCCAGGCACTCGGATCTTTAGAGGCAAGACAGGGACTGAGATGCTGCAGCCAGGGAATAAGAGGACGTTCTGGATGGAACTGTGTCCCCCAAAATCCACATGTTGGAGCCCTAACCCCCAGTGTGACTCTATTTGGAGATAGTGTCTTTAGGAGGTCATAAAGGTTAAATGAGGTCGCAGGAGTTGGGCCCTAATCCAACAGGACAGTGACCTCACAAGAAGGGGAAGACACCAGGGGCACAGGTGCAGAGGTAAGACCTTGTGAGGACACTGAGGGAGACAGAGGGGAGAAACCAACCTGCCAGCACCTTGACCTTAGGCTTCCAGCCTCCGGGCCTGCAAGGCGTTCATTTCTGCTGTGTGAGCCCCAGCCTCCGGTATTCTGTTGTGGCCGCCCAAGCAGGGGACAGAGGAGAACCATGACCGTGTGGGCCGGCACCCACAAAGGCGGGAGAGGAACCGGTCTACAGCCTGCAGAAAACCCCCGAACGACTCCTCAAGGAACGGCCGGGGCAGGGAGGTGCAGCCTCAAATCCATATTTAGGAAAGAAGCATCTTCCTGGCTCACTCAGGTGCTCTGAGAGGCGGAGGTGCCGGGACAGCCTCCATCCCCACGGGGCAGGCTGCGTTTCCCACAAGTGGCCGCACAGTGTCTCCCGCCCCACGTGTCCTCCTAGCACCTTGTCTGGAAGGAGAGTTCCCTCCCCTTGAATCTGGGCAGGTCTTGGTGACAGCAGAAGTGATGCCGCGTGACGTGGAAGCCCCTCCCCATGCTCCGCAGGGAGGGCCGCTCTTGGACCAGCAGACCCTTGCTCACGTGTGAGTAGACCAGAAGTGGATCCTCTAGCTGCCAGCAGAGCCACCCTGGCCGTTGCCATGTGGACAGAGAGGAGGCGACCCTGTTCACTGCAGATCTGTGAATCAGAGAAGCGGTCACCGTTGTTTAAGTTTGAGGACAGTTTTTCCGCAGCAACAGATGCACTTTGCCTGTGGCCGGGCAGCCCGCGGCAGGACTGGTTACTCTGCAGAGACCCGGGCATCCCTGGGTCCTGGTGCCAGCATTGGGATACCCCGTTTCTCTGTCAAAAGTATCCTGATTTGGGGCTTCCCTGGTGGCGCAGTGGTTGGGAGTCCGCCTGCCGATGCAGGGGACACGGGTTCGTGCCCCGGTCCGGGAAGATCCCACATGCTGCGAAGCGGCTGGGCCCGTGAGCCGCGGCCGCTGAACCTGCACGTCCGGAGCCTGTGCTCCGCAACGGGAGAGGCCACAACAGTGAGAGGCCCGCGTACCGCAAAAAAAAAAAAAAAAAAAGTCTCTCAGCAAATTAGGAATAGAAGGAAAGGAAACATTCTCAACAGAGCCATGGTCGCTGAGGCTTGGGGCGAGGGGAGGTTGACCAGCAGAAGCACAGGCCATGTCTCAGGGCCTATTCTGTGCAGTACTGAACGGTGGATACAGGGCACTATGATTTGCACCATCCATAGAACTTTACAGCAGGAGAGCAAACCTTAATGTATGCAAAGTTAAAGTCATCTAAGAGGTCTGGTGCCCTGGGATGGGACGCAGACAGTGACGAGAGAATCTAACCATTATTACAAATGTATGATACAACCTCTTGGAAGCCCATGGAAGAGAAAGATGCTAACCTAAGTAACCTGGGGAATGAGCGGAAACCGGAAAACTAAAGCCTGTAAAACTTAAAGAAATACATGAGCACGGTTGTTTCCCACGGGGGTACAACTCTGAAACCACTCACCACGGACGCTGGAGTGTAACGCTGAAGTAAGTGGGAGGTGGGTGGGGCCAGTGTCTCACTGGTGGGTGGGAACTTTCAGGAGAGCAAGGGGAGGAGTTCAGAGCGACCCACACGGTGGTGGATTTGAGGTGGAGACGCCTGTAGGAACTCACGTGTAGCTCAATAGGGATGCAGCTGGGCGCACGTGGACACACGTGCAGACATGCGTATATGTACACGGGTTAGTACCCACGGGTATTCCCTGGCTCTGTCAGCCGAGAGGGCCAAGAAGCAGCGACACCCCAGGAGTAACCAGCACGCCCAGGGCCCAGACCTTGCTTTCCAATAGGATTCTCCAGTAAGAGGAAGCGGGGCTCCCTGGAGCAATGGCTGATCCTAGGGCTGGGCCAGAGAAAATTCCAGAGAACCCGCAGCTTCTTGTCGTGCCAGAAAGTGAGAGAATGTCAACAAACAAGCATGTCAAAGAAACAGGAGCCACCCAAAGGGCTCAGCGGCCAAGGCCGGAACAATCTGAGCAATAAAATAAATAGCACTGGATTCTAATCCAAAGTATAAAATAAGTATTCAAAGGACATAGCCACATAGCCACGTGACTAAATAGACGATTGAAGAAAAGAGAGAAACCTCCCTGTGTAACCAAGCAGTACGTTATGGGGCCTCCCCAGGACAGGCCCACCCACCCCCGCAACGCCCTCTGCCTGCTTCCTTTTTTTTTAATAAATTTAATCTTTTTTAATTTTCTTTTTCTTGGCTGCGTTGGGTCTTCGTTGCTGCGCGTGGGCTTTCTCTAGTTGCAGTGAGCGGGGGCTGCTCTTCGTTGTGGTGTGCGGGCTCCTTCTCATTGCGGTGGCCTCTCTTGTTGTGGAGCACGGGCTCTAGGTGCACACGGGGGCTCAGTAGTTGTGGCTTGCGGGCTCTAGAGCGCAGGCTCAGTAGTTGTGGTGCATGGGCTTAGTCGCTCTGTGGCATGGGGGATCTTCCTGGACCAGGGATTGAACCCGTGTCCCCTGCACTGGCAGGCGGACTCTTAACCACTGCGCCACCAACGAAGCCCCTCTGCATGCTTCTTGTTTGTAGAAAAACTTTAGCCTCCTAAGCCTTCCCCAAGTTCCAAAGAACAAATTTAATCAAAGAAATGAGAAAATACAGAATAAAAGGAAAGCAAACAAGAAAAAATAATAATAATAGTTTAGCCATTAAACAAAGTCAAGGACCTTTAGCTCCTCCTCAAGGGCAATAGGTACTATTCTGAGCCACGTCCTGTGAGCTGTTTTGCAGATACTGAAACCCCCACCAGGTGGAAGAAGTTAACTGCATGCTGCCCATAAGCACGTGGACCCCTGGAACCAGAAGGACCAGGGGACCAGAGATGTAAGGCTCGGATAACGTTCCAATCACAACTGAGACGTGACGGCTACTTAAAGCCACATAATGGAGACAATCATCTCTAAAAATAGAAGATTACCCCTCCCCAGCATGTAGCCCCTTCCTCTTTTCCCTGTATAATCTCCAAGCAAAACCCGGGGACGGGGGGACTTGGTTCTTTGGGACGTGAGTCGACCTTCTCCCCAGGATTGCCAGCTTCCTCAGTAAATCTGTCTTTCCTTTTACCCGACACTTGTCTCTCAGTTTTGGACTCCTGAGCGACGAGCCGCTGACCCTGAGTTGGCTAGCACCTGCAGAAGAATTCCAAATAGTTCATGCAGATGCTCAGGGAGGTGGAGGGTGACTCCCCAGCCCTCAGGTGTGGGCTGCAGGGTGACCTCCTTCCAGAGGACAGTGTGCCAAGTGGGGAAAGAGTCACTCAGCAGAGGAGACACCTGGCAAGCACACCTCAGCCAGGTGGTCAGGATCAATGTCCAGCGTGACACGTCACGGTAACACTGAGGCCTCTTGGAAAGAAGTGATGGAAACAGCACGCCCCCTCTGTGCTCTTCTTCCCCCAACCTGTGACGCCAGTGTAACCACGAGGAGAACATCAGACAAACCCCAGTCGAGGGACGTTCTACAGATACCTGCCCAGTTCTCCTCGAAACCCCACAGCAAGGGCAAGTGTAAGAACCGTCTCCACGCAAAGAACCCTAAGACCACACGATGACCGGTGGAATGTGGGGTCTGCACGGGGTCCTGGATGGAAGAACACATTCGTATAAACTAAGGAAATCTGAATAAAGCAGACTTTAGTTAACAGTAACCCATCGAGGACTTCCCTGGTGGCGCAGTGCTTAAGAATCCGCCTGCCAATGCAGGGGACACAGGTTCGATCTCTGGTCTGGGAAGATCCCACATGCCACGGAGCAACTAAGCCCATGCGCCACAACTACTGAGCCTGCGCCCTAGAGCCCGCGACCCACAACTGCTGAGCCCACGTGCCACAACTACTGAAGCCCGTGCGCCTAGAGCCTGTGCTCTGCAACAGGAAAAACCGCCGCAATGAGAAGACCACGCACTGCAATGAAGAGTAGCCCCCGCTCGCCACAACTAGAGAAAGCCCACGCGCAGCAATGAAGACCCAATCGATGCAGACGATAATTAATTAATTAATTTTTAAAAAGTAACGCATGGATATTGGTTCAGTGGTCGCGACAAAGGTCTCCCTAACGTGAGGTGTGAACATTAGCTGCATTCGTACGGGGTAGACAGGAATCCTGTACTATTTTTGCACGTTTTCTGTAAATCTAAAACTATTCTAAAATAAACAGGCTATTTTTTTTTTCTTTTTTGGCCTTGCAGCGCAGCTTGTGGGATCTTAGTTCCCCGACCAGGGATCAAACCCATGCCCCCATCAGTGGAACTGCAGAGTCTTAACCACTGACCACCAGGGAAGTCCCAAACAGGCTATTTTTAAAGTACATTTAGTACAGAATCTTTTAGACCCATTCCCTCCAAAAGCCAGAACAAGAAACGAAGAAGGAAGTGGGGAGCCGGGCCCTTACCCGCTGCCCTCAACCCCCATCTCCAACCAGGGCTCCCCCTTGGCTGAGCTGGTGAGAAGTTGGAGGGTCCTCAGTCCATGGACAGGCTTTCCAGCCAGGCTCCGAGGCCAAGGCCAAGGCCAGAAGCTGGAGTGGGCAGGACAAGGGCAGCCAGCCGCCCAGCCCTACTCAGCTAGTAGGTTATGCAGGACTTTCAGCTTAAGTTCAGAGGAGATGGACAGATTCTCTTTTCATACATTTACCTGGTTTTAGAGTCAAGGTTGATTCTAGCCTCATGACACAAGCTGGGCCACCTTGCTTGTGGTTCTTTTGTCTTCTCTTTTCTGAAACAATTCGTCCAGGAAAAGAATTAACTGATCCTTTAAAGTTCGGTAGAATTCCCTGTAAAACCAACTGGGTCCAGGTGTGTGTTTTGGCGGGCGCAGGGGGTGGGAGTCTGACTACCGTTTCCATTTCCTTAGTACTTACTAGTATTTAAGCCCTCTGTTTCCTCTCGTGCCAACTTTAGCGCTTCACGTTTTTCAAGGAGTTTCCCCGCTTCCGTCTAGGTTTTCAGATCTATCATCTGAAACGACAGGACCGTGCACAGCCTTCCTCTAATTTGGAACCTATTGTTTTTTATAAGCTTCTTTCTAAGGGCTGCACAGCTGGGCCTTGCAAATCTTGGCGTGTGGTGCAAATTGTATTTAATCCTAAGAATGTCCAATTTCCTGTTGGACCCAGCGGTCCTGAAGCAGCCGTAAGTGTGGTCGCGTGTGAGACATGGGATGTGCCATGACTCACCTATCCTCCCAGCAACTCTGTAAAGTTGGACCTTTATGGCCCCTGGTTTACAGATGGGGAAACTGAGGCACAGAGCAGTGCCGTGACTTCCCAAGGCCGTGCAAGTGCATTAGCCGACCCCCGGTGGTGGGGGCGGGTGTTAGCCTTTTCCACAGCCCCTCTGGGGAAGCCTGCAGATTCCCTTCCCAGAACTCGATTTGTAAACACATAAAATAAAACACATAGAGTTGCAGAGGAAATCACTTACACGGAAATACGGTTACCAAAATAACACAGAATGTAATTTCTTAGACGGTAATAAAGGAGCCTTCCCACTAAGGTACTACGGGAGACCCAGAGGCCAGTCTCATGACCATCAGCGCTGAAACATGAGCCCCTCAGCTGCCGCTGAGCCCCTACGGCGGCCGGACCGTGACAGGGCATTCGGGGCTTCCTCCTGTCCTCACAGGCAGGCACTCGGCTTAGGTGAGGGGTCCGTGAAAGTAAGGGTGGGATTCTTCCCATCGGAGTTCACGGACGTCCCGAATTCCGTCCCCAAAGCGTTCCAGCTCAGGCACTCGGTGTAGTTTACACCCGAGTGCTGTGAATACAGGGCTCCTTTTCCTTTAGTCCTGAATGTTCTTGGAGGACCTTAATCTGAACCAAGGCATGGGATAACCCTCCTTCCCACATGCCTTGTGGGGGAGGAGGGACTCCTCCCGGATTCCTTTCACTCCCCGATGAGTACTTCCTCCAAAGAGGTTTTCCCTGCGGGCCTCTGTGGAGCAAACTTCCTGCGGCTTTGTGGCCTGAGAACATTTTCTTTCCCCCTCGAGTTTGGGTGTGGTTTGACTACAGGCTCCTGGGTCCAACTCCGCCAACACTGTTCCACTTCTCGCACCCAGAATTGCTGTTGAGACCCTGGGTAGCAGCCTGACTTGTGCTCCTTGGTGGGGAATCTTCTTCTCTTTTTTTTGGAAACATCTAGAATTTTCTTTTTGTCTCCAATATTTGGAAACAAAAACATGCCAGATGCCCTTACCTCTCCCGTCCACATCTGAGCCCGTGAATTCTCCCAACACAGATTCTGAAAAGGTCTCCTCCTTATGTTTTCAAATGCTCCCTCCCACCTCCCACCCCAGAACCCCTGTGTCCCAGGATTGGCATCTCCACTTTGTCCCCTGCGTCCCTCAGCTTTTCTTGTATATTTTCGATCTCATCTCGCCATGGCTTCCTGCTGCCCCTCGGATGCTTTCTTGGCCCTACAGCCCGCTCGTGGGCTCAGATGTATCCATCATGCTATTTGTCTTATCCGTCGTGTGATGTATTTCGGCAATCACGCTTGTCAAACCCAATACTTCCGCTAGGTTCTTTCTCTCTCAATGTGCTGCTTGCTTCTTATCATCGCTCTCCTCCTTTATCACTTAAGTAGGTCTATCCCATTTGCTCCACTTTAATCTCATACTTAAGTCACATTCTTGGTCCACCTGTTCCAATCACAGTGCCTGACACTGTGGGTGTTGCTGGGTAGCTGGCATCCCTTCTGCGGTCGTGCTCCCGGTGAGAACTCACGTTCTGGTTCTCGTTCTGCAGGGCTGCACCCGCTGCTTTAGTCCCCAGAGCCCAAGGAGGACGAGTGACGTGCCTCCCTGGGATGTTGTGATTTACAATAGAAATATATACATATTCAACCTTAATCCCCGTTTCTGGCATTTTTAGAGCTCCTAAAACCCTCGGCATTTCCTAAGTGAAGAGAGTCGTCAAGGTGTCTTCTGTTGTGTGAATGAGGTGGCTTTGGAAGCACCTGAGGGTGGGGTCTGGTTGCCAGGAGAACCAATCACGTGACGACAGGGCTGGAACTGTCAGTCCCACCCACCCGACCTCTGGGGAGGGGAGAGGGGCTGGAGGTGGAATCAACAGTCAGTGGCCAATGTTTTAATCAGTTGCACCCATGCCCGAAGCCTCCATGAGACCACAAAAGGACGAGGTTCGGAGGGCTTCCTGGCTGGTGAACCTGTGGAGAATCGGGGAGAGTGGCTCATTCGGAGGGAGCCTGGAAGCTCCTTGTACTTTCCCCACCTCGCCCCAGGTGTCTCGGCACCTGACTGTTCCTGAGTTATATCCTTTTATAACAAACTGGTGATCTAGTGAGTAAACTGTTTCCCTGAGTTCTATGAGCAGCTCTAGCAAATTAATGGAACCCAGGGAGGGGGTCGTGGGAACCTCTGGTGTAGCCACTCAGTCACAACCTGGACTCGAGACTGGGGTCTGAAGTGGGGGGAGGCGGCAGTCCTGTGGGGCTAAGCCTTTAACCTGTAGGATCCGACACTGTTTCCAGGTCTTGTCAGAATCGAGTTGAATTGTAGGGTACCTGGGTGGTGTGGAGAAGTTGTTTGGTGTGGGGAAGAAACTCACATGGGAATTGATGTCAGAATCATACTCCCCCCGTACCTGTTCTTCCAGGAAGCCCTCCGTCAGCACCTGGCCTTCCCCCCCCCCACCCAAGTGCTCATCAATCCCTCCCACCAGCACGTGTAGGTGCACCTGCCACGCGCACCCTGCAGCCTGGCCGTGGCTGCCCCCTACCGCGTCCGCCCCATTGAAGACGACCTCGACCTCAGGGGTTTCCCTGGGGTCTTGCTGGGTTTTTACGGTTCCCTAGATCCATCATTGCCTGCCCTCTGTGGTTTCCCGGGGTGGACGGGGGAGGAGCCCATACTAACCATGAATCCAGACAGGATGGGGAAGACAGGCCCCTGGGGGGACCTGCATGGGGAAGACTGTGGACCCCCAAATCCACGAACCCCCTCCTGTGCTGTCTGAAGCTTCGCCAGGTAACGATGTCTTAGCCTCTGCAGAGCAGGCACCTGTGGCTGGTTAAAGGGAGACCTGCCCGGACAGGATAGCGTGGATGAGGTCATCCCCCCCCACCGTGGGGCAGGGCATGGGGAGAGAGAAAGGGGTCCGCTGAGGGGGTCTAATGCCCAGGGGGGCTGGGACCACCCCGTCCCAACACACACGTGTGCACGGACACACACACACACACACACACACACTCACAACCTTCACACCGTCCTCGTGCTCCCGTCGCTAGGGGGCATTTTCCACAGTGTGATTAGTGGGGAGATCTGCGGGGGAGTCCAGGGCAGGGAGGGGCCAAGGTACTCATTAGGCTCCATAAACCAATAGGAACCCAAGCGCTTAACAGAGGGCGTGTTCACTTCTCAGCGCGCCCACAGCAGTAATCCTGCCGCGGGCAGGTGCGTTCGCTCTCAGGCCCGGTTCCGGGCTCCCCCCTCAATCAGGCCCCGCCTCCGAGGCCAGCACGGCTGGGGGGCTGTGCAGGAGAGCAGCCTGGGCTTGGAAGGACTGAGCTGGCAGAACTCCGGGGGTCGCGCCTGGAGACACCTGGGGAGGGAGGTGAGGAGCCCAGGACTCCGCCTGCAGGAACCACCCCCACCAGGGCAGCGGAGCACGGCCACCCGCCCCGCGGGCCCTGGCCCGGTGCCCGAGTGTTGTGCGCTGAATCGTGTGCCCCCCAAGTGCACTGGTGAAGCTCCACCCCCAGTGTGACTGCATTTGGAGACGGGGCCTATGAGGTCGGAAGGGTGGGTCCCGATTCCACAGGGCTGGTGTCCTCCCTCATGAGAAGAGGAACAGACACGAAGCTCGAAATCTCTCCCCCGTGTGCACGGTGAGAAGGCAGCCGCCTGCCACCCAAGGAAGGAGGTCTTCCCAGAGAAATAAACGGCTGTGGACTAAGCCACGCAGTCTGTGAGGTTTTGGCAGACACGTCCCTGAGGCCAGCAGCAGCCCCCGGAACCCGGCACTGCGCTCCGCCCCCAGACTAATCTCCTCTCCCCCGAGTCGGCCCACCCTGCCTGCCACAGGCCGTGCGGCAGGTTAGAGGCGCCGCCCGCCCGAAGCCGTGCAGCCCCGGCCGGGTCCAGGGAGCAGCTGACACTTGGCCGGCAGCTCAGAAGGAAGTGCCCCGCCC
>NW_020172178.1:10156063-10167103 GCF_003031525.2 Neophocaena asiaeorientalis asiaeorientalis
CTTTCCCGCAGCCGCCCGCCCGGCCGCAGGGCCAGGAGGTGGGGAGGATGTGGACACGCCTCCCTGAGGACCGGCTGCAAACACAGCTTCTCTGATCCGTGTTTACCCACAGTTCATCTTAGGCCAGAAAGAAGCCCCGGGGTTTCAGAGGAGGTGGAAACATGCCTTGTTCCGGGTGACGGTTACACGGGCTATTTATTTCTCAAAACTCATCAAACTGCACACTTTGGGTCTACACATTCTACTGTATGTAACTCACACTTCAAAAACACAGAATCAAAAAATAGTCATTATTTAAAAAATCAGAAAACACAGACAACCAGAAGATACTAAATAACTGCACCCTGAGTCCACGGCTGTGAGAGCAGGTGCGCGGGCCCCTCCTCCAACCCCGCGGCGGCGTGCCCACGAAGCCTTCAGACCACACACGGACTTGGATCCCGCAAACTTCTATCAATAGTAAAGCCCGAGCGTGTTTCCACTACATCTGCCACCATATTTTTAACGACTACACGACTTTACACTCTGCATAACCCAACATTTTTTTCCAACAAGTTACCAATTGTTCTACAGTTTTTCTTTCAACATTCGAAGTAGTACTGACATAAACACCCTGGCTGCTTGATCTCTGAGCACATTCGAAAGTCTTGCCTTGAGATAAAGTCCCAGGATTGGTATTGCTGGGACAAAAGACACTCGCATTTTTTTTATATATTTATTTTATTGGGACTTCCCTGATGAAGCAATAGTTAAGAGTCCGTCTACCAATGCAGGGGACACGGGTTCAAGCCCTGGTCTGGAAAGATCCCACATGTCGTGGAGCAACTAAGCCAGTGCGCCACAACTACTGAGCCTGAGCTCTGGAGCCTGCGAACCACAACTACTGAGCCCGTGTGCTACAACTACTGAAGCCCGCACACCTAGAGCCCATGCTCCGCAACAAGAGAAGCCACCGCACTAGGTAGCCTGTGCACCTCAACGAAGAGTAGCCCCCGCTCGCCGCAACTAGAGAAAGCCCGTGCGCAGCAACGAAGACCCAATGCAGCCAAAAATAAATAAATAAATAAAATCTATTTAAAACTTTGTATTTATTTAGTTGCGCTGGGTCTTAGTTGAGGCAGGCGAGCTCCTTAGCTGGGGCATGCATGTGGGATCTAGTTCCCTGACCAGGGATTGAACCCGGGCCCCCTGCACTGGGAGAACCACTGCACCACCAGGGAAGCCCCGGCACTTGCATTTTAAAGGTTTCTTTTTCGTTAAATATCAGCTGGAAAGCAGAGGTTTGGACAGGGTGTTTTTGTGTTTTGTTGTGGTTGGTGTTGTTTCTGATCTCTCCTTTGATCTTTACAAACCGAAGGAGGCTGAGCCTAGAGGGAGCATCGGGAACAATCCACTTTGGATCTGAGGCGAAATGACAGACAGGAAGCAGACCGGATCGGAGATAACAAGTGTGAAAATAATGACTGGACATCCACTTCTGAGGAGGAAAGGGTGGGTCCCACACGGAAGGCAGTCCTGAAGACAGCCACCGAGAGCGGCCGGACACGTTACAAAAATCCTGCTGCGGGGGTCAGAGAGCTGTGGCGCCCTGACGACTTAAGGAGCCGAAACTCTGGGGACGGGAGAGCTGTCCAGATGCGCAGATGGCTCACAGCCGTCTTGTCCCCTGGGGACACTTATCGGTCTGGGCGCCGGGCCGGGGACTGGGCTTGGCCCCAGCAGCTGCAGAGAAGAGGAATCAGCAAAGTTTTGCACAGTCCCAGGAGCAAAAGTGGCCAAAGTAGAGAATTCAGGGGCCTTAAACACACCGCTGGCCTCCCACCCCCACTACAAAACGTTTGTAAGGTCGTGGTGCTGGTGAATCTCTGGTCAGGTGGTCAGGTGAATCTCTGAAGAGGCCAGTCCCCAAACCAGACAAGCCCCTTCCTGCCCCAGGTCATTCCTGATCCGGCTGCGGGATCTGCCCTCCTCCAGCCCTGTAATTGCCTGAGGGTTTGCTCCCAGTAGCGGCCAGGTGGCTCCAACTGGACCAACTCTTGCACAGATAACAACTACGATTGCTGGACACAAAGACAACTGTCTGACAGCACCGGAGAGCAGCCAGGACCAGACAGAGGCTGTAGGGGATGGACACAGGGGAGAAGGGAACAGCTGGGGTTCCCCGTGTTCCGAGGGCAGCCCCGTCTGGGCCGCACAGGGTAGCTAAAACCATGATGAAACATGCGGTCTTACTGACGTGAAGAACCAGAGGACAGAGTTTGGGGTGAACAGAGCAGCTAGAAAGTGAGGGGAAATCCCAGAAAAGAGAGAGCCACAGGACTCCCCTGGTGGCGCAGTGGTTAAGAATCTGCCTGCCAATGCAGGGGGCACAGGTTTGAGCCTGGTCCAGGAAGATCCCACATGCTGCAGAGCAACTAAGCCCGTGCGCCACAACTACTGAGCCTGTGCTCTAGAGCCCGCAAGCCACAACTACTGAGCCTGTGCTCTAGAGCCCGCGAGCCACAACTACTGAAGCCCGCATGCCTAGAGCCCGTGCTCCGCAGCAAGAGAAGCCACTGCAATGAGAAGCCCACACACCACAACAAAGAGTAGCCCCCACTCTCCCGCGCGCAGCAACGAAGACCCAACGCAGCCAAAAATAAATTAATTAATTAATTTTAAAAAAAAGAGAGAGAGAGCCACAGACAGGAAGCCCCAAATACTCCATAATAAACTCGTCTCAAACCTCTGGCTGGTCTGTGAGCTGTGCTTGCACAGGACGGATTCCAACAGCTCTGCAAACAGAACAGAGATTTTACCCACCAACCACCACGGGGGAGACGGTGTGTATGGTTTGAGTTCAGTCGAGTTAACCACGGAATAAAACAAAGAAATTAGTAATCTTAAAGAGAACACAGCAGAATCCAGAGTCCCTACAACAATGTGCAGGGGAGAAAACCATAAAACCAATACACATGCAAAGAAGCAGGACAGTGTGACTGAGACTCAAGGAAAAGAACTGATGGAAGTCACGAGACAAAGGAGTATATCACTAAAAGGTGCTGAAAGGAAAGAAAACAGCCAACCTAAAATTCTGCACCCTTCAAAAATATCCTTCCAAGATGAAAATGAAATCAAGACTTCAGAGAAAGAGAGCTCCCTGGTGGCACAGTGGCTAAGACTCCACGCTCCCAGTGCAGGGCTTCCGGGTTCAATCCCTGGTCAGGGAACTAGATTCCACATGCTGCAACTAAGAGTTCGCCTGCCACAACTAAGGAGCCCACGTGCCATAACTAAGACCTGGCACAGCCAAATAAAAATAAATAAATATTTTTTTAAAAACAAACCTGAGAAAATTTAAAAAAATAAAAAGACCTCAGGCTTCCCTGGTGGCGCAGTGGTTGAGAGTCCGCCTGCCGATGCAGGGTTCGTGCACACGGGTTTGTGCCCCGGTCCGGGAAGATCCCACATGCCGCGGAGCGGCTGGGCCCGTGAGCCATGGCCGCTGAGCCTGCGCATCCGGAGCCTGTGCTCCGCAGCGGGAGAGGCCACAACAGTGAGAGGCCCATGTACCGCAAAAGAAAAAAAAACTTCAGAGAAACAAAAACTAAAACTATTCGTCTTTGCCAGATCTGCATTAAAAGGAATATTAAAGGAAATTTACTTAGGCAAAAGGAAAAGGATCCCAGAGGTAAACATGAAAATGTAGGAAAAAATAAACAATACCAAAAAGGATAAAATTTGTGGGTAAATTGAAATGAATATAGACTGCAAAACAATACTCATAATATCGTTTTCTTTTTTTTAATAAATTTGTTTATTTATTTATTTGGCTGTGTTGAGTTTTCATTGCTGCGTGCGGGCTTTTCTCCAGTTGCAGCAAGTGTCGTTGTGGTGTGCGGGCTTCTCATTGTGGTGGCTTCTCTTGTTGTGGAGCATGGGCTGTAGGCACGTGGGCTTCAGTAGTTGTGGCATGCGGTCTCAGTAGTTGTGGCTCATGGGCTCTAGAATGCAGGCTCAGTAGTTGTGGCGCATGGGCTTAGTTGCTCTGCAGCATGTGGGATCTTCCCAGACCAGGCTCAAACCTGTGTCCCCTGCATTGTCAGGCAGATTCTTAACCACTGTGCCACCAGGGAAGTCCCTCATAATATCTTATAGAATTTAAAAATATAAGTAAAGCTACATGCATAACAATAAAGGTGGGGGATATCTGCAATACACGTGCAGCAAACCACCAAAGACCTAATGTCCAGAACATATACATATATAAAGAACATCTACAAAGCAACAAGTAAAGGACAGACAACTCCATAGAAAAATGGGCGAAAAGACCTGAACGGACACTTCACGGAAGAGGAGAGTCAAGAGATCTGTAAACATATAAAAAGTGACCCAATTTCATTAATTGCCATGGAAATGCAAATTAAAATCACAATGGAATATCCCAAACCCACAGAGTGGTCAACGTGATATAGATGAAAACTTCCAATTACAGGAAGTCCCCTACATACAAACAAGTTCCTTTCCGAGAGCACATTCATAAGTCCAATTCGTTCATAAGTCCAACAAAGTTAGCCTGGGTATGCAACTAACACAATCGGCTATATAGTACTGTACCACAATAGGTTTATAATACTTTTCACACAAATAATACCTAAAAAACAAACACAAAATAACGAAAACATTTTTAATCTTACAGTAGAGTACCTTGAAAAGCACAGCGGTACAGCACAACAGCGGGCATACTGGGGCACGTTCGCATCTTTGAAAGTTCTCAACTTGAAGGCTCGTATGTAGGGGACTTACTGTATGGGCGAGGATGTGGAGTAAGTAGAACTCATGATCACTGGTGACAGGAAAAGCCGGTGTGACCACTTAGGAAAACTGCACCTACACAGACACACACCTAAGATTTACCCAACAGGGGCTTCCCTGGTGGCGCAGTGGTTGAGAGTCCGCCTGCCAGTGCTAGGGGACATGGGTTTGTGCCCCGGTGCGGGAAGATCCCACGTGCCGCAGAGCGGCTGGGCCTGTGAGCCATGGCTGCTGAGCCTGTGCGTCCAGAGCCTGTGCTCCGCAACAGCAGAGGCCACAACAGTGAGAGGCCCGCGTACAGCAAAAAAAAAAAAAAAAAAAAAAATTTACCCAACAGAAGGGTCCAGACCAAAGACAGGTGCTTGAGTGTTCAGAGCAACAAAAGAGGCCAAAGCTGGAAGCCCTGCAGTGTCCATCAGCCTTAAAACGGGATGGGGGGGGGGTGACAAATCCGGGGCCATGCACCGGGGAAACGGCATTCGGCAAGGAGGCCAAGAGCGACACCCCCACACCTGGTTCTGAGTCCAGTAAAGGGAAAGCAACCAAACCTGAAACTCATGGCCCTCCCTGGGTGGGGTGCTGATGGGAGGAGGGGTGAGGGGCGCTTTGAGGGGTGCTGGGATGGTCCCCTTGATCTGCATGTGGTTATGGGTGAGTTCAGGGTGTGTGAAAATGCATGGGGCCCTGCTTACATTATTACACGCGGAAGCAGAGGGAGGCGTGTGTGTGGCCAGAAGCCCGGAGGTGCCTCCCCTCCTGCTCCTAGGGGCTCAGTACCTCTGGATCGCTGTCAACTCCCTGGTTACATAAACATAAGGAGGCCCAGATTTTAAAGCATGACTATGGAAAGCATGCAGATCTTTCAGGAACCTGTCTCTCTTGTTGTCATAAAATATATTTGAAATTCAGCAACCCCTTCTATTTAAATCCAAATAAAGTCTGACATTTTATTTTAGAGTAAAGCGCTATAGTATTAGCCCAAGCTGTTCTGCAGCTATTTCCAACCCTCTTCCCTCTATGTAATTGTGAAGCAAGATGTCTGGGTTAGGGTGGGGCAACTGAACGATGGTTACCTCTTAGTGCTGGGATTTCAACTGACTTTTGCAGACTTCCTTTTCCGTCATTTTTTGCATTAATAGATATTTTAATAATCAGCATTTTTCCAGATGATGAAACTGCTCTTTTGTGCCCCTGGTTTAGCCACTCCTAGCTGGGCAACCTTGAGGAGGTTCCTTAACCTCTCTCAGCCTCTCTGTTTACAACTTTAAAATGTAGATAATAACATTACCGAGTTCACAGATTTTTGTAAGAATTATATTAGATCATTTTCCAAAGCACCCCTAGAGTAGGAGAGGCCCCGTACGGCGCAGCAGCAGGTGTTGTTGTTGCCAGGCGCGAACAGGGGATAAAACAACAAACAGACTCAGCCTTTGCCGCAAGGAGATTATAGACCAGCAGCACGAGATGGGGGCAAACACCCAAGCCCAGCCCAGTCAAGCCCCTGCTGCCCTGGGGGTGGCCAGCGAGCAGCTCTGAGGGGCAGAGAAACGGGGCCAGGAGGGAATGGAGAGGTGGGCCAGGGCCGGGGATGTGAGGGGCGGCAGGCCTCCTGAGGGGCCCGTGACCACACAGAGACAGCATCCCACCCCAGGGGCACGGTGCACTCAGTGCTGGGCAGGGCCCCAAGACCAGAAAGTCAGGAATACCTGCACCCGGGTTCTCCCAGCCTGAGAGCGAGGTGGGGGTCCTGTATTTCTCTTTACTATAGCTGCAACTCTACTCAAGGGTGACGCTATGCTTCTGCTCATCTGGTGTAACCAGTACTAACCCTATGCCCAGCACATGGCAGCCTTTCAATAAATGTTCGGGGGCTTCCCTGGTGGCGCAGTGGTTGAGAGTACGCCTGCCGATGCAGGGGACGCGGGTTCGTGCCCCGGTCCGGGAAGATCCCACATGCCGCGGAGCGGCTGGGCCCGTGAGCCGTGGCCGCTGAACCTGCACGTCCGGAGCCTGTGCTCCGCAATGGGAGAGGCCACGACAGTGAGAGGCCCGCGTACCGCAAAAAAATAAATAAAATAAAAAAATAAATAGAAAAAATGTTCGGTAGATGGATGGATGGTGGGTGGATGGATGGATGAATAGATAGAAGAATAGATGGATGGATGGGTGTTGGGTTCTGTACAGGTTTTAACACTAACCAGCTGTAGGTATCTCGTGACAGAGCGAGGACAGGAGCAAAGGAAGCGCCTGCTGGTGGGAAGACCCCTAGCTCTCACACACCTCACTCTCTCTGACACCGTCCTTTTCAGCTTCTGTATGTGTAAATGGGAAGGCTCTGTCGTGCCCCAGACAAGAGGAAGCCAGTGTGCCGGGGCATAGGCTGCGTGTTCCTGACACGGGGAGGGGTGTAACATGACTTGCCGGCAGCCTTCAAAGCCCCGCTGAGATCCCTGACTTCCCAGCCTCGACCTTCACACAAAGGTGACCAGGACCAAGGAGCTGCTCCCAGACAGCCGACCACGCCCGTGGCCATGGCCAAGCCCGCCGATGTCACCCTGCAGCCCTTCAGAGGCCTCGTCAGTCCTGGTGTCCGGGAGGATACACCTCTCCCGCCTCGGGGTCGGGAGCCACGGGAACCGGGTCTTTCCAGAGAGACCCACCTCCACCTGTCGGAAAGGACCCGTGCCAGGTGCACCTTGCTAACCAGCTACGCCTCCCTCTTTGGGAGAGCTGCCCCCCATAAACCCAGGCATTGAAGAAAAGGTCCCCCATTCACAGCACCTTGTCTCCCCTCCCCCCAGGCCACCCCAGACTACCCAAGGGTGGGGTGGGACCCAGACTGTCCTGAGAGTCCATCCCCAGGATTCTTCCTCCAAGGGCCCCAGGCAAGGAATAGTGGGCGGCAGCTACAGGAGGACGTGGCACCAGCCTGACTGGGGCACCAGTCAGGTGGGGGAGGACGACGCTGACGGGGCAAAGCTGAGCCAGGGGATGGAGAGGTCCTCCTGACCCACGCACCCCTGCCCTTGTGACTCCCGTCCGTCAACTCCTCTTTCTCTCCTCCACCAGGTTGGGGTTCTGACCCTGGCAACCAAAAGGCTCTTGACTACTTCCGCATCCCTGAACAGGGACCACAAACGGTCCCCGGCGCTGCCCCTCCCCAGGACTGGGCCCAGCCCAGCAGCGCCTCTCCCGGCCTCTGGGGTCGCGGACACCATTCCCATCTGGTGGCTTCCTGCTGACTCTGACCCGCGTCAGGTGCAGCAAGGACCATAATGGACATCCTCTGCCCTGCCAGTCCCGTTTCAGACAGGAAACCCGAAGCTCAGAAAGGTGAATACGTCTAGGAAGGGGTGCCCCACCCATGTCTGCTCGAGGGGGCGCACAGCGCAGGGCAGGCTGAAGCTCAGCTCTCAGGCGTTAGCATCTATAGATGCTCTCACTGGACAGAGGTCTCACTGCTGAAGTACACCTAATGCTCCACACCTTAGAACCCCCCGATCCAGCCCAGCTCCTGTTTTTGCAGCCGCGGAGAGACCTGCAGTGAGACCAGGGGTCCAGGAGCCCCTTCCCCTCTCAGGCCTCAGCTGCTCCGTCTGCACATACCATGGCAAGGGGAATCTGTCATAATTTCAGGAGGGTGGGAAGGCAGTGCAGCCTAAGGGGGTGCCCCAGTCAGAAAGGGCATCCCTTCCACCCACCCAGCCCCACGGGGAGGGGCTGCCACAGTCACCCCACTCATACCCAGCCCCCACCTGCAGAGCTGCCAGGGCGGCGGTCTCAGGGACGTGTTGAATGGGAGGCTTGGGGCTGCTCAAAGGCTCTGAGTCAAGGCTTCCCAGCCCGGGGGAGGGGGGACATCGGGTCGGGGTGGGGGCGGGGCAGTTGGCACCCTGCACCGGGCTGGGCTCAGGAGAGCCCTGCAGGCTCTGGGGTCCCTGGTGAGGTAGTCCCCAAAAAGACCCTTCACGGGAGCGCCTGGTGTGGCCTGGGTTTGCTATGCTGGGCATCAGACATCCGCCCCTGTTGACTTGCGGGGTCCCTCTGGGGGCGTAGGCAGAGCTGCTTTGGGGAAGAGCCTCCAGGGGCAGACAGGGAAGAAGGGTCCGAGGCGCGGCCCCTTCCCCTCCCCCTCCCCCTGCCCTCTGCCCTCTCCTCTCCGCGCCCCCCATCTCCTCCTCCTCCTCCTCTACCCGAGGAGCCAGATGGTGGTGGAAGCGGCCTCTCATTTCCCGGAGCATGACTCAGCCCCACACAACAGCCTGCAGCCTGCCCTCCCCCCCCCAGCAGGGGCCCAGGGGCTCCCAGACCCCCCCAGACTCCACCTGGGGGCCGCAGGGCGGAGGAGCTGGAAAATCTCCGCCAGGACCCCCACCCCAGGCCCGGGGGCGGGGAAGGGCTGCGTGTGCCCCCCAACCTGGGCTGACCCTGCGGAGGCCTCTCCCGCCCCCCTCACCCCCTGGCACCAGCACCCTACGCCCAGGCAGTAGGGAGACCGGCATGTTCTGGGCCCCCCGAGGCGTCTGAGGCAGGCGGGGAGGCTTGGGGAGCGGGGCAGTGGAGGGGCCTGGACTGGACCAGGTGCCTGGGCTGAGCTCCGGTACTCAGGGACACTGCCCTGGCCCGGCGGAGGGCTGAGGGGAGGGCCGCGGGGAGTCCCAAGCCAGGACTAGAGAAGCCTCCAGATGCAAGAAGTCTGACCTGCAGGGGTCCACGCGGAAGCAGGCAGGCTGGCCTCCTCCGGGGAGAATGTGGGTCAGAGGGGAGCAGACGTCACCCAGGAATCCCCTTGGGTCATTAACTGCTCTGAGCGCAGGACAGTGTCCCCTCCCCCCACCAAGTCCTCTCCCTGGAAGCCCCCAAAGACACTCTTGGGTGGGAACCCGGAAACCTCTGGGCCACCACTGAGACCTCCGGCAGCTCAGGGCCCTTCCAGGGCAGGGCTGGGCCTCGTCTCATTTGCCCACCTGGCTGCCCCCTGCACGCTCTGGGGCCCTGGGCACTGGCCCACATCCATCAATGAGCTGAACCACAAAGCCAGGCCACACTGAGCCACCCAGAGAAAGCCAGAGAAAAACCCAGCTCCCAGGGTCCCGGGCCTGGTATGTTTCTGTCGCTCTGATGGCTTTAAGTCCAGGACCTGCCGAGGGCTGTGGGAGAGCCGGCCACCCCTGCCAGGGCTTCTGGCCTTTCTCTAGGCGGTCACGGGGTGAGCGGGGACTGAGGCCCCAGGGGAAGGCGGCACCGTAGTCAAGACAGGCTCCCAAGTATCCCCAACCTTTGTAAACTGCCCACTGTCCCCAGAGTCCTCAGCTTACTTCAGCCTCAGTGAATACCAAGGGCCTGGCAGCCTCCACCGCTGGGCACCTGCGTCCATTCCTCGCCCCCCGCCCCCGGAAAACTGACATCTCAACAGGCTCCCACACGTGCACTCATGTCTAACCCCCACCAGGCCTGCCAGCGAGGCCCCTGAGTCACAGCCTCGCCTGGCCCTGCCCCCCACCGTCTGTCCCTACGCCAGGGAGATCTTTCACACCATAAGTCAGGGTGCCCCACGCCCACCCCTGCTTAAACCCCTTTGACTCCTTCCCCGATCTCAGAGTAAAACCTACTCTCCTGGCCCTGCGCCTGCCTGATATCCGCACTGATTCTTGCCTCTCCCTCCCCCTGGTGTGTCCAAAGGAACTTCCCCTGCCCCCAACAAAGTGGCCCAGCACCACCACCCCTGGACTTCGGCCAGGTCACCGAAGGGCTGCTGGCAGCTCAGCCCCATCTCCCACCCACACCTCATGACACTCAGCTCCATGTGCAGACGGTAAGGGGATGGCTCAGAGGACCCCATTCAAGCCTCCGTAGCCCCAGGCGGGGGACCCCCAGCTCCAAGCAGCAGAAACAGGATCTGGGCCCAGGCTGTCTGGCTACAGGGTTCCTGGGCTGGACCATTGAGCCACACTGCCCACTGCCCACAGGGGTGTACCTGGCCTCCAGCAGGGTCCTCCCTACACAGGCCACGACAGGCTCAGAGCTCTGGAATTTGGCCTGTGGGCGGCGCACAGGGCCCTGCTGGGCAGTGGCGAGGCTGCACCCATCCCCTAGGGCCTCTGCACGCCCCCAACCTAGGAGGAGCCTGCCCCTCCCCCAACTCGCCCCTCCCCCCTCAGCTGCTGTTCCAGGGGATGCAGGCCTGAGGCAGCGGCTTCAGGAGAAGGGCGTGGCCACTTCTTTGCCAACACGAGGTGGCAGGGT
>NW_020172178.1:10167241-10169046 GCF_003031525.2 Neophocaena asiaeorientalis asiaeorientalis
TGGCCACGACTGAACCAACCACACCGTTGCCCCTTCTCAGAGCCCTGGAGGCCTCTCCCGGGGAAAACGTACACACACACAAGGCCCACCCTGGGCGGGAGGTGGGGCCGGCCCAGCGACAGCCCAGCCCGTGGAAGAGGAACCAGGGACAGTGAGGTGGGGTCTCCTGGGGAGGAGCTCTCTGGGCTCATCAGCCACATGACCCCAACCCATACCCCGCTACCTGCCCATCACCCAGCGCCCTCCGAGCCAGGCCCCGTGCTGGGCACAGGAGCAAATGAGGAAACGGAGCTGTGCCTTGGGAGGTGCGAGGTGGGAGGGCAGCAGGTGGGGGTGGGGGGGATCCACAGACGCATCGCGGGAAGAAATAGCGCTGGGGTTAGGGCCTCCCAGAAGCTGCAGCGGGCAGGGGGCACCTTGCTGCCTCTCCTCCGCCCCTTACCGGCTGGTGACTCTGGCTCTTGAGAACGTATTCAGTGTTCAGTTAGGAAACTGATCCAATTTAAAATGCGAAAAAGAAAATCCCTTGAGAGCCATCAAGAGAAAGCTTGTCCCTCGCCTTCGTGGCACCAGATGCGGTGCTAGTTGCGCCCCAGCTGGGCTCGCGTGGCCTGGGGAGGGTCGGGTAGGACTCATTGTAGAGGGGCCCCGGCTTAGCACCCGGCACCCCGCGCGCCCCGACGTGCGCGCCCGCGGAGCCTCCCACCGCGTCCCTAACCCCTTGGAGTTACCGCCTGCTCGAGGTAGTGCTCAGTCCCCGCGCCGCTCCTCAAATTGGAACTTGATTTCTAGTTAATTTCAAGGAAAAAAAATATGGCCAAGGTAATTAAGGAACTGATGGATGAAAAGAAACGGTGACGCCGCCCGGGACGGCCACAGAGGGCCTCCCTGGGGAGGGGAGGGGCGGGGTGCCGAGCCGCGGGAGGCTGGAGGACGCGCAGGGCACGGAGAGCCTGGCGGGGGCCTGAGCTGCACCGCGGAGTGCTGCCAGTCCAGGGCCCATTCTGAGGCACCCCGCAGAGACAGAGTGGGGGGAGCTGGGGGTGAGGTAGGGGCTGGAGCTCACTCGTACCTCCCACACCCCCACACACCGGACACTCCAGGGCCGCCTGCACCCTGACTCTCAGCCACACCCCGCCTGGAACTCACAGTCCGATCAGGGACACTGATGACGGACGCCCACACGGGCCTGTGCAAGGAGAGCAGAGGTCAAAGTTTCCTGGGAGAGAGGGGAACACAGTGATTCCTCCTGGGGCTGGAAGGGCGTGGAGAGGTGGAGCGTCCCCGTGGAGGGGGTCCTTGCGCAGGGCCAGCGGAAGTTCCCGGGGAGTGGGGGTGGGGGACGAGGGCAGTGGGCGGCAGCCCGTGCAGAGCCCACGGCCTGTGCAGAGCCCACGGCCTGTGCAGAGGGACTGGAAAGATCGCGAGGTCTTGGGCTAGGAATCGTCAAGCCAGGCCGGTGTATGCGGAGGAACCATATTCGGGTTTTGGTTTGGGGGTTATTTTTAACCCTTAAACCTCCCCACTGGGCTGGAGGAGAAAAGGAGAGTTGTGACGGGGTCAGGAAGATGCTGAGGAGGAGACAGCGAGGGGCTGGGGGTGGGAGGGGGTGGAGTAGAGCCCTGTCCTGGGCGCTGAGGGAGTGGAGCCCCCTCCTCCATCCCCGCCTGAAATCTGTGAACTCTTCCTCCCCGGGAAAGCTCAGATGCCAGCGGGTTCTTTTCCACACAGGAGAAGAGGCTGGGAGCCTAATTCAAGGATGGCTGGGAGCCGAATGGAACCGGTTATCCTGGGAGGAGCAGGGG
>NW_020172178.1:10169307-10189724 GCF_003031525.2 Neophocaena asiaeorientalis asiaeorientalis
CTTGGCGCTGCGCCTCTGAGAGACACAGCCCAGTGGCCAAAACCAGCATCAAGGATTCCGGCCTTGATTTCCACCTCTCAGCAAACACCAGGGGGGGACCCGGTTCTTCAGCCTAAATGCCCTGTCCCCTCCCTTCCCCCCAAGTCACCTCTGCCCCTCAGCCCTCTGCCCAGAGCCCTGCCTCTCTAGAGGGGAGAGGGGAGACCCACCTTCTGAGTCTGCAGCTTCAAGGCCAAGGGCAAGGTGAGTCGAAAACTGCTACGTGGATGGAGACACTGGGTTTGGGGCAGGGTGGGTCTCAGGCACCTCCCCACCGTCGAAGCCCTAAGGAGGCCCCTGGGATTCCAGCGGGTGTGCCTGCCGGCAGCCTCCCCTGCCCCCTGCAGCACTCCCAGAGCCAGGGCTGCACAGCCCAGTGGTTTCTTGCCTCTTTTCCTGCAGAACCTTTATCTTGAGTTAAAGATGCTTCCCCACACCCCATATAAAGAAGTCAACACTGAGCTGCTGTGTGCCCCCGTCACACTGGGTTATCTCTGCAGAACCAAGGAGAAAACCACAGTCCCAACTAGACCTTCACTGGGTAACTGAGGCAACGAAGGGAGTCCAGGAGGTGAGGGACAGTCCAAGTCTTGGTGGGTCAGTGGAGGCCCCAGGCCAGCCCCTCTCTGCTCTGCAGGCCGCATCTCTGGGCATGGCCCCAGCACTCCCCAGGGATGGCCACCCACTGCCCTAGGGGACTGCAGGACTACTGGCCCAGCTGCTCAGAGAGGCACCAGAGGGGAAGTGGCCATGGACAGAGAGACCAGGAGTCCAGAGGTCGGCCAGCTCTGCCGACACCCCCGCCCCTCTGCATCGAGACTTCCTTGGCTGGACGGGCCTGCAGATGCCGGGAGGTCCACGCGGGAGCCCATGGGCCTTTTGCTCCGATGCGGGAGCCACACAACATCTTGGCCAGCCCCAGGGCGCAGCGGTTCTGGTCTGCAGAGTCGCCACAAACACTGAATATTGGAGAACTGAGCCATTGCCCAAGGGGGAGCCCAGGGTCAGGGTCCCACCAGCCTCGGACCACATTCTTTCAGCCAGTTGATACGGAAGCTGCTTCTACATCTTCTTGTGTTCTTGTTTAAAGACACTGTATTTGTTACGACTGTATTGTTCGTGAGTGTTGAACCCGCGGCAGCTGCCCTGTAGCTCAGGTGGACGGGATGCCCCTCAGGCACAGGTGTTTTCTCCAACCTCCCTGTGCTAAGAGCCACCGGACACACTTCAGGGCTGTGCTGGGGGCCACTTTAAACGGGGAAATCTCCTCCCGGAAAAGCACAAAAATGTGGAACACTGAACACTAAACTGGCCGTGTTTGCAGCATGTGATTAAACGAGAAGGCACAGAGCATCGCCTCGTCCGACCTCAGCTGGGGACTCACAGAGTTTTTGCCGGTCTACACATGTCAGCAAAAGACTGCAAAACAAGTAGTGATTTTTAGGGTCACAAATAGATTTTAACAAGTAGGCAAGTGCGCAAATACAGATCTGCAAATGATGAGATCTCCTGAGTGTGTGACCGCTACTCAAAGGAAGAGGCTGGAGGTTACTGACCCACCCGAGCCTCTGACTGACCAGCCCACCCACTGTCCCTTCTGAGAATCTGGTCCCGGGTCCCACCTCCCCTCTCCAGACCAGGGATGGGTCCTGACTGACGTCACCTCTGGCCAGAGGGCGTGTTGAGGCTACAGTGGCCAAAGCCGCCGGGCTACAGAGGAAAAAGGCGCTGAAGGAGGGACAGGGATGCTGAGAGGAGCGGCGCCCAGGGCCGGAGCCTGCAGCGTGGGCCGTACTACAGCCCACCTTTCTGGAGGTGACCAGCGTGGTCAGGTTCCTGTCAACAAGAGCAGAAGCAGAACGGTTGCCCGAGGTGCCATAGCTGCTCTGTAGCAGAGCTAGGTACCCCAGGTCTTACTCACCAGATAGACCTAGTCCTGCAGTGGATGAGTGGATGGGTGGATGAGTGAGTGAGTGGGTGCGTGGGTGCGTGGGTGGAAGGAAGGATGGGAAGATGGATGGGTGGATGGTGGGTGAGTGGATGGGTGGGTGAGTAGGTGGATGGGTAGGTGGATGGGTGAATAGGTAGATGGGTGGTTAGGTAGGTAGGTAGGTGGGTGGGTGGGTGAATGGATGGGGGGCACAGTTCTGCTGACTTCATTCTGTAGCAGTATCAGGGGTCACATCAGGGCACCCCAACAGGATAAAAAAAGGAAAAACATTTCAAAAGGCAAATACTGAAAAGCATCCTGGGTGCTGAACTGACACAGGAAATGAAACCCAAGGCCAGGTGGCTGCTTGGGGTGCCCGGGTGGGCCCCAGGCTCCCCTCTTGGCCCACAAGTGCCCGCTCACTACACTCAGGTCTGCCCTGGCATCAAACATGGGGCTGGAAGGCCTCTCTCTCTGAGAAATTGCCGTGCCTGCGTGGCTGCTCCCAGAGCGTCAGCGCCCAAAGCCTGCTCTGCTCCCTCCTCCGGATCTCTGTTTTCTGCATCCCAGCGGGAGGCAGTGACAGGCTCTCCGCAGGCTCACTGTGGCCCAAGCACGGTGCCGTGGGTGCGTGCTCTTTGCGGGTCAGTCTCAGGCCTGCGCAAGTGCCACCGTGGGCGTATGCTGGAGGGGGCCGGGTGCAGTGAACGGACCCGACCCTCGGGTAAGGCCATGCAGGACACCCGCCAGACCGGGACAGCCGGGACCGTGCCCACCTGCCCGAGGCTGGAGCACAAGGGAGAAAGCCCTGGGCAGGAGCCAGCTCTGGGGGCAAGAGAGCTTCCCTCTTTTCCATCAGGGGAGGGGTCCTCATGCCTGAGTGTGCCACAGAAGGGCTGACCCAGTGGCCAAGCCATAGATCCCTGGCCAAAGCCAGGCCTCCCGCTTCAGCGACTGGGGGAGACTCAGGGTTCTGCCTGCTCCCCGCCCCAGGTGGTAAGAGCTGGGGGCACAGGGCACGGGAGGCCCCCCTCGACGCTGCTCTCCCAGCTGGGTCACCCTCCCCAGCCCGGCCTGAAGGCTGGAAAGTCACTCCCCACCTTCCCCCCCTGCACTTCTCCATCCACTGGATCCACAGACACACCCACTGACCACAGCCGGCTGCAGCCAGGAGCCAGGTTGGGGAAGCAGTGAGTCAGCGACTGGTGTCACCCCCAGAGGTGCCAACTGCTGGGATCCAGAAGGGCATGGAGGGGCCTGAAATCCAGCTCGAGGAGGATAGGAAGGCTTCCAGGAGGAAGCCACACCTGCTCCACGGGAGGGTCGAGGAGAGGGGTCGGGAGCCAGTAGGGGCGCTGGCCAGCCCTCCAGGCAGAGGCAGGCCCGGCCCTCAGAGAAACGACTGGCGCATTCCAAGAACGGCAGAGTCCCGGCAGCGTCCCGGCAGGGAGCGGCCTCCACATTCACACGTCCCCTGGCTGGAGGGTGTCCAGGAGCCAGTGCACCCTCCTTGGCGGCTCACCTGGGCATGCCCAGCCCTCAGAGGCCCTCGTTCCACACCGGCCTGTTGCCGGAAGCTGCTCCCTCACTGGGGCCGAGCCAAGGAGACTTCCAGGCGCTGTACACGCTGCTCTTATCCCCACCCGACAGGGGCAGGCTGGGGGCCGAGGGGTATGGTTGGCCCCAGGGAGAAGCGGGGGCAAGGTTGTGGAGCCGCCTGGACCTGGCGCTGCTCCCTCTGCCCTGAACGGCCCATCATGAGCCCTCTCCACCCACACTACCCCCACCATGGTGCAAACACTGCAGGTCTCGGGAGAGATTTGGCAGGACAAAACCACAGTGGAGACACTTCACCACGTGTGCTCATCTCACCTGGTAACCTTTAGGCGTAATTGTCAGTCTGTTTTACAAATGGGGGAGCAGTGGAGCCCAGGGAGGGGGGCGGACAGTGAGGGCTGAGGTGGGGAGACCACTTCCAGATGTTTCCCAGGACGCCCCCACCCCTTCCCCGCTCTGTGTGTCTCACTCCCCAGCGCCACCCCGGCCCACGAACAGCGAAACTGGCAGGGCCGGGAACCTGTCGAGCCGCGGCGGAGGCGGCCCGGGTATTTATAGACGCGAGGAGATTCCCTCTGCGCCCCAGCCCAACTGGCAAGAGCGGGCGGGGCCTCTCCCGGCGCCCCCCCCCGCGCAGACTCCGCCCCGGCCGACGCCCGCTCCCCACGTGGCCGCCGGCGGGCGGGGCTGGGCGGTGCCTCTTCTTCCTCCCGCGCGCCCAGCGGAGCCGGAGCCCTAGCGGTGCGGAGCCCAGCAGTGGGCCGGCAGTCCGCGGCTCCTGACCCGACGCGGACCGAGCGCTGGCCTGATATACCCGCCCTCCGCCGCCGTCCCCTCCCGGTAAGTCGGCTACCTCTGGGCCGGCCAGGAGCCGCGGGGAAACTGAGTCCGGGCCATGGGGGCGCTTGGGGTCGGGGAGTGGGGTTGGGGGAGCGGCGTGTGCGCCCGGGGTGGCGCCCAGCAGCCCCGCGCCCAGGGCGGCGGGATCCCGGCTCCCAGGCGGGGACCCTGAGGCGCCCCGGCCCCGACGGTTCGCGCCCCACCCCGGACTGCCGGCCCCGGTGCGGAGACGCCGCCCGAGCGCGCGCTGCCCTCGAGTGGTGGGGCCGAGGGTCGGCCGGGCCTCTGCCCTGTCCGGTGCCGGCAGAATTTACCCGCCTCGCGGCTGCTACATCCTGACTATGAATCAGCCACAGTTGGGGAAATAAACTTCAACTTCAAGTGGCACCACAGGCATGCGGCGGCCTGCGGCCCCGCCTGGGCTGCTGGGTCTGTAGCCGCAGCCGCCTGGATGCAGGTGGGCGCACACGGGGCCCTGGCACCCCCATAGGCAGGCCTTGGGGGAGCGAGCCCCCGTCACTACTCCGGGTTCCTCCAGAATGGGGCTGGTAGTCTGGCCCTGTGCTGCTCCGGTCCCACTCCTGGGCCCCTTTCCTGGGGAGGAACCCGGGTGACCGTAGCCTCAGGAGGGAATCCGTGCTTCCACCAACACTGGCTGCTCCTGGGGAGACACGTAGGGAGACTTGTCTGTCTGGCCTCCTGAGCCTCTGTGACCCACGGCCCCAGGCTGCATGGTGGCCAGCCTCAGTTGTGACCGCAGCTTTAGTGCCCCACCCCAGCTGGACACACACACCAGGAGTCAGAGCACCTAAGGTGGCCATGACCCTGCCCCAGCTGGGAATCAGGAACAAGGCCAGAGGTCAGGCACAGCCACGAAGGAGCTGGAGTTGGGAAGTCCCCTCCCCACCAGCCCCGCCCCCTTCTCCCTCTGGCAGTGAGAACCGACCAGGACTCCGGCCTTCTCTGGGCCTCAGTCTCCCCACCTGCACCCTGAAGGGTGGGGACAGTTGCTCAGGCGTGAACCTCCTCTGTCGCCCAGCGGTGAGGGAGTTGGGGACCCAGAACAAAGCCCCAGACCCCGTCATGGTGCTTCCCAGGGTGGGGGGCTTTGGGTAGTGCTCGCTGCAGCCCTCTTGTGGCAGCTGTGGGTGGGCGTCTGGCTCCAGGTCTGGAGTCTGAGACTTTACACTGTCCCCACTCCTCTCCAGGCCGGCATCAACTTTCTGCTCAAAGGGCCAGGTTGGTGCGGTAGGCCCGTCCCGACCACTGCCCAGGCCCACGCTCCCGTCTCTTCCACAAGAGTTCCCGGCCCCCAGCTCGGGGCTGACAGGTCATCGGGGCGGGTGGGCAGGCGGAGGGGGCACTGCCGGGGGGCGTGAACCCAGGTGACCAGGTGGGGCCGCCCCTCCCGTGACCCATCCAGGCCTCAAGTCCTTTGAGGCTCCGCTCCTTGGCGGCAAAGAGTTAACCGTCGGGTGGGGGCCCCCGCTTTGTGGAGGTGCTGACAGGCTGTCGGAGCTAATTGCACATACCTCACATTTGGGACCTGGAAGCTGTACCCTGAATAGATTCCAGTTGCCTTTCGTCAAAGTGCAGTTGTTTTCCAGGTTGGAAAAGTCAGTGGTTTGTGGAACTGCAGGAGGGATGGATGGTAACTGGTTGATGATAGGCCGCCGCCCTGGGTGCAGGTGTGACCAGCTGGCCTGGCCTGGACCCTGGCGGGGGGCTTTCCCTGAAGTGAGCTCGAGCCCCTGGCTTGTGAGGGCACCCAGAGGAGGAACCCAGAGGCGAGGTCCCCCCACGGTCTGAGGGTCTGTGGGCTGAATGAATGAAGGAGAGGAGGGCCAAGTGAACCAGCCTGCTGCGTTCCCACTGTGATCTCTGACCCTCACGCCGTCCTGGGTAAGGGTGGGTCTTGGGATTCTTGTCTGTTTCACGGGGAAGAGGAGACTGAGACACGGGGTGGTTCGGGGACAGAACCGGTGCTGTGCTCCTGGCAAGAGATGTCTGTGAAGTCCCTGCTGTGTGCGTCAGGCTCATGGCTCCCCTCGCCGCTGTGGTAGCCGGAGCGTGGCATCCACCACGCTGGGCGTGCGGGACGTGCTGCCCTGGGGGCCAGGGGAGAACTGGCCGGCCCCTGGGGAGCACTTGGAGGCCAGGGCTGTCCCCCCGCCCCTTATCACCACCGCAGTTCCCACAGGAAGAGCAAGCACGTGGGTGCAGCAGCCTCTGGGTTCCAGGCCTGATGCCCTAGGAGTTAGGAGAGCTTTGTCCTGGCCAAGCAGCGCCCCCTGCCCCTGGCCCCCAATGCGGGGAGGGGGTGCCGGCCCACCCTCAGGGCACCCACCCGTGTGAGTGCAGAGCAGAGCAGCCAACGCGGACGGACAGCTGCCCTGGAGCCTGGGAGCCGCCGGCCCATCAGGGCGGTGGACCCTCCTGGCAGTGGCCGGGGGCGGGAGGGGCGGAAGCAGTCGCAGGTGGGTGACTGACGAAAAGGCCCCTCTCCCTGAGCTGTCTGAAGCAGAAGGGCAAGGGCCAAGGCCGCTTTCTTCTTCCGCCTGCCCGGCCGGCCCCATCACAGCCCTCTGCCCCGCTGCAGCTTTCCCAGCTGCACCTCCCGGGTGCCCTGGGCAGCGGCCCCTGCTCACAGGCTGCCAGAGCATCCTCAGCGCCCCCCCATCCCGTGAGCTGGGCCCAGGGGGAAGGGAGGGGGAGGGCAGACTGGAGGACCACCGGCTCCCAGGAGGTTGTGCCTGGGCCCACCCTCTCGGGAAGGTGGAGGCCTCCCTGGGAAGGGGTGCAAGGCCAGCGCTGCTGGAGGCCCGGCTGGCCTGGGCCACTGAGCGAAGCCCTGCATGGGTGGGAGGCGCACGCCTGGGGAGGTGGAGGCTGTTTCTGCTTCCTGTTTTGCAGGTGGTGCCACCGAGGCCTAGCATCGAAGGGGAGCGCTGCGGCTAGAGGGTGCAGTGGGTCAGGGGCGAGGGGCGGGGCCGCGCGGCCCACGCTGGCCGCATCACAGCCCTGGGCCGTGGTTTCCCTGCGTGTCCTCTGAGACCCCGCTCGGCTGTGTGAGCAGAGGCCGACCCCAGCCCCCGCTGCGCCACACGGCGCTGGTTCCCCCACTCCACACGCGTCACGGTCCCCGCAGACCCAGCTGGCGGGGCAGGGGCTTCTCCATCCCTGAGCTTGACCGTGGTCCTCGCCAAGTGCTGGTGGATGTGGGCGTGGGGGCCAGCATGGGCCCTGCCCAGCTGGGTGAGAGGGCCTCGGTCTCCCCGTCCGGCCTGGTCCCGGTCCTCTGGGGCCCTGGGATGTGGCCTCGGTGTGCAGCCTGCCTCTCCCACCATCCATGTCCCCGAGCCCGCGTCCCCATTTTTGCTCCAAGTATGTACAGCTCGGCACTGCCTCCTGCGCACTGCCGCCGGGAAACAGACATCTGCTCTTCACCCAGCCCCAGGGTGGGGCGGGGGTGCTGCCCGCCCCCCTTCCCGCCTGGCTCCGCCGCCCCACGTGCACAGGCGTGAGTGGCCTGAGAACGCCAGCCCCGTGTGCCCAGATCGGATGCTGCCCGCTTTGGGGACATCCATGGCCCCTGCCTGGTGTTTCCAGGCTATCGACGCAGGGGCCGGGCCGGGCCGTGCAGCTGGAGGCAGAGCAGTCGGGGCCGCCTGTGGCAGGTGGCAGAGCGATGGGAGGGACGGCCGGGACGAAGGCCCAGGGGTAGGACCTAGGAGGGCGCCTCCGAGAGGAGTAGGGGAGCCGCCTGGGAGGGGCCTTACTGGCCAGGCCCGGCGCCTGTGCAAACGGTACTGGCCCAGCCGACCCACGGTCCCTGGACAACATTCTGGCCATTCTGTAGATGAGAAAACCAAGTCCAGGATGGGCCTGGCCCCTCGGTGCCCAGCAAGGAACAGCACACAGCGTCTTGTGCCCGATGCTCAGGATCCCACTTACCCGGTAGGGCCGGGCTCCTGGCACTGGCTCTGGGGTGGCTGGCCCAGGGGTGCTGAGCGGGACTGGAGAAGAGGCATGCTCCATTCCAGCTCAGTGTCGGCCACGGCAGCCTGGCCGAGGCGACGTCACGCACGGTGGACTGGTAGGCAGCGGGGCGCAGCACTTCCTGGCAGCTACGGGCCCACTTTGCAGGTGGCATCCGTGGATCTGTTGGCAGACTGGGGTGGGGAGGTGGCACGAACATGCTCATCCCTGTGTGAGGACAGAATCCAGGGCCCAGCAGGTCCTGTGTGTTGCCCAAGGGACACGGCCAGTCAGCGGCAGAGCCTGGCCTCAGCTAGAACTTGAGCTGTCCCCTGCCCCCAGGCCCTGGCTGCAGCCCTTGGCAGTGCCAGGCTGTGCAGGCTGGGCCCCTCCCTGCCAGTCTGCTGCTTTGTTCTCCCTACTCTGGGCAGGCAGCCTGGAATGGGGACGTAGGACAGGCGGGGAAGGGCGATCAGGGCCTGAAGCTGGCCTACCCCTTTCCTTCCCTGGACACCAAGGGTCCTCCTCCCTGCTGGGAGAGGCCTTTCCTGAGGGCAGCAGGGGGCCGGGGGGAGGGACACGGGGCTTCCTGGAGGAGGCTGCTCTGAGCTCTGTCTGGTCTTGGGGGAGAGAACCCATGCAGAGGGGACGCTGGTGGCGAGACTGAGGTCTGCGTGCGGCCCAGCGGAGCCCTGCAGGTGGAAGCTGTGGCCAGACGCCGCCTTGCCACCCACGGGGCCACCAAGTTCCTCACCCTCGCTCACTCCCTGACCGCAGGTCTGCACCCATCACTTTCCTCAAGTGTTCGTTGTCAGAGCTGACTCACCGCCAGAAGGCGGCAGTGGCCTCTGTCACCGTTGGCCCCTGAGCCGGTCCCCTCCCTCCTGGCCTGGGATCCCCCAGAACCTGGACCAGAGCCCTGAGACTGGCAGAGGTGGCCAGGCCCTCTGGGCGCTCCCCATTGGCTTTGCTTGGGTGCAGCTGGGGAGGCCGAGGCCCAGAGACCAGGTGACAGCAGGAGGCGAGGACAGACCCGGTTCCTGTGAGCCTTCAGGGCAGTTGGAAGCAAAAGCTTGGCTTCCCGGTGTGGGTACCTCCACCCTTCCTGTCCTCTCCCTGCATCCGAGCTGGCTCATCCCCAGGGAACAGGGCTCCCAGATCACCCCCAGCCCCTTACCAGAAGCCCAGACACCCACAATGCCCAGCTCAGGGCTGCATTGCAGGGACCCTCCTTCCAATGAGCCCAGGGTAGGGCGGCACCACCTGCCCCAGCTCCGGCTGGCTTTTCCTGTTCACCCGAGTCAGTTCCCTGCACCAGGACCCTCCCTGTGCGGCTCCCACCAGCTTCTGCTCCTAACAAGGAGGGTGTGAGCAGGCCACGTCGGTCGTGACCCCAACCTGGTCCAGATCCTTGGGAACGGTGGGCCACCCGGGCCCCCGGCCCTTCTCCACTAACTAACCGTACAGAAGACCCAGCTCCCAGGTCCGTCCCTTCACCCCTGGTGACCCGAGCTGGGGGTGGACCTGCTCGAAGCCCAGCTCCCTCTGTGAGATGCTGCTGGTCTCCTTCTGTCATTTTGCTTGCTCTGTCCCTTTATAATTATGAAAACGACCGTATTCACCGTGGATGCATCATCTCTTAGCGTTCGGCACGTGTCTTGTGCGACACGTCACATTTCACGTGGCTGGAATCCCACACAGTGCGCCTGGCACCCCGGTTGTCACCTCTGGGTTTTAATTTGGTGCTGCCGCGAATGTCTTGGCGCCCACCCACCTCCCAGCGGGCCGCTCTGTCCCGCTGCTGGATGCAGTGAGGGCTCCAGAGGCAGGGGCCTCACACCCCATCCTGGAGACGGCAGGTGGGGCGGGCAGGAGGGCTCCTTGGACGGGAGACGGGCCAGGGACCCGTGAGGACCCTGCGCACTCCACGCCCGGGTACGGGCAGGCGATGGGCGGATGCGCAGTTCCTTCCCGGGGGCCCACTGTGCACCGGACCCCCTGCCTGGGATGAGCCCATGGGAGGTGACCCACACAATTGAGTTGAGGCACCCTGTGGGCTCGGGGCCTGGTGAAAGTGACACAGGAGCCGAGATTCTGGAAAGGAGGGGTAACGGGGTCACAGCAGGGCAGCCTGAGCTCCCCCTCCTACCCGGCAGGGCCCGGGCTGCCCCTGAGCTCCAGGAGCTGCCAGGCAGTGGAAAAATCTGGGTTCTTGTAGGAGCTAAAAATAGTGTGGCAGCCCCTGCCTTCCAGTTCCGGAACCCCCCTCCTGCCGTTTTACGCCCACCCCGGGGGAAGACGAGCTAACTCTTTGCACCCGCCCCCGCCCTCGCTGGCTGTGGGCCCAGAAGCACCCCAGCCCGTTTGCTGATGCTGGCAGGGCTACCCCAAAGCTGTCTCCCCAGCCTCAGGCAGCCAGTCCCCCTCACCGGCACCTTCCTTAGCCCTGGCCCCCGCTCCGGCCCCAGAGCCCCTCCTCCGCCAGCCCTTGCAGGGACTGAGGAACAGAAGGCCTCACCCACCTCCACAAGGTGCCAAGTACTTACCCCGAGTCTGGGCTTCCCCACCCTACCACGCTGCTCAAAGTCCGATGGATCCGTGCAGGGCCTCCCAGCGGCCGTGCCCAGGACACAGCTCAGTGCCCAGTGCCTGCCTGGACCAGCTCGCCCTCTCTGGCTCAGTTTCTCCATCTGCAGGGGCTGGTCTGGGAGGCCAGCTTTGACCCTGCCCCCGCCATACACACGCACTCAGTTTGATGACTGCCAAGCAGGGGCGGTGGCTTCCCGAGAGTGCACAGCTGCCCAGGCATGAGGGTGCCCAGGTGGAGGTGCCAGCATCACTGTGTCAGGCTGGCCAGGTGCAGGAGGAGAGCCAGATGGGTGTCTGACGAAGTGGCATCTGTGTGGGCTGGGCGAGTGCCCATGAGCGGGACACCCGGATCATTGGGCTGACCCTGGGAAAGCTCAGAGGGAGACCCTACCTTCTGGAGTCCCCGTCCGAAGGGGAAGGCATGACCCAGTCCAAGTGGAAACTCCACGTTAATGGAAGGAAAAGGGTGAACGTTAAGGATCCACGGGCAACATCCCACTAATGGCAGAGCCTCAGGGTCTCTCTCTGCAAAGGGTCACTGCCCCTGTAGTTTTGGTGCAGGGGTGGGGCGGACTGCTTGGAGGACAGATGGGGGTGCTTCAGTTGCCAAGGGACGGGGGCTGGCCTGAGCCACTTGAACTTGAACCCCTGGGAGCCCCACGTGGTCGTGCTCTTCTTAAGCCTGCTGTGCTGGCTGCATAAATCGGTCTGCCATTCCAAATTCCTGTGCTGGCCCTCCTCTGGGCAGGCTGGCCACACCCCTCATCTGGGGTGGGGGGCACCCCCCGCAGAACTGGGAACACATTCCTGAGCTTGGGGCCCCGCCCTGACTAGACTACACTGGGTTGGTCCCCTTGGCCCCGCCAGGTCTCGGCGCCTGGACTGGCTGCGCGGTGGGCCAGGGCTGAGCGGGGCCCGAGGGCAGAGAGGCAGGCATCCACGGACAGGATGACAAGAGCCGGGAGAGCCCTGCGCGCTTGCTCTGCCCACCGGATGCAGCTTCTACACGGAAACCCGCTGCAGCCCTCTGAGACACTTCACAGATGGAGAACAGAGGGGCAGAGTAACTTCCCTGGGCGCACAGCCGGTGAGCCCAGGAAGGAGGCAGCAGCCTTCCACCACGCTCCCTCCCACGCAGCGTCCCGGGTGTTGTCAGGAAGGGCCGTCCCCACAGCCTGTGCCCCTGAGAGCAGTAAAGGTTGACTTCCTCCGGTGCTCGCTTTGGAAGTGCTCAGCCACCGCGCGGACGGGAACAGGCAAAGGCTGTTTATTCCAATCTGCTGCAGCCAGGGAGTTGTCTGCTGGCTGGTTACTACAGACATAGAATGTTAGATACACACATACCCATCTACACGCGTGTTATATAATATATGTTAATACACTGAAATATTTTCTGTGTACAGAAAGCTTCTTTACAGGAAAAAGGGGGCCTCGGTCATGATGGGGGCTGCGGGACTGGGAAGCTGGACGGCCCATAAGACGCGGGGCGTCCACATGGCTGGGGGCACATCCGGTTTTACCCAGTTGGTCCTCAGTTGGAAGCGAGGACAAAAATAGTGGAAGCCATGGGTTACTGATCAAGTCCCGGCCGTGGGGGGATGTCACAGGGCGGTTGTAGGGCTTCCTGGGCTGTCGCTAGAGATGGAGGTCTGACTTCCTGCAGGTCTGGCGCGGAGGGAGCAGGCTGCTTCCTGCGCTGGTTCCTGGGATGGTGGCTGCAGCCGTGGCTCAGAGTTCCGTGTTTATATACGGTCTGGTCGTGGTCCATTTATGTATTCAGTCTTTATCCTGAAAAGCAGTTGGAACATTTCTAGGAGGATGTCCTTGGCCCAGGGCCTGACGGCCCTGGATGATGTTGGGCACCCTGGTGGGCATCACGGAGGGAGAGAAGCCGCCCCACCTAAGCCTCTGGGTCACTAGCTGAGCTTGCTCTCCCAGCTGGATGCCCTGTGCTCACTGGGCCGCGGCCAGCCGAGCCCTGCGCACCTTCGCTGCCCCACGCGGCACCTGGGGCAGAGCTCGGTGCCAGGGCACGTGGCATAGGACCCTTCGTGGACGGGTGGCGGGCAGGGCTGGTCCCCTGCCTTGCTTCCGCTCCCGCAGACCCAGGGCTCCCGTGTGGGGGGTCTTTCAGGACAGCAAGCCTGTGGGCCCGGGAATTGGGTGTGTACTGGGAGGGTGGGGCAGCACCGGGAAGGGTGGTTCTGGTGACATGGGCTGCCTGCATCCAGGGACCCCTGGGACTCTTGGCTGGCGAGGACACTTGGAGGCCAGAGTGCTGGCCTGGGAGAGTTCGCGCTCTGTCCACTCAGCCTGTGCCAAGCAGCCAGGGACTCGGGCCAGTGGAGGCGGGGCGGGAAGGGAGGGTCGGTTCTGGGTCCTCCTTAAGCGGCAGCACCCACGGCGGGTGGCAGTGTGTGCGGAGGTCCGTCTGCCGTGCTCTCCGTGGTGCTGGTGGGAGCGGCCCCCTCCCCTCCACTGAGAGGCTGCCTGGGAGGGATCAGGGCCACGGCTGGTGCCGGGCAGTTCAGTGGTCAGCAGTGATGAGAAGCCAGGAGAGTGTGAAGGGCAGCCAGTGGCAAGGGCCAGAATCGATGGGCCGAGGCAGCCGGAAGGTCCTGAGAATCTGGGTGAGTGCCTGGGGGTCTGAGGCGGCCGGGCCTGGGAGGGTGCAGTCACGGGGCAGGCCCCGGCTTCTCCAGCCGGCCTGGCCCAGCACAGAACCCAGGCCGTGGGGGCCCCTGGGGGAGGGCTGAGGGGCACCCCACAGGCCCCTCGCCTCCCACCCCTCAGGATGCTGCCAGCAGCCCGACGCTGGTGCAGATGAGGGAACAGGCTCGGCCAGGGGCTGCTGGGAGCGGCAGAGCTGGGGGCACTTGGGGGTCAGCCCCCTCTCCCCCCGGCCAGGCTGCTTCCTGGAAGGACCCCATGGGTCCCGCAGGGCAGGTGGGCAGGGGGAGGATGAAGGGTGGGGGGAGGGTGCTGGACTCCTGTTGCGGACCCCCTGCAGACAGAGGAGGGGCGAGGATGCCCAAGACCCTCACCCAGGCGGAGGGGGAGCAGGACCTCCGAGAGAGACAGCAGCGAGCACTGGGGCCGCGAGCCCCGCCGGGGACAGGCCCCTGGGCTCCTGGCCCCGTTCAGCCTGTCTCCTGTGACCTCAGGTGGCCCCGCGGGTCTCCCTTCTAAGTTACCAGGGCCAGCAGCCCTTAGGGTGGCACTGCACTGGACATCCAGCATCTCGAGGCCTCAGGCCGCCCTCCGGGCTCCGACCTCAGCTCCGCCACCTCCATCTCTGGGGCCATGGGCATGTGATCTGGCTTCCCTGGGTGCTGCCTCCGTGTCCCCTCCTGTGAAGTGGGGGCGTACTGTGCCCGCCTGCCGGGTGGTGGGAGGCCAGGGGTCGGGGTGGGCAGTGCTGGCACCAGGCCCTGGGCATGAGGCACGGTGGTGTTTCCGTGCCCTGCCCCGAGGCCTCCCTCCACGCTGCCCTTCTCACACGCTAAATATAAGACCCAAGCCATACATGGTCGCAGAAGAGCCTGGACTGCCCCTGATCTCTGGGGGCCGGTCCCAGGGTCTGTGGTCGGGGACAGCATCACAGCCCAGGGCCCCAGGGAGGGGCCTCAGTGGGTGTGGTGATGACACAGAAGCACAGCCCACCTGCCCCGCTGTTCCGTTTTCGGAAGGGCACGTCTGGGGGTCATTCTGGGCTGGGCCACCCCTCGGCCTCCGGGGGATGTTCTCTGGGCCGCGATCATACCTCCTGCAGCTGCGTCCGGGTCAGTCTCCGAGAGCCACAGGCCTGGGGGGCGCTGGTCTTCCACTGCACGCAGACGGACAGAGCGAGGCCCACAGAAACTGGGGCCTGGCAGGGCTGCTCCCCACAGGGCCCTGGCCTTGCCCCGAATTGGGTGGGCGGTGGACATGACCCTCGAGTCAGCCCCCCTCCCCAGGCACATTCCCGATGCTGTGGGCGGGCTAGAAATGACCAGGGTCTGGAACTGTCCCCGCCCACCCTATTGTCCCCATCTGATTCTGCCCACTGGGCAGGGGAAGCACCCTGGGGGCCAGATAAGGGAGCCCCGGAGACCCCATTTTTGCTGCCTGATCACCGCTGGGTCAGTGGTATTCCTGCCAGTGTAGCCTTCTGGGGTCCTGGTGCCTTCAGTGAGGACAGCGGTGCTGCCTCCTTGGTTGCCATGATGATGGAGACCGGGATGGGTATAAGCAGAGCCTGGCACAGGGGAAGCCCGTGGGCAGTGGCAGCCCTGGTGGGATGAGGGTTTGCCAGTAGTGTGTCCCCAGGGCGGGCCTGGGCATCAGCAAGGAACGCAGCGGGTCCCCAGTTGGCAGGTGGAGGCCTGGAGCAGGGGACGTTGCCTCCACTGACCAGCCAGGGGCCGAGCTGGGCTGTGGCTCTCCTCCGGGCCCGGGGCCGGGCTCCGGGCTGACACCCCTCTCCTCTGGCCCCGCAGTTCAGCAAGATGTCGGTGAAGGAGGGCGCGCAGCGCAAGTGGGCAGCGCTGAAGGAGAAGCTGGGGCCTCAGGACTCGGACCCCACGGAGGCCAACCTGGAGAGCGCTGAGCCCGAGCTGTGCATCCGGCTGCTGCAGGTGCCCTCCGTGGTCAACTACTCGGGGCTGCGCAAGCGGCTGGAGAGCAGCGACGGGGGCTGGATGGTGCAGTTCCTGGAGCAGAGCGGCCTGGACCTCCTGCTCGAGGCCCTGGCGCGCCTGTCGGGCCGCGGCGTGGCCCGCATCGCCGACGCCCTGCTGCAGCTCACCTGCATCAGCTGCGTGCGTGCCGTCATGAACTCCCAGGAGGGCATCCAGTACATCCTCAGCAACCAGGCCTACGTGCGCCAGCTCTCCCAGGGTGAGGCTCCGGGCTGGGAAAGGCGGTGGGAGGGCCGGGGCCCAGGAAGAAGGAGCTTGGCCCGGCAGCCAGGGAGGACTTCCTGGAGGAGGAACCAGTTTCCCATCGTCCCAAGTCTGAAGCCTCCAGGTCACCTTGGAGCCGTGATCCTCTACCAGCTGCGCCTAGTTGCCCCCTCTGTTCTGTGCCTTTGCCCTGCTTTTCCACCTAGCCCTGTGCTAGTTTGGGCCCTGCCCCCTCCCCGGTCTCTGGCCTCTGGGCCCCTGTCCACACCGTGGCAGCTGGAGTCACCTGGGTCAGAAACACACGTCCACCTGAGGGGCCCGCTTCCACTCTGCCGGGCTCCGAGCTCCTCGGCCTCAGCCCTTCAGGTCTGCGGCCCCTGCCAATGGCCTCGTCCTCCACCGCCACCCCCCTCCCTGCCCCCATCCCTGCTCTGGCCACCTGGGGCTTCTCCTTCCCCAGCTGCCGGTGCCCCCCGTCTCCACCCCCCGCTCAGTCTGCTGTGCCCTCGTGTGCCTGCCAAGTCCTGCCTGCCCTTCAAGTTCTGGCTCACTGTCACCTCTTTTAGGAAGTCTCCCCGGACTGCAGCCAACTTAGTCCTCAGCCCTTGGGAGAGACCGCGAGCGGCCCTTGGTGAACAGTGGTCACTGCGTGCTCTTTGCCTACCAGGCTGTGCTGCTCCCACGATGCTCGGGGCTCCGGGGCTGCAGGGCCTGTGTGGGCGAGCGAACCAGAGACCACCCGGCCCAGGCCCGGCTGTTGCTATCTATAGAGTCCTTTGTGCCTTAGTCTCAGCAGGGCCGGCCGAGAGACACCCCCAAAACTCTCCCAGCTCCGGGAATGCAGTGGGAGGCAGGGGTACATGGGGACAAGCAGGCATCGCAGGCTGTGTCTGCTGTAAACACAGTTGGTCTAAGTTTGGAGAAAACACGGGCTTAGCCCTGGGAGGGCTGCCAATGTTGGCCTTGGGCCCGGAGCCCACAGGGGCCCCCTTAGACCTGAGGGCCAGCTGGAGTCGACCCCGGGTGACTGGGTCCGTGCCTGCCTCCACACCCCTCCCCGTGGTCCCGAGGACGGTCAGCGCGTCTGGAGAGGCCAGTGCCTGATGTGGGCGGTGGGCTGATACAGAGCACCCCTGGCCTCTGCCAGCCGGGCACTTGGCAGCTAAAGTGTGGGAGCCCAGGATGGGCGGTGGGCACAGGTGGGGGAAGGGCGGGAGGAGGAGAAGCCCGGGCTGGGGGTCGGTGGGCCCCTCTGAGAGGCCCCCTGCCCTTGGCAGCTCTGGACACATCCAACGTGATGGTCAAGAAGCAGGTGCTGGAGCTGCTAGCGGCCCTGTGCGTCTACTCGCCCGAGGGCCACGCCCTGACCTTGGACGCCCTGGACCATTACAAGGTGAGCGGTGGGTGGCTGGCGCCTGGGTGGGGCTTGGGGGCACACTGACCCCTGTCCACCCTGCAGACGGTGTGCAGCCAGCAGTACCGCTTCAGCGTCATCATGAATGAGCTCTCGGACAGTGACAACGTGCCCTATGTGGCCACCCTGCTCAGCGTGGTCAACGCCATCATCCTGGGCCCCGAGGACGTCCGTGCCCGCGCCCAGCTGCGCAGCGAGTTCATCGGTAACCCCGCCCGGACCTCCGCCACTGGGGCCCTGGCCGCCCAGCCCGCGCTGCCCCCTTCTGGGGAGACGCCCCGTGCCCTCCACTCCAGGGCCCCAGAGGCAGGCTCTCCGTGGGCCCAGGAGTCCTCCTGCCCCCACCTGCTCCCTTCGGTGGACCGAGGGCCTCAGGACCCCTGGACATTAGCCCTGGAAGGCTCTCTGTGCAAGGCTGCCGGGCAGTGGAGGGAGGCGGGTCCTCTGGCGTTCAGTTCCAGCCCTGCTGGCTGTGCCAGGGACCGTTTACTGGGGACCACTGTGCGTCCAGTGTGGTCTCCCCCGAGAGCCCCATATCCCCAGTGTCCCGAGGGAATGGGCGGGGTGCTTTGGGTGGTAGGAGTGAGCCCAGGGAAAGGGTGGAGATGCAGGTGTCAAAGGTGCGGGTGGCCCAGGGGTGGGCTGCCCGAGCCGCAGCCTCTGGGACTCACCGCACCCGTCCGTTCCCAGGCCTGCAGCTACTGGACGTTCTGACGCGGCTGCGGTGAGTCCCCACTCCGCTCCCCAGAGCCAGGCCCCCCTTCCCCCTGGGTCCCAAGCAGCGCCTCCAGATGGGCAGGGAGGGGGCTTCCTGGAGTGGCCCCAGCAGGCCCACCGCTCCTGGGGCCAGGTCCCAGGGAGAACCCAGCTAGCCATTCCTAGCGCTGCTGGACAGGCCACTGAGCAGAATTTCCCACCCAGGGCCTTGGGAGCTGCCCCGAGAAACTAAGTTACCAGGTACGGCACAGGACGCCCAGTTAAACTGGATCGTACGTAGACAGCAGATCGCTCTGTTAGTATAAGTACGTCCCACGTGTCGCACGATATACTTGTGCTAAATATCGTTCAGTGTTTACCTAAAATTCAAATTTAAATGGACATCTAGAAACCCGTGTAGCTGAGAACCCCATCCCAGGCCTTATCAGAACCACTGTCCAGGGTGGGGCCTCCACCGCCAGGGAAGTGGGCAGGGCGCGACCCCAGCAGTAGGAGCCCCAGCTGGTGCGACTGGTGCTACGCCAGCCTCCGCCAGAAGTCTGCTGGGCGCTGAGGGGGCGGTTCGTTGCCCAGGCTGAGGACGGGCCTGTGCTGGGCTCGGTGAACACACAGCACCCCGCTCAGGCCAGAGCCCCACGCCTGCTCGCAGAGGCCGGGGGGACCCTTCGGGGGCAGCCTTGGTGCCGCCCTCCAGCACCCAGAGGAGGGCCTGCCCCCCCTTCCATGCCCCCCGCGGCACGGCCCCTCCGTCCGTCCCTGCGAGTGTGAGAACTCGCGCTTCCTGTCCCGAGGGGCGCGGAGCTGACCGGAGAGGCCGGCTGCCCCTGGCTACGGCGGCCACCTGCAGGCCACGGGCCCTGCTCAGGGGTGTGTGCGCACCTGTCGGGGGCAGGGAGGCTGGGGGAGCAGCCTGCTGAAGGGAGGCCAAGGCCGAGGATGAAGAGGAGCTGCTGCGGGTCTTCGGGGGCGTCGACGTCAGCAGCCACCAGGAGGTCTTCTCCTCCCTCTTCCACAAGGTGGGCCGGGCAGACAGCCCCTCCTGGGACTGTCTGGGGGAGGGGCCGGTGGGCCCAGGGCTGGAAGGGGCCTCTTGTCCTGCCCTGGTCATACCCTGCCCTGCTGGGGCCGGCGGGAGCCACATCCAGAGCTGAGAGGCCTGGGGGGCTGGAGAGAGGCAGAGGCTGGAGCCCGCTGCCCGGGGCTGGGTCTGGGCTGTCTCTGGCCAGAGCCAGGGCCACAGGACCCAGGAGGACAGGCTGGCTGCGCTGTCCTGGGCCCAGCCCACCGGCCACCGTGAGGGGTACCCAGGGGACTTCGGGACCAGCGAGTCGGGGCGCTGGGTTCTGCCAGCTCAGCCGCTCCCTTCACCGAACCCAGCAGCTCTCAGCCAGGGCCCAGCGTCCCCGGGGGCATCCAGAAACATCTGGAGACATCTGGGGTTGCCATAACTGAGCACGGGTGCGACTGGCTCCGAGTGGGTGGAGGCCAGGGATGCTGCCGCACGTCCCACAGTGCGCGGACCGCCCGCACGCTCACCTGACCCCAGGTGTCCCCGGACCGCCCCGCACGCTCACCTGACCCCAGGTGTCCCCGGACCGCCCCGCACGCTCACCTGACCCCAGGTGTCCCCGGACCACCCCGCACGCTCACCTGGCCCCAGGTGTCCCCGGACCGCCCCGCACGCTCACCTGGCCCCAGGTGTCACCGGCGTGCCCGTCAGGGAACCCTGACTCAGGCACATCGCCAGGGCCCCCGTGGGGCACAGAGGGGTGACAGGGTGGACGCTCCTGGGGAGGCGATGGCTGTGACCCGTACTCCTTGCCCACCCCGCCCAGGTGAGCTGCTCCCCGGTGTCCGCCCACCTGTTGTCTGTGCTGCAGGGCCTCCTGCATCTGGAGCCCACCCTCCGCTCCAGCCAGCTGCTCTGGGAGGCCCTGGAGAGCCTGGTGAACCGGGCCGTGCTCCTGGCCAGTGACAGTGAGTGGGTGGGATGGAGTGCGGGCAGGGGCCCTGTGCCCTTAGCCCCTGCCCGCGTCCACCTCCCTGACCCCAGCCTGGTGGGCACACTGGGTTCTTAGCCTGTGGGGGGAGGGGGCCAGCCTCGGTCCTTGACCCGCCCCTGCCCGAGGGAGGGGGCTGCACCTTTCTGGATGCACCCTACCCTGACCTGGATGTTCCCACCCCAGCCCAGGAGTGCACCCTGGAGGAGATGGTCGAGCGGCTCCTGTCCATCAAGGGGCGGCCCCGCCCTCACTCCCTGGACAAGGCCCACAAGGGTGTCCAGGTCAACCTCGGCCAGAGTCGAAGGGGCAGCTCCCCGCAAAACACCGGTGCCCCGACGGTGGGTGTCGGGGGCCAGCAGCCAGCAGCAGCCCTCGCCGGCCTGCACGTTGCCAGCGTCCAGGGCGAGAGTGGCAGGATGGGGCCACAGCCCACAGCCCCGGAGCAGCTGGAGCCCACCCCGCCCCCA
>NW_020172178.1:10189932-10190091 GCF_003031525.2 Neophocaena asiaeorientalis asiaeorientalis
CCCCACCTCCACCCCCTGGCCTGGGGTGCCCGCCCCCGCCCCCGCCCCTGCCGGGCACCTCCGGGCCCCCTGCAGCGGGCGGCATGGAGGAGATCACCGTGGCCCACAGCCTGGGCTCCGCCTGGGTCCCCAGCCACCGGCGGGGGCGGGGCCCCCCCC
>NW_020172178.1:10190105-10190478 GCF_003031525.2 Neophocaena asiaeorientalis asiaeorientalis
GGCAGAAGCTGCCGTCCAGCGTGGCCCGAGGTGAGTCCACGCCCCCAGGCGGCTCCCCTCTGAGGGCAGGGGCTCGGCCGCCATGGGGTGCAGCCGGGGCAGGGACAGGTCAGGGGTCCCAGCGTGGCCCGAGGTGAGTCCACGCCCCCAGGCGGCTCCCCGCTGAGGGCAGGGGCTCGGCCGCCATGGGGCACAGCCGGGGCAGGGGCAAGTCAGGGGTCACCTCTGAGGCCCCTCTCCTCGCACAGCTGCAGGCCAGTGTGTGTCTCTGATGCCGCCCAGGGGCTGAGGGTGCTGATGGCTCAGAGGAGGTCAAGGCCGAGGCTGGCTAGAGGCCAGGTCACCTGCCAGCCTGGACGCAGCCCCCCCCCCC
>NW_020172178.1:10192331-10192490 GCF_003031525.2 Neophocaena asiaeorientalis asiaeorientalis
CCCCACCTCCACCCCCTGGCCTGGGGTGCCCGCCCCCGCCCCCGCCCCTGCCGGGCACCTCCGGGCCCCCTGCAGCGGGCGGCATGGAGGAGATCACCGTGGCCCACAGCCTGGGCTCCGCCTGGGTCCCCAGCCACCGGCGGGGGCGGGGCCCCCCCC
>NW_020172178.1:10192505-10195504 GCF_003031525.2 Neophocaena asiaeorientalis asiaeorientalis
GGCAGAAGCTGCCGTCCAGCGTGGCCCGAGGTGAGTCCACGCCCCCAGGCGGCTCCCCTCTGAGGGCAGGGGCTCGGCCGCCATGGGGTGCAGCCGGGGCAGGGACAGGTCAGGGGTCCCAGCGTGGCCCGAGGTGAGTCCACGCCCCCAGGCGGCTCCCCTCTGAGGGCAGGGGCTCGGCCGCCATGGGGCACAGCCGGGGCAGGGGCAAGTCAGGGGTCACCTCTGAGGCCCCTCTCCTCGCACAGCTGCAGGCCAGTGTGTGTCTCTGATGCCGCCCAGGGGCTGAGGGTGCTGATGGCTCAGAGGAGGTCAAGGCCGAGGCTGGCTAGAGGCCAGGTCACCTGCCAGCCTGGACGCAGCCCCCCCCCCCAGTGCAGCCACACCCACATATGTGGCATGGCAGCAGCTGGAGGGCTTCCTTTGCCAGGCATTTATTAAGTGCCCGCTGTATGCTTGCCCTGGGCTGGGCCCCAGGCAGGGCATCCCTGCCAGCCCTCCAAGGCCCAGGCCACCTGCAGCCCAGACTCCCAGGGTAGGTGTGAGCCTGACTGGCGGCCCCTTGCCCACAGAGCGCAGCTCTATGTGGGCGTCACTGAGCAGCCCGGACGCTGAGGTGGTGGAGCCTGACTTCTCCAGCATCGAGCGGCTCTTCTCCTTCCCCGTGGCCAAGCCCAAGGAACAAGCAGTGGCCCCAGCCAGGAAGGAGCCCAAGGAGGTAGGGACGGGGCCAGGGCTTAGACAGGGCTCCGTGGCTGCCCTCCAGGTACTGATGGGTCACGATGTTTTCCAGATCACTTTTCTGGACTCCAAGAAGAGCCTGAACCTCAACATCTTCCTGAAGCAGTTTAGATGGTGAGCTGCGAGGATCTGAGAGCAGCTGGTGTCGCAGGGCCGGCCCCTCCCTCCAAGCCCCAGTCAGACTCCCAGGCCCCGCCTGACCCGGCCCCGCATCTTGGGCTCAGCAGTGCCCTCTGCAGGCCACCCTGGGAAGTTCACATCCCATCCCTGGGGCTAGAGACAGCGCGGGTAATAGCCACGGAGGACCCCAGCTGGGGGCTCTGGAGACCACTAGACCAGACTCCCTGGGGAAAATGAGACCCAGAGAGTGGTGGGGACCCTTTAAGCCACAGACAGGCGGTGGCCAAGCCAGGCCGAGGACGTGGCCCAGCCTCCCAGCCCTTGAGTCCTTCCCTGCAGCAGGTGTTCTGCCCGGGAGCTCACTGGGTACCGCTGAGCCATCCCACCTGTGTCCTGAGCAGCCCCCTGGAAGGAGGAGGAAGAGGGTGCTCTGGCAGATGCGGAGTGTTCTATTCAGCTGCCAGCGTCATTACTGTGTGACCCCGGGCAGGTGGCTTGCCTTCTCTGTGCCCCACAGCCCTGGCCCCTGCGACCTCCTAGGTGTGGGAGGCAACCTGGGCATGACCAGCAGAGGTGTCATGGGCCAAGGGCCGTCCCAGGCTGGCAGGGTCCCGAGGAGGCCAAGTGGGGTGCCTCATGTGACCACCCCCGTCCTCTCACCCCTCCAGCTCCAACGAGGAGGTCACCGCTATGATCCGGGCTGGGGACACCACCAAGTTTGACGTGGAGGTTCTCAAGCAGCTCCGCAAGCTCCTTCCCGAGAAGCACGAGGTGAGTGGACCCAAGCGGTGTGTGTCGGGGGGGCCCAAGGGGCCTGCAGCGCCACCCAGAGCTGTGCCCGGTGAGCGGGCACCTCAGCGAGCCGCCGCAGGTCTGGGTGAGCACGCGTGGGCCTCCTGTTGCAGGTTGAACACCTGCGCTCCTTCACAGAGGACTGGGCCAGGCTGGCCAGTGCCGACCAGTTCTACCTACTCCTGCTGGATATCCCCTGGTGAGCTTGGCAGCCCCAGACCCGAGGGCCTGCCCGTGGGTGGGAGCTGGGCCCAGACCCAGAGGACAGAGCAGGGCTGTGTAGACGCGTCCCCAGGGTTCCACGAAGAGCAGTCCAGATATCACTGGTGCCGCCCCCAGCCGCGGGGCCCTCCAAGGGGACCCTGTAGGCCGGGGCCTCCCTCCCGGCCGGCAACGGCATTGGGGGTGGGCAGTGGGCAGGGCTGTGTGGCCTCCAGCAGGCAGGCCCAGGCCCCGCTGTGTGACCCCCGGGAAGGCCCCTGTTCTAGGAGCGAGGAGTGCCCCACGAGGGAGCGCCTGCCCTCATCTTCGGTAGCCAGGGGCTTGTCCAGGGCACCCTTCCCGGGCCCACGCCAGGCCTGCTGCATCCCACTTGGGGCCCGGCCCGGGAAGCTGCGTGCTGAACAGGGCCAGGCCGTGGGACCACCCCCCGCCAGCTCTGCCGAGAGGACCCTGCGGGCCCAGGGCAGGTGGCTGGAGGCCCTTAGGCCCTGAGCTCCCGCTCTGCCGCCCCAGCTACCAGCTCCGGGTCGACTGCATGCTGCTGTGTGAGGGTTCGGCCGCTGTGCTGGACATGGTGCGGCCCAAGGCCCAGCTGCTGCTTGCCGCCTGCGAGGGTGAGTGGGGCACCTGGCTGGGGGCGGACAGGTCCTGGGGGCGCCCCTCGGGCTGCGGAGGCGCCTGGGGTACCAACCTTCCCCTCCCTGTGGACCACCGCCCCGTCTTGAAGCCTGAGCCGTGCATGCACTCACGCGTGCCCACGCCGACACACGTACACGCACACACACGCGCACCGCTTTCCCTGAGCGAGGAGTCCCCAGCCACCGGGCAGGGACACGGACGGGCCTGATCACCGACGCGTGGCTCGGTTCCGCTGGGGCCGCACGCCGGGTGGGGGTGTCCCCTGTCGTCTTGGCCACAGACTGAGAGCCAGGGTGGCTGCAGTGGCAGAGGTTCCCCTCTGTCCTCGCCCCCAGAACGGGCAGTGGTCACCTACCCCCGGGGGCGTGAGGCTCGGTGAGCGCCCATGTCGCTCCTGCTTCCGGAGCCTCCAGGCTTGCTTTCAGTCAGGTTTCCGCTGCCCTGCCCACTCCCTCGTGCCCTGGAGCCTGGCGGGGAGGCGGGGG
>NW_020172178.1:10195548-10198097 GCF_003031525.2 Neophocaena asiaeorientalis asiaeorientalis
ACCGGCTGCCCGTCTTCTGCCTGCTGATCCTGAAAATCGGGAACTTCCTCAACTACGTGAGTGGGCAGCACGCAGCCCGCCCTCGCTCCCCGATCCCCGCCTGGCCCCGGGCCCAGGCCGAGAGGCTCACTTCCTGCCCTCGCAGGGCAGCCACACTGGGGACGCGGACGGCTTCAAAATGAGCACGCTGCTGAAGCTCACGGAGACCAAGGCCCAGCAGAGCCGCGTCACGCTGCTGCACCACGTGCTGGAGGTGCCCGCGGGCCTGGGGGCCTTCAGGGTGGCGCCCGCGCCCCGCTCTGCCCGCAGCCCCTCTAGGCTCCCATCTGAGCCCCTCGTCTCCCCTTCACACCACTGCACCCCCCGCAGTCCTCACCCACTCCACTGGCCTCCGTCCCTCCCCAGACCCCAAGGAGAGCAAAACCGGCAGAATCCGGCCAGGCCCGAGGGAAGGCCTTGGAGGCCCAGGGTGCCGAGGGCTTCCGAGGGCCGCGAACCACAGCTGCTGACGGTGGGGGGTTGCAGGGTGGCCTCAGCGGGTCTCACCGGACACGTCGTGTTGCAGGAGGTGGAGGAGAGCCACCCAGACCTCCTGCAGCTGCCCCAGGACCTGGAGCCGCCCTCCCGAGCGGCAGGGTAGGTACCTCCTGCCCTGCCCCCCACCGCCCGCTCCCCGGCCAGTGGGGCGGCTGGACTAGGCTGGGTCGCACGCTGCGACACCACCCCGGCCCCCCAGGCCCTGCTGCCTGATAGACACTCTCACCCTGGGCGAGACCTCGCGTCCACCATGGCCTGTGCCCGTGTGACCTAGAGGAAGAAACCGAGGCCTAGGATGTTGGGGAGCGTCCTGGCTACGGTCACGCCAGGGGCTGGTCTAACACGCCCTCTTCACAAGGTTAACCTTCAAGACGAGGCCATGCCACCCCACTGTACAAGGAAGGAAACTGAGGCCTGGAGAAGCAGGGCCGGGTCCATGGGGTCACATAGCCCAGGTGCAGCTCTGGGAGGGCAGCCCAGGCCATCCACCTGCAGGGTCCACACTCCCAGCACAGGCCCTGCCCGGCACCACGCCACCGTGGAGGGTCCTCTGGCCGTGGGGCTGCTGAGCCTCGTGGAGGGTCAGGCGAAGAGGACAGGCTGATCCGTGGGGGTTACTGTCCTAACGCCACAGACGCAGCACCTTCTAGGGTGGGCACTTCATCCCAACACCACTTAGCCCGTCTGAAAGCTCTGATGTGTTTCTGGCAGCCAGTGGGTGCGCAATCTGGGGTCCCACTGTCCCTGAGGCTGTGCAGTCCGGGGGTCCCCGCTGTCCCTGAGGGTGTGCAGTCCGGGGGTCCCAGCTGTCCCTGAGGGTGTGCAGTCTGGGGTCCCCCCTGTCCCTGAGGGTGTGCAGTCCGGGGGTCCCCGCTGTCCCTGAGGGTGTGCAGTCCGGGGGTCCCCGCTGTCCCTGAGGGTGTGCAGTCCGGGGGTCCCCGCTGTCCCTGAGGGTGTGCAGTCCGGGGGTCCCCGCTGTCCCTGAGGGTGTGCAGTCCGGGGGTCCCCGCTGTCCCTGAGGGTGTGCAGTCCGGGGGTCCCCGCTGTCCCTGAGGGTGTGCAGTCCGGGGGTCCCCGCTGTCCCTGAGGGTGTGCAGTCTGGGGTCCCCGCTGTCCCTGAGGGTGAGCAGTCCGGGGTCCCCCGCTGTCCCAGCAAGCCTGGACACCAGCCGTCACCTGACCTTACCGGCCCTCTGGCACCTTCAGGATAAACCTTGAGATCATCCACTCGGAGTGCAGCAGTAACCTGAAGAAGCTTCTGGAGATGGAACGGAAGGTGTCTTCTTCCATCCCGGAGGTTCAGGAGCAGTACTCCCAACGTCTCCAGGCAGGTGCTGGGCGGGTGGGGCCCTGGGCGGGGGGCAGGTGAGCGTGGGGAGGAGAGAGCCAGAGTGAGAGACCCCCACTCCGGGAGGGCGGCCCCCTGTTCCTGGTCCCTGATCCTGCGGCCACAGCACTCAGACCCTCGGTCCTGCTCAGAGACCACAACGCCTGCAGGGCCTGTGCCGGTGGCCATCCTCCTGCGGCCATGGGCCCCACCGCGCCCTCCCTGGGGCTCCAGCCTGGGCATCTCCCTAGGACAGCAGGTGGTGTCCTGCGTGGGCCCCCTCAGGGCCATGACCCTGCCCCTGTGCCCCCAGGCCGGCATCACGGCCTCCCAGGAGGTGGAGGAGGTGTTCCAGGCCATCAGGCAGAAGCAGCTGGAGCTGGCCGCCTACCTGTGTGAGGATGCCCAGCAGCTGTCCCTGGAGGACACGCTCAGCACCATGAAGGCCTTCCGGGACCTCTTCATCCGCGCCCTGAAGGTGGGCCCCCGCCGTTGCCGGGTAGGGCGGGCGGAATGGGGGTGATGGGGGGCCGGGCTCACGGGCCGCATCTGTCCCGCAGGAGAACAGGGACCGGAAGGAGCGGGCGGCCAGGGCTGAGAGGAGGAAGCAGCTGGCGGAGGAAGACGAGGCCCGCGGGCTGCGGGGCGAGGGCGGGAAGCCTGGTGAGGCTGCGCCGGGCCACAG
>NW_020172178.1:10198194-10199811 GCF_003031525.2 Neophocaena asiaeorientalis asiaeorientalis
ACATCCCCTCCTCTGGGGCGATTCCCCGGGTGGGCTCCAGGGACCCTCTGAGCCGCGTCTCTGGGCTTCTCAGTCAGGCAGGGAGGCGGGAAGCAGGAGGAGGTGTGTGTCATCGACGCCTTGCTGGCTGACATCAGGAAGGGCTTCCAGCTGCGCAAGACGGCCCGTGGCCGAGGAGACACGGCCGCAGACCCCCCGAGGAACAAGGCACCTGGTGAGACCCTCCCCCGCCTCCCTGTCACCACTTGCTTCCCGCCACCCCCGCGCTATGCCATCCTTGCAGCCTGGCGCCTCCCTTCCTCCAAGAAGCCCTCCTTGATTTCACAGGAGAGCCTACTCCTCTTCCTTGCTGCTCTAAGGGCTAGCTCACCCCCACAATGCTTCCACATGTCTCTGCTGCAAGAGGGCTCCCCGGCTGGTGTGACGGCCGCCCGTCCAGCCCCCAGGCCGGCAGAGGAGTCGGGCCATTGGGCCCTCTGACAGATGCCCTGGGGCTCAGAGGGGCTCTGTGGTGGTGGAGGAGGCAGGCATGAGGCCCTGGGGTGGGACTTTCCACTCCTGAGAAGGCTGCCTTGGGCTCCTTGGGGACTCTGGGGGCAGGGGTGACGATGTGCCATCATCTCGGGGCCCAGCGTCCCCTGCTCTCCCCCACTGTGGACAGACCGTGGACATCAAGGCCTGGGCCTGCCCTGTGGGAACCCACACTCGGCCACCAGGAAAAGCTTCCCGGGGAGGGGGCTTTGCAGGGTGGGTGGTATTCGACTTGGGCAGGCTCTAGGGATTGGGATCACTGAGGGGCCCCTGCCCTCCACTGATGGGTACTCCATCCACAGCGGCCACCAGGGATCCTGTGGGAGGCACCAGCCTCCCCACATCAGAGCCTGGTCTCGACGCTGCAGCGGCCAAGGAGCCCCGCGGCTGGGGTCTCGCGGATGCCGCCCCCAGCAGCCCCCAGCCCGCTGGAGACTCATCAGACAAGGGTGGTCCTGGGTCCCTGGAGAGGCGTTCTTCCTGGTACATGGATGCCAGTGATGTCCTGGCCACCGACGACCCTCTGGGCCCCCGGCCCTCATTGGTGCTGGGAGGCACTCAGGCCCTGAAGCCGCTCAACTTCTCCAGTGACAAGCCCTCCGAAGCAACGGGTTTGAGCCAAGACACCGAGGAACCCACGGCCCCTCCGGGCGCCTGCCAGGCCGAGGCTGACACCACAGGCGAGGGCACAGGGGATGCAGCTGCCCGCGGCCACGGTGCTGGCCTCCCTGCAGCAGGCCGTGGCGGGGACGGAGACGAAGATGATGAGCACACAGCCCCGGACTCCGCTCTGGACACCTCCCTGGACAGGTCCTTCTCCGAGGATGCCGTGACTGACTCATCAGGGTCTGGTGCCCTCCCCAGGGCCCAGGGCCGGACGTCAAAGGGCACAGGCAAGCGAAGGAAGAAGCGCCCCTCCAGGAGCCAGGAAGGTAACTTGGGGCTCCCCCCTCCCTCCTTGTACCCCGAGCAGGAGTACCAGGCAGGCGAGTCGGCAGGGCTCTGGGCATTGGCGTGTGATTGTAGCTCATTCGTCACACGCCAGGACCCTGGAGCTCCCCTTGCGGCCGGCCGCTGCCACCCCTC
>NW_020172178.1:10200138-10207105 GCF_003031525.2 Neophocaena asiaeorientalis asiaeorientalis
CCTTCTCCGTGTCCTGCCAGAGAGGAGGTGGCAGCGCCTCTGCTCCGGGAAGGGGCAGCCTTGGGGGGCACCGCCCAGCCAGCACACTAACCCACTGACGCCTGCCTTACGTGGGCCACCTCCAGCAGGGCGCGGCGAGGGGCCTGGGGTGCGACTGTGTTCCGGCTCAGCGTCCACGCTCTGAGCTCAGGGTCGCTCGTGAGGGGCGAGCTGTTGAGCACGTTTCTTTTATTTGGAAGCAGAGGTTGCCCTTGACCCTGACGATAATAAAACAAAAAGACTCTGTGTGATCCAGTAAGGTACGTACCAGCCTGGCACTCATTACTAACGGTGGCAGCCGAGGCAGGGCCCGCGCCCGGCCCTCCTGGACACTAACCCAGCTCCCCCAGCCCTCCAGCCAGCGTCCCCCGGGCCGCGCTGCCCGGCTTCCCCTCCCTCTCGGAGAAGGGCAGGAGCTGTGCTTCGCCTAGTTGGGGGAGGTGCGGCCTCAGAGCCTCCGCCGGGCCGGCGGGGTGGACAGGGCCAGCCAGGATGCCCTCGGGGAGCAGGGCTTCAGGGCCCGGAGGGTGGGCACGGCGTGGCCCTCGGCCCGGCCACCAGGCTGAGGTCGCCCTGCAGGAGCCTCGTGCTAACACCCGGCCCCCAGGCTTCGCTTCCCCCGAGTCTATCCACAGGGCACCCGGCCCTCCTCTGGCCCTGGCTCCAGCCACACGTGTCCCCAGGGAGACCGTTGAGGGACAGGGAAGACCCTGGAGGCCGCTGCCAGGGACAGGCAGGCCACCGGCCCCTGTGGGGATGCACAGGCGTCCTCTCCCTGGAGGCAGTGGGTGGGTCTGTGGGCACCTCCTGGGACTCCCGCGATGGGGTGGGACAGTCAGGGTCTTTGCCGAGGCTCACAGCTGCAACCGGAGTGACGGGCCTGGGTCCCCATGGCGTCCCGGCCTGTGCTGTGGACCGTGATCTGGTGCAGGGCCCCAGAGCCCTCCCTGGGTGGGAGCTCTGTGGGGGGGGGGGCGCCCTCTGTTCCTCACACACCTGCTGCCCGATGTGCCTGGGGCTTGGGCACATCGAGGTGAGGTGGGGCTGGTGCCGGAGCCCAGGGCAGGGATGTGGTCCAGTGCAGCTGTGACCTAGTTCAGCCTCACTGCGGGGCTCAGCCTTCACCCTGCGCTGTGGGGTGTTGCCCCCCGGGGGGTTCTGAGCTGGGCTGTCTGCTTTCACGAGGGCACCCGCCTGTCTCTCGGGGCCAGGATTTGTCCTTGCAGCCCCAGCTGCTGGCCCTACGTGTGGGGGACATTGGAGTGTGCAGTCCGTGCGTTCGGGGACAGCAACCATGTGTGGCCACTGTCTGGTGAAAGACCGCTGTGCCCGGTGCAGGGTCTGCGCTCCCCCAGTCCCCCACCCCCACCCCCGGCCAGGCCTGGGGCTCCCAGTCTGCAGGCTCGTGGGCCCTGTCATCCCAGTGTTAGGACGGGAGGAAGAACCCCTACCCTCCTTGTCTCCCCAACTTCTTATTTGGAGAAAAACTTCAACTCAACAGGAAATTTGTGAGGGGGTCCTAATGAACAGCACCTACCCTTTACCCTGAAATTACAAAAATGTGGAAAACATAGGAGAATTGCTGACATCTGCTGCATTGCTCCCCCCACCCCCCGCAGCTTTATGGACCGACGTGAGGGTTGCTTATAGCCATCAGGATACTTTGTGCCGGGGTTTGTCCCTGGGGCCCCCAGGTCAGGGCCATTCTCCCGCGCACCCGGACACCGAGCTGTTTTTACCCGCAGCCCCGGCCGGGGTGACCCCTGGTCCCAGTCTACCTGTCATAGTCGTTGCTTTGCTTTTCTGGAAACAAAGTCCTGCCCAGGACCACACGTCCAGCCCCTTTCGTCTTGCATAACACCGCAGACACAAAGTCACTTTGGAGGTGTCCTGTTTGTCCCCCACCTGGGTCCAGGTTGCGTTTAAGGCAGGAATCCTACACCCGTGACGTGAGTCCTCCTCCAGAGCATCGCGGGAGGGGCTCAGGGGCCTGTCCGTCCCGGTGTCGGTGGCATCGACGCCGACCCAGACGTGTTACGGTGGTGGTTGTGGCAGAGCCCGCTGCGCAAGTAGTGTTTCACCCCGATTAGTAAGCGGCAGGTGGCTGATGCTCGGAGTGACGGCTCCCAGTTTGCACCAGCATTTCTGTTCTGTCGTGCCATCTTTCAGTCGTGCAAGTGTCGAGCGTGGGTGGTGTGTTCCGTCCTCTGCTGCAGTGCTCTCGTGGCCACGGCAAGAGTGGGAGGAGTGGCGTCAGGGCGCCTCTGCCGGCTCCTCTGGTCCTTTCCTGGGTGCGGCCCCGCCCCCGCTCCCTCTGCCCGCCCCGGCCCGGCCCAGGCCCACCTGACCGTCCCTCCTGGGCCTGCAGCCACAGTGTGGGTGACTCTGATCCTCTGCTTCTGCCCCATGCGTTTTCCTGGCCCATCTCTTTTGAGCTCTGGTCCCCGAGCCCCACGCCGCCGCCTGGCTCCGGGGTGCCGTGGGCGCAGGGCATCTGGGGGCAACAGCCAGGCGAGGGCCCCTGGACTAGAGAGCATGGAGGGCACTGGGTGGGCGCAGGGCCGGCCTGGGGCAGGAGCCACAGGCGTAGGGCCCGGTGCCCTGAGGATGGAGCTGCAGAAAGACACGGCAGGAGGCGTCCACATGAGGGGCCGGTGGGGAAGTGACTGGGGCCTCCAGGGAGAGCTGGTGACAGTGGGGACCCGTGAGTATAGACGGAGTGAGACCTGGGGAGACCCCGCCCGCCTGGTGATGAGACGTGCTTTGTGAAACCCGGTCCGGACAGGTGGACGAGCCATCTTGCAGGCACCTGCCTCCTGTGTGAGCTGTCCGAGTGGACCTGGGGACACGCGGTGCAGCCCCCTGGGCAGGGGGCATCGGGGCAGCAGGAGCCTGGGGACCCGGTGCGGGCCCCCTGCCACCGCCCACAGCAAGGCTGCTCCTGACCGAGTTCTTTGCCCTCCCTCCCCGCAGGCCTCAGACCCCGGCCCAGAACCAAGTGAGAGGACCCACAGCAGGACCGCTGGACGTGCTGCCGAGCGGGGCTCCTCCGGGGCCAGGCTGGGACCGGCCCCCGGGAAACCAAAACCCTGTGCCTTACCCAGCCAGTGCCGCGGTCTCCCGGAGCCCCGGCAGGGGCTTGCAGCTGGGACCCCAACGGGCACTGGGGCCCGGCCCGCCTGGCGCCTTCCTGGCCTGCCTGAATGCCCCCAGCCCCTCGCGGTTTGCTTTCTAAACGCCGATGCCCAGCCCCGACCCCACACCGCATGCACCACGGCGCCCGCCCGCAGCCTGCAGGGGGCAGGGTTAGGTGGCTGCGGGCCCAGCACCACTGAGCTTGTCACCCGGCACCCAGCTGCTTCTGGGGACAGGCCCTCACAGACCCCCTCCCCCTGAAGCTGCGGTTAGCCGGGGCGGGTGGGGGCGCTGGAGCCCCGGCGCCACAGCTCGTCCCCCCAGCCCACTCAGTTGGTCTGAGGCAGTCGTGTTTAACTGAAACGGGATTGTTTATGCGTTTCTACAGTTCTGTGGTGGCCCAGTCGGGGATAGGTAGGTGGGTGAGAGGACCCCAGGGCCTTTGGGTGGAGGCAGGCTGTCTGACAGTGCATGGGAGGGCCAGCGTCCCTCTACTCAGAAGGGGGGGGACCCCATGGAGTTGACACGCATCCTAGCATCTCCAGCCCTGAGGTAGGGAGGGGTCTGCCCTTGTGGCCACAGCCAGGACCTGGTCCCCTCATCGACAGCACAACCTGCCCTGCGAGCTGCTGCTCCCACCTCCAGACCCGGCTGGGCTGAGGGGAGGCCGGGATCCAGGCCTAGGGGACCGGACGGATCTAGCCAGAGGGGCTGCCGCCTCTCGTCTCTGACCCCGTGGGCCCCCTGCCCGCACTGCGCTCTCGCCCACCCCCCCATCCTCCCCATCCCCCGCTGTGTGCTGCTGAGACTGGAGGAACTTTGGCCAATAAAGAGCAAAGCTTGCCCAGCACGTGACTATGTTGTATTCAGAAGCCGTGGGTGAGTGTGGTTTGATCACAGTGGCTGTGATGATGCGGGTGGGTGGATGGATGGATGGATGATGGACAGACGGGTAGATGGAGGAAGGGAAGGACAGACGGGGGGGAGTGAGAGGGTGGGTAAATGGGTAGAGGGGGGTATGGCTTCATTAGCACATAGGTGGCTGTGTGCATGGGTGGACAGGTGGATGGATCAGGGGAGGGGGGGACAGCGGGAGGGGTGGACCTGAGGGGCCCTGCCTGCTCCCACAGAGCCCCTAGAATCGGGGCAAGGTCCAGGACAGTGGTGAGATGAGCACAGCTCTACGGGGCCGTAATTTACAGACATAAACCTCACCTGTCGTAAGTGTATGTCATTCCGGCAGATTTACAAGATCCTGCAGTCATCACCGTGATCCACTTTTAGTATATTTCCATTATGCCCCCAAAGTCCCCGCATCCCCGATGTGGCAGCCGCTCCCCGTTCCCCCTCCCCCAACCCCAGCAACCACTAAAGTGCCTTCTGTCGCTACGGATTGGCTCCCCGTGGACATTTCATGGAAGCGGGATCTGTCGCTACGGATTGGCTCCCCGTGGACATTTCATGGAAGCGGGATCAGACAATAACTGGCCTTCTGTGACCGCTTTAGCATGTTTTTGGGATTTAGCCGGGCTGTAGTGTGTCAGGACTCCATTCTTTCGTGTGGCTGAAGAATGTTCGTGGCCAGACCACATTTTGTTCATCCGTTCACCTGTCTGTGGACGCTCCGGTGGTCTCCACGTGAGGCTTTGTGAGCAGCGCTGCCGTGAGCATGTGTGGGCTGCCTGTGTGCTTTCGTTTCTCAGGGTTTGATTCCTGAAACGAGAATGGCTGGGTCATATGACAAGTTTCTGTTCAGCTTCTTAAGAATTTGCCAAACTGTTCTCCAAAGCGGCTGCGCCCGTTTCTACTCCTGCCGGTGCACTGCTTCAAGTTCCAGGGGCACCTGTGTCCTGGGGCACCACGTATGACGTGAGGTGAGGCCCCAGAGAGTGGGAACCCTGGGCAGCCGAGCCTGTGTGCCTCTGCAGGGGGCTGTTCTAATTTGGGCTGGGCCATGTGATTGGCAGGGCCCCAGCTGCTGGGCCTGGACAGGGCTGTTTATAGAAAAGCCCGACTCCCCCCAGGCCTGCTATTTATAGACTCAGGCTTGGGGGAGTTGGTGCCCCGGCCAGCGTCTGGCCCTGCAGAGCCCATCTGAACCCCCATGGTGCCCCCTGGGCCCCCCTGAGCCTCCATCTCACACCTGCTGGCCCAGAGCCCCGGTCTCCCGCAGGAAGGGCTCGGAGCCAGCAGTCCCCGCCTGGGGCCTTCAGCACCACCCAGTGGTGGACAGAGAAGCATCACCACCGCCCCCCTTTGATGTGACTCCAGCAAAGCCCTCTCCAGGGCTCCTGGTGGCCATCCTAAAGCTCAACTCCTGCATCCGGAGACAACAAAGAAATCTCCCAGAACTCTTTTGGTCCCTCCTGCTACAATCCCGCCTCCTCCTTGTTGACACAGCCAGCCTCCCACGCCCTCACTCCCTGAAACACTCCGCCCCCCGGCCACAGCCCCCCCTGGCCAGCCCACGGTTCGCCCAATCCTCAGCCTCCTCAGCCCTCGGTGGCTTCAGAGCCTGGCACCCGGCCCTCCTGCCCCTGCACACCCTGCTTGTAAGCCCTGGTGTTCCCACGTGAGAGAAGAGGGACTGGCGCACGGAGGGGCCAAGAGCCCTGCCTAGGGTCGGCGCCAGGGCTCTGGCCAGGAGCCCAGGGGGCTGGAGGGTGCAGGGGTGGGGGGATGGGGGCGGAGGAGCAGGTGCAGCGGTGCTGGGGCGTGAAGCACTGACTCTCCAGGAGTCCGTGACAAGCCCAGGGTCCACTCGCTTGCTCCTGGGGAGTATCTGGTCCCCTGCCTCTGGCTTGGAAGTCCAGGGAGCTCAGTGGCTCTCTGAGCCCTGGGCAGAGGCCAGTGGACAGGCTCCAGGCCCCTCTGCGCTGAGAGTCCCCCCAGGACAGGAACCAGGGGCACTGGCTCCCAGCTCTGGGGCAGGGACCTAATAGGACACTCCTACCCCCAGGGCCCCATCCCTCGCCCCTTCTCCGATCCGTAGGGCCAGTCGTGTCCAAGCCCAAGTCCACTTAGGGTGTGTAGGTGGCAGAGTAGAGCGGGCGTTCACTCCGCTGGGAACACAGGAGCGCAGCAGCCCATGGTGCACCCTCTCTGGGCACCCAGTCCCTGCACAGGCTGGGGCAGCGAGGAGGTCTGGCGGGGCCTCTTAGACACCCAGGCCCAGTGCGGCTGGTGTACATCACTGGCCACTCCAGTGCCCAACCAGGTGACCTGACGGCACCGTCCCTTCTCCCTGGACTCGGGGCCCTGAGACCCGAGGGCTGCCGGGCTCCTGGATTTAGCCCGCCTGTGATACCAGGGTGCCCAGTGCCAGACGCCGGGGCCCCTGCCCATATGGGAGGGCGAGGGGAGGGGGGACGCTGGTGGGGGAGACACTCTGTCCTCTCTCTGCGCCCACCAGAGGGCGCCGGCGCCAGTCTGGAGAACCCGGGTTCACCGCGGGGCAGGTGCGCACCCCGTACACCCCGAGTGGGGCGGAAAGAGGCAGCTCCCCTTTGGCAAACCGCACTCCCGCCCTGGAGGGGACCCCCGCGGTTTCTGGAAAGCCGAGGTCCTGGACCTAGCGTGGCCGGCGGGCTTGGCCGCGGCGTCCAGGCCTCGCCTCGGGGAAGGCGAGCGCGATAGCCCCCAAGAGCATTCCCGGGGCTCCCCCGGCCTGGCCGCGTGGAGGCACCCCGGAGCGCGCCGTCGGGCCTTGCGCCCCCCAAACCCTGGCCCGGCCCGCGGCCCCACCCTGTTCCGGGTGGTTGCGGGGGCGGGACCCGGCGGCCTGGAGGTCACG
>NW_020172178.1:10207141-10231054 GCF_003031525.2 Neophocaena asiaeorientalis asiaeorientalis
GGGACACCCCGCCCACTCACACGCACACACCACCCACTCACAGGCCCCTGCCACTCATGGGAGCACACGCTTCCCTCCCCCACTGCCTCCCCCAGGGACCCCGCCTTCCCCACCAGCCCCACCCCCCAGGGCAGTGGGCCAGGGGCAGAGCTATAAATACAAGTCGCTGAGTTGGGGACACCGGATCCTCAGGGGGTGGGGTGTGCCGTGGGTGTGACACTGGGCCCTGCAGTGTGGGGGCAGGGACCCCAGCTTCCCAGTGGTTTGAGGGCCACGGAGACACCCTCCCTTCCTGTTTCTGTCTGGGTCTGGGACAGGGCTGGCTGACCACAAGGGGTCAGTGCACGCCGAGGAGGCAGAGTGCCCAGAGCCCAGAGTGGGAGCCAGCAAGGCCCCTCTAAGAGGGGTGGCCCTGGAGGGTCAGCCAAGCAGAGGCAGAGGCCAGGGCAGGACAGAGGGCCAGGTCCTGAAGGCAGGCAGAGCAGGAACAAGGAAGAGAGCGGGGAGCCTCGGACTTACGGCCGGGGGCGACCCCGTGGCTGGCAGTGCCAGCCAGGAGGCCAGACACAAGCTCCGTCCCCTGAGGGGCGGGGCCTCTGCCGGCTGCGGGCTGCTCTCTGCACCCCGTCTGTCCTGACTGCCACCGGGCAGTCCCTTGGGGCCCCGTGCCATGCTTGCTGCCATGGGCTGACCTACAGCTCGGGGTGCAGAGGGGTCAGCTTTGGGGTGTGTGCATTGGCGCTGCCAGGGTTTGCAGCCACGGGCGGGAACGCTGCCAAAAGTAAGGAAGGGGCGCCCTCCGAGCTCCTCCTCCCTGGCTCTGTGGCCTCATTCCTGAGCTCCCGCCAGGCGGCCTGGGGCTCCGGTGCCCCAGGGGAGACCAACGTGCCGGGCCTGGGGAAGACGCTGCCATCCGGACCACTCCTGCCTGACGCAGACAGTGGGTTCCTGGAAGGTGCTTCCTGGGGTGGCGAGAAGTCTCCCACCCTCTCTCTGCCCTAAGCCACGGCGAGCAAGTCAGCGCCTCTCGCCTGGACCCTGCAGCCGGGCGCGTGGTCCATGCCCCCTCTCCTCCCTCCCCAGCTCAGGGCATCCCCTCCTGGGGCCTGTCTGCTCCAGCAATGTTGCCCAGGGCCCTCCGTGTGACCTGCCAGCTCTGGTCAGCCTCGCCCACCTGCCTGTGGCCGTCTCCCCTCCTCGAAGTGACCTCGGGGCTTTGCAGGTACCCGTGAGAGCCCTCGTCTTGAAGCCACCGGGATGTCCTGGCTGTGGAGATGGTTCTGGAAGGAGGCCCTCCCTGCTCTACCACCTGGGGCAGCAGGCCAGGCCCTGCCCTCTTCCATCGCTGGACAGGACCAGCCAAGGGCAGAGCAGGCTGGACCCCCCAACCGCCTGGGGGGCCCCCTAGTCACCCTCTCCCCCACCCATATTCTCCAACTGACATCAGTACATTTCCACCTGCAGGCCTCTGCTCTGCAACATGTGGGAATAATTCCCAGCTGTCCTAGGAGCCCACTGGGGTTTCTCCTCTCCAGCCTCCAAACAAGCTGGTGAGGCGGGGCCTCAGAGGAGTTGAGCAGGTGGAATAAGTAGCACTTATGGGCCCTCACGTGTGCCACACCCGCATGGCAACAGCGCTGGGCGTCAGGGGCTGGCACGGGGAGGGTCCAGCCCATGCCCCAGGAAGGCTGCTTTTACTTAGAGCGTGTATGCGTGAAGCCCAGGGTCTTAGCCTTCACACTGCACCTTGACCCCAGGAGCTGGTCAGAGCTCGGGAGCAAGGGGCCAGGGAAGCTGTTGGTGGGGTTGCGTGCAGGGGGTGGGCTGGGCTGGGCTGGGCTGGGGCCCGTCTGGGTGGCTGCCTAGAAGGGCTAAAGCCAGCTGGCCCCAGTGGCCGGAAGGGTCCCCTGGCCTGTCACCTGGGCCTGGGGCCATCCTGAGTGGCAGCTGCTACCCCCATGGCTGCCCTGGTCCCCGGCTCTGGTCTTGCCTCTGCTCACCCTCTGCCACCAGCAGGCCTGTCTTCCGTCTTGGCTCTGGTACAAGTGGGAAGCCCTTTGGTGGCCTTTGTCCACCTGGCTCACCTGGACTCACTTTCCTCCTGCCCAGAGGCAGCCTGGGGCCAGAGCCCCCCATGCCCCCAGCGGCCATCCTCGTTTCTTCCCATCTCAGTGGTTTGGGGCGTGTGGTCAGCAAGCACCCCAAGACCCCCAAGACCTTCCTTACGGTCCAGAGGCTCAGGCCTTAGGCCCCTCCTGCTGTTTTCTTTGACTCTAGGCCCCCTTTCCTGGCAGCCTCCCCTCTCCCCGAATGGAGGGTGCGCAGCCCTGCCCTTCACCAGCAGCAGCCCTTCTGCAGCCTGGGTCCCCGGTCTGCCCCAGGGCTGGCTCCCTTCTCTCCTCATTCGCAGCCCAGCCCCCTGGGCTCAGGGATGGCCGCGCAGCCTCCCCCTTTCCTCCCTCTGGTTCAGCTCCTGCCGCACCGCTGCGGCAGAGACCCCAGAGCCCATCCATCAGCGGCCTCCCCGTGCTGGCGCCTCATACCCCCTCTGCTCTTTGCACAAACAGCGGCCGAGGGCTCCGCTCACTCCCTGGGAGTCCCCGCCCCTCCTCTGGGCTCCAGCTTTCCGACTTTACATGTCTGCTGAGCGTCCTTCCTGCTGTTTGCCATCCCCCTCCGCCCGCCCCAGCCCCCCACCTCTGTGGTCCAGATAGGAGCCTAAGAGCTCATACACCTGGCCTGGCCGTCAGGCCTCGGTGCCAGCCCTCCTTCCATTCCCAGAGTTGCCTTCATCAGGCTTTGGGCCCCCGCCCAGGACCCCAAGGCCTTCGCAGGCACTGGGCAGGGTTTCAGATTCCCCTCCTTCCAAGGGCAGTAAGACAGCTCGGCTTGGCACAAGGGCGCGGGCGGGTTTCCCTGGGGGAGCGCCACCGTCAGTCCCCAGGGAGCTGTGGCGATGGGCACGGTGGTCTCACTCGTTGGGGGCCGCGTCCTGCGGCTTGTTGGTGCTCTGGGTCCCCTCTCCCTGCGAGGGCAACTGGGAAATGCCTCACCTGGAGCCCCAGGCTAGTCCAGGAGCCTCCGAGGGGGAGGGAGAGTGGGGAAAATACCTGGTGTTGTTCCAGAAGCAGCCCCCCTTCCACATGTACACCCTCCAATGACACCGGCCCCCCAGCAGTGCTCCAGGAGGAGGGCCTCCACAGGGTCGCCCAGTCCCTCGTGGCTGTGGGAACATCCACGTGGAGCCCGCGGCCTCCTCTCTCCAGGCCTCACCCCAGTGCCTCATGGGACAGAGTAGCTCAGTTTGGGATGAGTGAATGAGTGGGTGAACAAATGAACGGCAGGAGCCCGCCAGCAGAGCAGACAGAGGGAGCTGAGGGCGGCCTGGGTGCGTGCGCTCCATGGTTTCACCGACCCTGCTGGGGGTGGGGCCGGTTCACGAGGGTCTCCAGCGGAGAGCCGGCCCCTTGCTGCGCGCTGCACCCGCAGCTCCTGCACCCGCAGCTCCTGCCGCTGCCCAGAGGCCTCCTCCCCGGCCCGTGGCCACACCCTGCGGCATGGGAGCAGCTTCATGGCCTCTGAGACACTGTCCCCCGCGCTCAACCTCTGCCGCCTTTGTCTCTTCCCCAGAGGGGGTGGGGGGAGGGTGGGCTGGAAGGACACCGGCAGAGGCAGGGGCGTCGGGGCTGGTCAGGTACCCCAGTGGGTTGGCCTTGGCCCCGTTCCTGTGTCCCTGAGCGAGAGAGCCGCCCTTTCTTAGATCCCTGCGGCCAGGGAAGCAACAGGCAGGAGCGCCCACCAGGGAGTTTGAGTAACCGGCCAGGCCACAGGGGTGGCTTCAGCATCCCTGGGCACTCAGAGCTGTGCCTGACCCAAAGCTGCATCACGGAGTGGAGAACCTGGAGGCTGGCAGAGCCCTGAGGGTCCCCCTGGGACACGGAAGAGGGGTGAGGCCAGCTCCAGTCACGCTTGCGGGGCCCCGGGCATGGAGCTTCCAGAACCTGCCCACCCAGGAACGAAGGCCCTGCAGAGGCCGCTGGGCTGGGCCTGCGGGGCTGGAGCCTTAGGAGGGCAGGTGGGGTGTCCCTGCCCCGACCTCACCCCTGACTGTGCGGCCAGGAGAGGGCAGACGGGGGTCTCTCTGGTCACCTGGCAGCGGTCACCTGGACCTCTGCAGAGCTGCTGGGAGGTACGCCCTGCGGGGCAGCAGACCCCGGGCTCAGCGTCCAGGGCTGGCTCACGGCCCTGCAAGCGGACTGTGACCTGACGCATGGGCCTCGCAGCCGGCAGGGCCACCTGCCTCCCACAGGCCCACAGTGGCCTGCGCCTGTTCCTAGGCGCTGGTGTTTACCCCAAACAAATGTGGTGTGTGCTCAGGCCAGCTGGCGTTGGCACTGGGCACTCGAGAGCAGGGGAGGGAGGCGGGCCGTCTGGACCCCCACCAAGGCAGGCAGGATGCGACTGGGGGGGGATGTCTGGCATACAGGGAGAGCGTCTGCAAGCTGCCATCTGGTCTAGCTTGGGCTCTGCTGCAAACTCCTTTCTTGGGACCTCAGTTTACCCATCTGTCAAAGGAGGCCACGCACCGTGGGCTGACTCACCTACAGTGGGAAACCTGACCCTGGGTGTGAACTCCGCGGAGAACCTCACGTGAGGGGGCTCGCTGCACGTGTACTGAGGCAAGGGCAGAGCAAGGACAGAAGTCTCGGGGGGGGGGGCACAGTTGACCCCCAAACCAAAAAAAAACTGGCTCACAGGGCAGCCCCTCCTTGGCCCCCAGCCCCCCCTGTCGTGCCCTTTGTCCTTCTGCTTTCCGCGTCATTTGTTCAGAGCCTGCGCTCAGTTCCCGCAGCCAACCACCTGGCTCGGGGCACCTGGGGAGGCGGCAGTCTGGCCTCCAGCCGTTGTGGGCCTTCGGGGGGCGGCTGAGCCGGGAGACCCAGCGCCATCGTGCAGCAGGGCCTCAGGGAGGTGCAGCAGCATCGCAGCGACCCCAGGAGTCAATTAGAGGCAAACCCACCCCAGTCCCCCAACCCCCGTGTCAGGCCAGACAGGCCTCCCCGCGTGCGTTTGACAAGTGGAACGCTAGGGTGTGTAGGGACCCCTGTGGAAGGGGCTGCTAGCCGGGCCGTGGTGGGGCCGTCTGGCACAGATCGCGGCCGAGCCCCAGGGCGAAGGGGGTATTGTGGGTGACGTTGGGCTCTGGCCCCGCTTCTTAAATTACCCGGGGGTGCGGTGAGGTCCAGGGGGAAGAGGCCCTGGCCGGGTCTCCTGGCGCCTGCGTTCCCAGCCTGGGCCATCTCGGTGGGGGGGCCCGGGAGACGTGTAAGTTTCATCCATCCCCAGGCTGAGGAGTAGGTGCTCCTGGCGGGAGGGGGCCGCCCTCATTCAGCCCTGCCTGCACGGGGGGAGGAGAGGCCTCCTATCGGGGGAGCCCCACCCTGCCGGGCCCTTCGGAGGCGGGGCTGAAGCCCTCACAGCCAGCAGCCACGGCCGCCTCCACAAGGCTGGAGGACAGCGGGGCGTGGAGGATGGAGGCCCAGCCGTGGAGAGCCTCCGCAGACAGGCGTGTGCTTCTGCAAGAGATTCAGCCGGGAAGGTGGAGCTGGGCTGGGCTCCGAGGCTCTGGGGACAGAGAGGGCCCCACAGAGCAGGCCCACAGCCTCTGGCACCAGCCGGAACGTGCCCCTCCCTGGGCCCTGCTCACTGGCTCTGGGGACCCACGTGCTGGGGCCCACGCTGTCCGCTAGTGGCCGGAACTGGAACTGGAGACCGGTGCCCCTCAAGGGCAGGGCCTTCCCCTGGCTCCCCCGACTCAGCCCCGACAGCCGCAGAGTGGTTTTTCCCTCTTTATTCTTAGATGGGAGACACAGGCCCCAGGGAGGGTCCCTGCTGGCCCATGCCAGCACCCAGTCCCCTCACCCGGCCCCAGAAGGGCTGTGCTACCTGGCCTGCCCTCTGCTTCCCCGGAGCTCGGGCTGTGTGGCAGCAAGGGCCATGGGGGCCTGGGTTTGCTTCCCGGGATGGTTGGGCCCCCTTATTCCTGCATCAGAGGACGAACCCCCAGAGGGACTCATGGGCAGGGCAGGCAGGGCTCTGAGTGTGTCCGCAGCTTCGGGGCTGCACTAGCCAGCCTCCCTGGAGCAATGGCACGTGACGGTCCTGGGTGTGGGCCAGCCCTTCTCTTGGACCCGGTCCCCTGGCCAGGCCCCTTCTCCCCATCCCAGGAGCAGGGCCCTAAGCCAGCACCCCAGATGTGCATCAGAGCCGACCACTGGACCAAACTCCCCAAGTCCAAGCATGGACGGCACCTCACACTCCTGGGGGGACAGGACCACCACCCCGGGCAGCCCAGAGGGCACTCCTGAGCGCCTGCGTTCAGAGCTGCCTGGAGTGAAGCCGGTTGCCGGGCAGGCCTTCCCAGGGTGGGTCCAGGCCCCTGGGCTCCTGGATGCTGAGCCAGTTTGTTTTCTGTTCCCAGGGGGGCAACAATGCTGGCCACACCGTGGTGGTGGACGGCAAGGAGTATGACTTCCATCTGCTACCCAGCGGCATCATCAACACCAAGGCCATGTCCTTCATTGGTGAGTGCCCGCCCCGCCCCGCCCCAGCCTGGGATCCTGAGTGTGTGAGCAGGAGAGACCCGGGACGTCGTCCAGCCCAAGGGCCCGGTGTGAGGCCTGGACGCAGCCGGAGAGCTGGGCTGGACCCCCGTCCCCCCGGCCCTGCCCAGCGTGAGGACCAGGTGCTCCTGGCCAGGAGGGAATAACCTCAGCCGGGCCTCAGCCCTGGGCCGGGAGGTTCAAGGTCCGAGGTCCCCGCCTCAAGCGGGAGCCCTCGCAGAGGCCTCTGACCCGGGACCTGTCCTCAGAGCCCCTCCCAGAGCCCAGGACCCCACCCAGCCTGGTCCAGAGGGAGGGAGAGTGCAGGAGGCCCCTCTGAGCGCTCAGACTCCCGCAGTGTGTGTGTACAGGCCTGTGTGCCTGTCCGTGAGTGAGCGCACGTGCGAGTGTGCACGTGTAGGAGTCTGCGTGCGACGGTGCGTGAGTGTGAGCGTGTGCGTGCGTGCGTGTCCTTAAGTGAGCGTGCGCGCGGGGTCGGGCCTGGCTCCCTGCCGCGTCGCTGGAGATGGGTCTGTGCAGGGAAGCTGTTCCTGGCCTGCTCGGGCCCCTCTGCGGGCGCCTCCCCTCGGCCCCTTCCCATTGCCTTCTGCTGCCCACCCCCCATGGGACACGCTCTGGCAGCTTCTGGTACTTTTCCTTCTGGCTCTTTCCACGCCTGGGCAGGCCCACACTCGTGACTTATCTGCCCCGCCCGCTCGCTGGCTGGGAGGCTGGGAAGCCGGGGTGGCGCGGCAGGTGTGTGCCCGGCGGTGGTAGGGGGTCTGGCCCTGCGCGTGGGCCCAGGGACACGGCGGCAGAGGGGCCGCAGGGCGGTGGGCAGTCAGGCTGAGCAGGAGGAAAGGGTCTCCCGGAGCCTCCGCCGTGTGAGGACAGGGCAGTGAGGACGCCGCTCACCCGGCACCCCACGCCCAGGGGCTGGGGCTTTGCTGCAGGAAGCTGCTCAGCGCCAGCCTCGGTTGCTGGGCCCCAGGCCCCTCTGGGAGGGAAACGAGGCCAAGGAGGCACCGCTCGACCAGGGGGCGCTCTGCCCGGTTTCCGAGGAGCTGGGGCTGGGTGGGGGCCAGCAGTCACCGGGGAGCACGGGCGAGGGCTCAGCTTGGCGGTCAGCACGGCCAGACGGCGATGGCTAGGGAAGCCCCTTAGCGAGGGAAGAACGGGCTGGCGCTCACACAGCTGCCCCCCAGCCCGGGTCACTGCCCCAGGCCCAGCCTCGTGGTCATTTCAGGACTCGTGGCATTTAGGTGACCTTTTGTGCTCCGCGTGGCTTGCATCGTCTCGTCTCTGAGTCACCCCCGTCTGGACCCATGACCCATCTCCCTCGGCCAATCTTGGTGCTCAGGGAACGGGCTCCTCCCAGGAAGGCAGCGGGGGCCCTGCCCAGCTGGTTTTGGTCTTAGAGGAAGGGGCCAGCGTTGGCTTTAGCCTGGGCCCACGGTGACCTCATGACCTTGGTGAGCGCCTTCCTTCCCTGGCCTCAACCTCCGCCCTCTGTAGACCCTACTTCAGTTTTACGTGGATGGGGAAGCGTGGCTCCCCCGAGGCCCTGCTTGGGTCCCAGGAACGGCTGGAGGCTGCATTTCTCCGCACTTCCTGCTTTCCCATTTCTATGCCACTTAAATAAAACATAACAGCTTTATTGAGGTATAATTTACGTACCATGAAGTTCACCCCTGTGAGGGTACGACTACATCCATCACGATCCAGTTCTAGAACATTTTCCTCCCCTGAGGAGTTTCTCCTCCACCCCCCACCCCCTCCCACCACTGATCTGCCGCCTCCGTAAATGCTTCACGACGGCTTTTGTTTTGTTTTGGCCGTTTTCTTTATTGTGATAAAATGTACGTGACATAAACTGACCCTCTTCGCCATTTCTAATCGTGCGGTTCGGCAGCGTTCAGCGCATTCACGGTGTGCAGGCTTCACCAGCATCTGTCTGCAGCGCCATGTCATCTCCCTGAACAGAGACTCTGTCCCCGTCGCATAGTCACGCCCCCTTTCCCTCTCCAGCCCCTGCCCCGTCTCCATGAGTCTGACTTCTCTATGGACCTCATACACGTGGATCACACAGAATGTGTCCTTCAGCGTCTGGCTTATTTCACTTTATATACTGTCCTCGAAGCTCATCCATGTTACCACCTGTGTCAGAATTACCTTCCTTTTTAAGGCTGGATAATATCCTATCATGTGGATGAACCACATCCGTCTGTTGATGGACGCCTGGGTTGCTTCCCCATCTTAGCTGTTTTGAACGATGCTGCAATGAACATGGGAGCGCGAATTTCATGCTGTTTTTGTTTTTATTTATTTATTTTAAACATAGGCTATTTTATTTTATTTTTTAAATTAATTTATTTTTGGCTGTGTTGGGTCTTCATTGCTGTGCGCAGGCTTCCTCTAGTTGCGGCGGGCGGGGGCTGCTCTTCGTTGCGGTGCGTGGGCTTCTCATTGCGGTGGCTTCTCTTGTTGCGGAGCGAGGGCTCTAGGCGCGCAGGCTTCAGTAGTTGTGGTGCGTGGGCTCAGTAGTTGTGACTTGCGGTCTCTAGAGTGCAGGCTCAGTAGTTGTGGCGCACGGGCTTAGTTGCTCCACGGCATGTGGGATCTTCCCGGATCAGGGATTGAACCCGTGTCCCCTGTGTTGGCAGGTGGATTCTTAACCACTAGGCCACCAGGGAAGTCCCTGTTTTTGTTTTTAGATTTTTTTTTTTACGTGGACCACTTTTAAAGTCTTTATTGAATTTGTTAACAGTATTGCTTCTGTTTTATGTTTTGGTTTTTTGGTTATGAAGCATGTGGGATCTTAGCTCCCCGACCAGGGATTGAACCCGCACCCCCTGCATTGGAAGGTGAAGTCTTAACCGCTGGACCTCCAGGGAAGTCCCTGTGCTGTTTTAAACGTAAGGCCCCCGCGTCCGTGATGCGATTCAGTCTTGTGTCTGTGTTGCAGGCAACGGAGTGGTTGTCCACTTACCAGGCTTGTTCGAAGAAGCAGAAAAGAATGAGAAGAAAGGTAGGCCCATGTCCCCGCAGACCCGCCCCGCCCAGGACACGTGCATGTTCCCAGCGGCCAAGTTGCCGGGTGGCTCGCCATGTGGTTTCTCCTGAGGGCGGCGGCAGGTGGGCAGGTGGGGCGGCTTCCACGGCTGGCCCCCTGCCTGGGCCTGCTGGCTCTGCCTGTGCAGGAAGCCGGGAGCAGGCAGTCCAGCGGCCCCAAACTCTGGCTCCAGGCCACAGCCTCAGTGTCGCAGGGGAGCTTTCGTGACACTGGGGACAGGTGGCACTGGGAGATAAAGACCAGGCTGTCCAGGAAGGAGCCCTGGAACCTGGAATATGTCCCTGATGTCCGGCTGAGACTGGGGACCATTGGACCGACCATGCAAGCAGGGAAGAATGTGGTCTCTGGGGGCTGTTCAGGGGCAGGAGGCTGGCAGGCAGTGACCGAGGCCACCAGCCAGGCATCTGGGCAAGTGGGACCCCAGTGGCTGTTTAGAGGCAAGATGATGACACAGCAGCCCTGAGATGCCGTGGAGGAAGCATAGCCTCGGCCTCAGGGCTCAGCGCAGGCATGAAAAGAGCGAGTGGGACCCTGGCCCTGGGACGCGGGCACCAGGAGGTGCCGGGACGGAGACCCCACAGGGAGACAGGCTCGCCCGTGGGCACGTGGGTGGACGTCCCTGGGGGGAGGGCCCAGGACTCCCCCCCAGAGAGGCCACCATGGGGAGGGCCCGCCGCTGACTGGAGGTGACTCTGTGGCCCGTGGCCAACCACGTGCCGTGTCCGCAGGCCTGAAGGACTGGGAGAAGAGGCTCATCCTCTCTGACCGGGCCCACCTCGGTGAGTCTCAGGCCCTCCCTGCCCGCCTGTGAATGACGCCCCCATCCCCACCATGGCCTGGGGCTTCCCCAGGCCTTCTCCAAGGGCTTCCGGGGGTGCCAGGTCGGGATCACTGCCCCCACTGGCAGATGGGGAGATTGAGGCCCGGGGGACCCCAGTGCATCCCCGGAGGCCCTGTAACCGTCTGTCTCTCCCGCTCGTGGCGCCCCCGCCGGCCCGGCCGGCAGTGTTCGATTTTCACCAGGCGGTGGATGGGCTCCAGGAGGTGCAGAGGCAGGCCCAGGAGGGCAAGAAGTGAGTAGCGCGTGTGCTCAGCTCATGGCCCTCGAGTCCATGGATGGAGAGCTGGGGGCGTGTGGGGTGGGGAGCGTGCGTCCACCCGAAGCCCCCGAGGACGGTGCCCGTCGGTTCACCCCAGGCCTCGCTGGCCCTGAAGCCCAAGTGAGCCGCCTCTCCCCGGGGCCGCGCCGTCCTCCCCGGCCTCCACCCCGCGGAGTGCCCGTGCTGTCTGTCGCCTGCTGCGCCCCCCACCCCTGCTGGGATCGCAAGCCAGCCTTGACCATAGCTCCGTCACGGCACCCCGTCCTGCCCACCAGCTCTCGGTGGCCGTTCACTGGTTCTCCAGAGATATTTGTTAGAGGGGCCGGGGACGGTCCTCAAAGCCGGGACCGGGATGCAGCAGGCCAGAGTACTGCCTCTCACACACACGTGCACACACGCGTCCACAAGCGCACACGTACGTACACATGCATGCACCACACACGGCACACGCTCACACACAGGCACACACGCTCCCGTAGGAGCATATGCACCCACAAACATGCACGCACACACACAGGGCTTGGCCACATGCAGGTGGCAATGCTGAGCCTGGCTGGGCTGTGGCGGCCAGAGGGTAGAGGATGGGCACAGCTGGGTTCCAGTCCCGGAGCAGCAGCCTCCGTGCCAGGCGAGAGGGAAGCCAGGGCAGAAGGCAGACAGGCCGGGGAGGGCACCACTGGGCACTGGGCCTCAGAGGTGGGTAGGGGAGGGTCAGGGCTGGGACTCAGACCCGGTGCCACCACCGCAGCCCCGGGTCCCTGGAAGCTGGCCCCGTGAGATGTCCCGTGGTTCTCATGGCCGTCCCAGACCCCCGGGTGCTGCTGCCGGGAGAGACCCTCAGATGCCACCCAGCTCGACCTTGATTTCTGGGGCTGGAAACTGAGGCCTGAGGGGCTGGCCGGGGAACCCGCATTCCCAGGCTCCTCCCCCAGGCCCCGGGCAGGCTGGCCTGGGTGACCCGAGTTCACAGCCTGTGGCCTGTCTTTTAGCATCGGCACCACCAGGAAGGGGATTGGACCGGCCTACTCATCCAAAGCGGCCCGCACGGGCCTCCGTATCTGTGACCTCCTGTCAGACTTTGACGAATTCTCCACCCGGTACCTGACCTGTCCGTGACCCCAGGGGAGCCTGGCCAGGGAGGTGGGCGCAGGGCTCCAGGGGGCCGGGGGTCTCAGTCATTGTCGCTTCTGCAGGTTCAAGAATCTAGCCCATCAGCACCAGTCCATGTTCCCCACTTTGGAAATAGACGTTGAAGGTCAACTCAAAAGGCTCAAGGTACAGCCGGGCACCTCGGCGTCAGGGCCAACCCCGCCGAGGGTCCGCGTCCCACCGACCGTCCGTGCACATTCGTGCAGTGCACCTGTCGCGTTATCACAGGTCGCCTGGGCTTGGGGGCTGCGGGCCTCCCGTGGGCGCCTCCTGGCCAGCCGTGCTCATGGTGGTCTTCTCAGCAGACCGGGGGCTCACCTGCTGGCCTGGGCCCTCGCCTCCTCTCTGAGGAAACTGCCCCAGATGTGCTGGGGGACAGAGGCCGACCCTGTCTGTCTGGGGCAGGGGCAGGCGGGAGACAGGAGGATGTCAGCGCAGAGCCCTTCTGGAAGTTTCCAGGGCTGGGACCCCAGCTCCTCCACCCTCGTCTGGGGCTGTAAATGTGACAGGGCGGGACGAGCGGGGACACCTGCAGACCGAGCCCCTCGCTGGGCGGGAATTTGCTGGAAAAGAGAGGCTGTGGGGAGGAGGCCAGAGCTGGGTGGACACCCTAGTTCCTGCATCTTCCCCCTTCCCCCAGGGCTTCGCTGAGCGGATCCGACCCATGGTCCGAGACGGCGTTTACTTCATGTACGAGGCGCTCCACGGCGCCCCCAAGAAAATCCTCGTGGAAGGCGCCAACGCAGCCCTCCTCGACATTGACTTTGGTACGTCCCGGCCACTTCCCCACAAACCCCGCCTTTCAGAGACAGGCGTGGTGCGGCCTCCCTCCATGGCCGCGCTGCCGGCCGTGCCCCGGAAACGTACTGCCCTCGTTTCCCTAACTTCAGCCGAGAGAGGAGAAGGGAGAAGCTGGGCTGGAGGGGAGGGAGGGAGGGCGAGAGAGACCGGCGGGGCCCCAACTGCCCCACGTGGGCTTCTGTCCACCCTGTCCCTGACCCAGGGACACACCAGCACCGAGGCCGCAAGGCGCAGGCAGGGGAGGCACGCACCGTCCAAACCCGAGCGACCCTCTCCCTCCCCTCCCCCCCCAGCTCATACCCACCGCACCCTGTGCCGGCCACTCCCCCGGGATGGTCCCCCCAGAGACCCTGCCAAGGGGGACCCCTGGGCGCAGGTGATCTGCGGGGTGGGGGCCTGACCGGCTGTCTCACAGGGACCTACCCCTTTGTGACGTCATCCAACTGCACGGTGGGCGGCGTATGCACCGGCCTGGGCATCCCCCCTCAGAACATAGGCGAGGTCTACGGCGTGGTGAAGGCCTACACCACACGCGTGGGCATCGGCGCCTTCCCCACCGAGCAGATCAACGTGAGTCCCCAGCCCCGCGGGACCGCGTGGGCGCCTGGTGGAGGGGCCTGGGGAGGCTAATGAGGTGCAGGACGCTGCCGCGCCGTGGCCGTACACAGTGGAGCCCCTTGGCTCGGGAAGGGCACCGAGAGCTGCGTCTCTGCTCCATTCTCAGCGACACAGGCCACCTTCGTCCTTGGGGGCCTGAGCCCGCCTGGGTTTGGTCTCAGCCAAGCTAGAGCAGGGCCAGAAGCACCGCCCCCACCCCGCCCAGCAAGCTGCTCTCCAGCCTCGTGGGTGTTTCTGGAAGCTCAGGACACCGCCGGCCTTCCTCTCACCTGGCCTTGTGCCCTCATGGCCGGCGAGCACCCGAGACTCTTGTCCTGGGCAGATGTCTGAGAGCCAGAGTGGGAAGGGGCTTGAATGAGGTGCAGGGACAGGGATAGGACCCCTGAGAAATAAACACGCACCTGCCCGATGCTCAGCTGCAGGGCCAGGCCCATCCACCCTCACCTGCCCACGAGGCCCAAGAAGTAGGCGCTGGTCGGCGCGGCCCTACCCGTGGGGGCCTCAGCTGGGGCAGGTGTGCCGGGGACCAGGGAAGCAGGCGTGGGGGGTTATCGTCAGGGGCTGCAGGGGGGTCGGAGGGGAGGGCAGGGGAGGCGCTGTGAGCGCCAGGCAGCCGGGTGCATGCTCCCTTTCCCGTGGCACCGGGGCCCTCTCTGTCCCCACGCAGGAGATCGGTGACCTGCTGCAGAGCCGCGGCCACGAGTGGGGCGTGACCACGGGCAGGAAGAGGCGCTGTGGCTGGCTGGACCTGATGACCCTCAGATACGCCCACATGGTCAACGGATTCACCGCGTAAGTGGCACTTCCGGCACATCTGCTACTGAGCCCACCGGGTGCCCGCCCACCCCGGGGTCCGCCCACCCCGGGGTCCGACCCTGAGTCCCCAGATACGATGGGAGCAGGGGAGCTGGGCCTCGGGGCTCAGGGCCACCACCTCCCCACGCAGGGTGATGTCACCCGAGGGAGACCCTTCTCCACGGCGTGGCCACAGTGGGGTGACGTGGAGGCCCACGCGGGGCACCTTGGAGCTGGCCCTGCGGCCAGCCGTGCATGTCCTCCTGAGCACAGACAGGGCTGGGGCTCCCGCACGAGCTGTGCCAGCGGCAAACGCCATCGCTTCACTTCCCCCAAACCCCCAGGGTGACACTGGGCTCCTAAGGAGGGGGCAGAACAAACCCCCGGCAGGAGAGGCGACGCTTGAAGCTTGCGAGACCCCGCAGAGAGGCGGCCGTGGGGACGCAGCCTGCACTGGTCCTGGAGAGCGGCCAGCTGGGTTTACAGCCCCTCGGGGGCCTCCGCAGGTCCCCCCGGCTCTGGGGCCCCGGTCTGTGAGGCTGTGGACAGGAAGATGACCCCGAGGGGGCCGGAAGCAGGAGCCCCCCTCCTCTGAAGCAGTACCCCCAGGAGGCAGGGCGGGCCCCCCACAGTGCCCCCGAGACCAGCCAGGCAGCCGGGCTGCTCTTGGTGATGGTTGTGGTTCCGGCGGCTCAGACCTTGCCCTGGGAAATGAGGGGCTTCATGCGAACGGAGGACTTCCTGCTTCCTCCCCAGAAAGACGGGCCAGGGTGCGAGGTGCACGCTTGTCACAGCGCACGGCCCACGAGTTAACCACAGCCGCGCTCGGTGTGTGTGGGCCGTCCGTCCGCGGGAGGCACAGGGACGAAGTGGCCGAGGACACGGGGTCCGAGGCCCCCGGCCCGCAGACCTTATGTGCAAAACGGGGAGATGCAGCCTCCCGGGGCCCCGAGGGTAACAGCCCAGCCCGGGTCAGGGCAGTGGCGCTGCGCACGGTGACCCACGTGGGCTCGGGAAGCCCAGGGACACCCACCCAGAGGCCCTTGAGGCCTGGCTGTGCAGAGATGAGGAAAGGAAAGGGAGAAACTTGCATGAAGCCCGGGCTCCCTGGCCCTGGGCGGACGGTGCGGGAGACCCTCAGGGGTGGACGACGTCATGGGCACCAGTGGTCTCGGCCCGGGCTCAGGGTCTCCCGGGTCAGAGGGGCATGGACGGGCGCAAGGCTCACATGCCCAGACCCTCAACGCGGCCGTGAGAAGGGCAGAAAGGACAAGGCCACCAGATCGGGGTCCCCGTGGGGTGCTCAGGGCCAGGTGGGCCAGGTGGCTGGAGCTGGGTTCCAGCCTGGCCATAGGCGGCCTTTTCCATCCTCCTCTCGATTCCTGGCAAGTAGAGGAGAAGCGAGGGGTGGAGCCCGACAGGAGAAATGACAGCGTAGCTGAGCGCCGCTCGGCTTCTCGCTGTGGTTTTGGACAGGCTGGCCTTAACGAAGCTGGACATCCTGGACGTCCTGGACGAGATTAAAGTCGGCATCGCGTACAAGCTCAGCGGGAAGCGGATCCCCTACTTCCCAGGTGCGAGCATGGCGGCTTTCCTGTCCTTGGCCTGTCTCACGGGACCTGGGAACAGACGTGACCCGTGGTTTCTGGGGCGAGGGGACAGGGTGTACGTGTTGAACACGCGGGGTCAGTGCGTGTCTGGGAGACTCATCCCGATTCTGTCTGTGGCAGGTTCTCACCCCGATGGGAGGCCTGGCCGGGCCTTGGGGCAGTTGCCAGGCATCCATGGTCTGGGAAGGGCTCAGAGGGACCGGCCTGACCCCGGGACCCTGGGGGACCCTCAGGAGCCTGGGGTCAAGGCCCACCTCCCGGTAGCTGGGGACTCACCTGAAATACCCGACGTCAGGTCTGGACGCTCAAAGCTCTGGGCAAATAATAGGAAGACGACTTTGACCTAAGAAAACATACATTTTTGGTTAGACTCCTTAAGGTTCTAACTGGAGTTTCTGTGACCAAGGAAGCATCCTTTCTTTTAAAAAGCATAAAGGCAGTGCTGTTTTCCTGGGGTCACAGTTACTTGTGCATCTGCACCGGGGACACGTGACCCCACCCTCACCAGTGGCCATGGGCGAGCTGACCCCCGCTGCCCCACCCCCAGCTCCTGTGTACACCCGCCAGCACCGGCGGCTGTGGGAGCCCCGTGCGTCCTCTCGGCCAGTGTGCCCCAGCCCTACTGACCCTGAGCTTCGAGAGGGCTCAGGGGAGCATTCGAACTTGGAGTGCATCCAGGGCCCTTGCAGTGGACGGCCCCTTGCAGCATCTTCTGACGATAAGGGGTGGCTGGTGTCTGCTGTAGCCCTGGAGGCCCCGCCAAGTGGGGTCCCTGCCCTGAGGAGGGGGATATAGATCCTTCAGGACCCTAGACCCCCTTAGAATTTCCGAGCGGGGGCCTCAGAGTTCCCCTGATGATCGCTGTGGACGTTGCAGCAGAGCGCGTAGTGAGTCCGTGTCCAGGGTGGCGTGTCCCCTGGGCTGGAAGGGGTACAGCCAGTGTCCGAGAACCACCCCCACCCCCTGAGTAAACCAAGCAGGGCGGCTTGCCTTTCCCGCCTCTGAGCCCCGGGGCAAGCGGACCCCAGGCTGGGGGGTCCCGGCCCCGTGGCCGAGCAACTGTCCACAGCACGTGGTTCACCCCCGCCCTGTGTGTCCCCAGCCAACCAGGAGATTCTGCAGAAGGTGGAGGTGGAGTATGAGACGCTGCCTGGGTGGAAGGCGGACACTACGGGCGCCAGGAAGTGGGAGGACCTGCCCCCGCAGGCCCAGAGCTATATCCGGTTTGTGGAGAACCACGTTGGAGTGGCAGGTGGGTGCCCTGAGCCCTGGCTGCCCCCTCTCCCCGCCGTGCCCTGGGCTGAACCTCTCCTTTCCCTTTCAGTGAAATGGGTTGGCGTTGGCAAATCCAGAGATTCGATGATCCAGCTGTTTTAGACCAAGACAGAGCCGATCCCGGCAGGCCACGCCCACGCCAGTGGCCACAGTAGCGTCCTTTCCCCAGCCAGCAGAACCAACGCCGCAGACAGAGATTTGAAAACCATTTTCTGTACTTTTGTATTTCTCTTTAAGCCTTCAGCTCCACCCACTGGTTTCTACAGCTTGAAACATCTGAAAACCAGTGTTGGGTACATTTAAAAATCTGCTATTTCCAGTGAGCCGAAGCGCTCAAAACAGAGACCTTTTATGGCACGTGAATTGTCACATGGTTGTATGCCCGGTTGGAGCCATTTAGTAATAAACAAATCCGACTGCCGCTGAACGGTAGTGAGCAGTGCATGTTTTGTTCTGACTCTGTCGTCGTCATTTTGACTTTTGAACGCTGGAAGGCGCCACTTTGCCACATCAGCAGTCTGGGTGACACACATTTTCTTTTGTTTTTTAATAGATTTATTTATTTATTTATTATTTTTGGCTGCGTTGGGTCTTCGTTGCTGTGCGTGGCCTTCCTCTAGTTGTGGCGAATGGGGGCTACTCTTCGTTGCGGAGCGCGGGCCCGTCATCGCGGTGGCTTCTCTTGTTGCGGAACACAGGCACACGGGCTCAGTAGTTGTGGCGCACGGGCTTAGTTGCTCCGCGGCATGTGGGATCTTCCCAGACTAGGGCTCGAACCCGTGTCCCCTGCATTGGCAGGCGGATTCTTAACCACTGCGCCACCAGGGAAGCCCTGACACACATTTTCGTGTCATGAAGCCAAGCTGTGAGTTTGCTCAGACCACAAAATGCAACCAGCCCAGGGAAGAGAGACCACGGGCATTAAACAGGTTTTCCAGAACTAAACACTTCAACAGATTCACCCTAGCGCCCCGAGCCCTTCCCCGCAACCATCAGTGCCCTCCATTTCAGTGGAACAGCCGCCGGCCCCATCCCTCTTGAGTCCCCTGGGCTAGGAAGCCACTTCTCAACTGGCTGAAGCTGCAAAGAGCCTGCTGTAGTCTCTGCTCTACTGGAAGCCGAGTGGTAGCTTCCTTAACCCTTCACAGTTTGGGGTAAGTTTAGAAAAATAGCAGGTCTTTTGGTATCATTTCAGAGAGGGAAGGGATTATACATATGGAGAGACCTAGAGTCTGCCGGGCTTAAATCCTAGGTGTTTTGTTTTTTTTTTAATTTATTTATTTTTGGCTGCATTGGGTCTTCATTGCTGCGCGCAGGCTTTCTCTAGTTGCGGCGATCGGGGGGTTACTCTTCGTTGCGGTGCGCGGGCCCGTCATCGCGGTGGCTTCTCTTGTTGCGGAGCACAGGCACACGGGCTCAGTAGTTGTGGCTCACGGGCTTAGTTGCTCCGCGGCATGTGGGATCTTCCCAGACCAGGGCTCGAACTTGTGTCTCCTGGGTCGGCAGGTGGATTCTTAACCACTGCGCCACCAGGGAAGCCCTAAATCCTAGCTTTTTAGAGCTGAGGATGCCAGCTGGGTTCACTGACATTGGGCCGCTGCCAACTCAGCTTGCTTCCCATGGGCCCTGCTGGCCCCGGGCAGTTCCGCAGGGTCCGGTGTCACCGGCTTGCACCACGGAGTCCCAAACTCATGTGACAGCATGTTGGGTGAAAGGGCCACAGATCGGGCGTGTGGCTCCACACCTGCCAGCGAACTTTTCCAAACAGTGCCGAGAACAGCCTTCAGTGGTTTGAAAGATGTCAGGGGCATGCGTGCGGACCAGCTTCCTCGGGCAGCAGGGCTATAGGTGAGAAGCGCCAGCAGAAGCTCATCTTGGCGTTTCCCAAGAATTATTTCCTTCCTCGACAGAGCAAGAGGGGCGAAGGGAGAGGCCGAAGGCAGGGTGAGTTCTTAAGGAAAGAGGAGGTGGGCCCCAGCTCTTCTCCCTGCCCCCGGGGATACTGTGCTTCTCCTGACCAGATGGCCATCCTGCTACAGCAGAGGGATGCATGCTTTGGGCCATCAACCAGAGTAGGCATTTTCCAAAGAAATCATTTCATTCTGCATGAAAAGCTGCACCCCTGGCTTGGCAAGCTCAACCTGCATAAATGACAAAGCTGCACAAAGCCGCTATATTACATAGTAGCTGCTAAATTCTCCACCCGAATACGAGTTGTCCTTTCCTTTGATCTCTGGACAAAATCTTGGGGAGGCAGCCCCAGGCGAGGTATTTGAGTATCTGCAGGTGTTACACAAGGTGAAAAGACACCAGTTTGGAGGGGAAATCATTCTTCCCCGGCCCCAGCTTCCTCACTCCCGTGTGGCCCAGGGTTGGGAGGCTCTGTCCTCTGGGTTGGGTTAGAACACACAGCCCCCTTTTTCTCAGTATCAGATGTTGTGAGGGTCTGAGTAATTATAATAAGGTGCCCTCTCTTCTTTGCACCAATAACACAGCCCCATTGTACACGAGCTCACAGTGGTCTCAGGTCAATGCATGGATAAAAGACAAGTAAGTGATTTGATAACGTTGTTTGATAAAACGTGTTTTTCCAGGGACTTCCCTGGCGGTCCAGTGGTTAAGACTCTGTGCTTCCACTGCAGGCGGCAAGGGTTCGACCCCTGGTCGGGGAACTAAGATCCCATATGCCGCGGGGCGTGGCCAAAATGTAAAAAAAACTAAAACAACAAAAAAGTGTTTTCCCAAACACTTTGGAAAGCTGCTGGTTTGCTCAGAAGTTTAACATTCATCTACCCTACCATCAGATAGCCATTCCACTCCTAGGCACTGACCCACAACAAATGACCACGAATGTACAGAAAAAGCCTTAGACGAGAACGTTCAGAGCAGCTGCCCTCATCAGAGCCAAAACCTGGCACAGCCCAGGTGTCAGTTGACAGGTGAACAAACTGTGGTCCATCCACACACGGAATACACTCAGCAACAAAAGGAATGGACCACTGAGGAGTGCAGGACGGTGGCCGGTCTCGGAGCGAACTGAGGGAAAAAGCCAGACACAAAGGTGCACGTGCAGAATAAGACCGAGCCTGTGAGGTTCTAGGACGGCAGCGTCCCTGTAGGGATGAAAACAGAGCAACGGTCACTTCTGCCCGGGGCAGGGGAGGGGCGACGGGGTCATCGTAACTGGCAGAATTGTATACATTTACCATCTGGGCAGTCCACTGGTGGAAAGACACACGACCGCGCTGTAAGTAAATTATACCCCAGTCTAAAAGTTACTCAAAGTAACCATACAACCATCTTACATAACTGAGATGACAATTACAATTTTAGGACCCTGAGGCAACTTTGATGAAACACATTAATGAATACGTTTCCTGCCGGCCTTACCCACTGTGCATTTGTTGGAGGGGAAGTTTGCTGCACTTCTCGTGGGAAAACAGAAAGCGTGTTCCTTCCTCGTCTGACACATATTCACTTCCAGAATGTCCAACTTTCTAAGGTCAAATTATGCCATTCCGCAAATGCTTTGCATGAGTTCGGTTTTCCTGGGATATCGCCCCGCCCCGGGCAAGGCAGTTCTCCTTACTCTGCTTTCACAGCTCCCGTCCTTCCCCTTTTGTGACATTTGTCCCACCAGAGGGCAGCGACCCCGCTGGCTCTGCTCCACACCACCCCTAAGGGCCTAGCACAGAGCGCGGTATCTATTAAGGACTGAATTGTGTTCCCCTAAACTTCACATGTTGGCGCCTCAACTCCCAGTACCTCCGAATGGGACTGTATTTGGAGGTAGGGACTTTGAAGAGGTCATTTTTTCCGAAGCTTTATTGAGGTATAACTGACATATATTTAGATATAATTGATATAGAACATATAATTGACATATAATGTACACCTTAATTGTACACTGTTGACTAAAACAATAAAAGAGACCATCAAAATGGGTTTATTTGGGAACGGCAAAAAATTGCAATTCGGGACGTGTAATCTATGGCTAACCATAGGCAAGTCTGGAGAACAAAGGAGGGAGAACTCTTGAGAAGGAGGAGATGGAAGGGGCTAGTCTGAGCAAAGAACCCATTGGTGGAAACTGGGAGTTTGACATGTAAGTGGTCTTTCATTGGCTGAGTTGTGACAGACACTTATTGGCTGGGCTGTTGTCGGGCGAGGAGAAATTCTTCCTCCTGCTGGGTAGTAAAGTAGTAACCTTCTTCTTTGTAGATGCAAGGTACTCTTTTTCCATTGGGTCCGCAATTAACGTAGTTCAGTAGGGCATGCTTGCTCCCTCTTCTGGCCTCCTGACTCTTTTTTTTTTGGCCACACCATGCGGCTTGTAGGATCTTAGTTCCCCGACCAGGGATTGAACCCAAGCCCTCTGCAGTGAAAGTGCGAAGCCCTAACTCCTGGACCGCCAGGGAATTCCCTCTGACTCCATTTTAAAGGGGGTTTCTCTTTCTTAATTTTTACAACATTAAGGTGTACAGTGTGATGATTTCACACACATACATATTGCAAGCCATAATAAGGTTAGATAATACATCCTTCACCTCATATAATCACCATTTTGTTGTTATGGTGAAAACAGTTAAGATCTACTCTTAGCAACCTGCACGTACACAATACTTGCTAACTATAGTCACTGAGCTGTACATTAGATCCCTGGGACTTATCTACCATATAACTGGAAGTTTGTACCCTTTAACCAACAGCTCCCCATTTCCCCCAAGCCCAGCCTCTGGCAACCACCATTCTACTCTGTTTCTATGAGTTTGATGATTTTTTTTTGGTTAATATTTATTTATTTACTTACTTACTTAGGCTGCGCTGGGTCTTAGTTGCGGCATGCGAGATCTTTGTTGCCACATGCGGACTTCTTAGTTGCGGCGTGCACGCGGGATCTAGTTCCCCGACGAGGGATTAAACCCAGGCCCGCTGCATTGGGAGCACAGAGTCTTATGCACTGGACCACCAGGGAAGTCCCAAGTTTGATGATTTTGGATTCCACATATAAGTGATATCATACAGTACTGTATTTCTCTTTCTCTGACTTATTTCAGTTAGCAAAATGTCCTCCAGATTCATTCACGTTATTGCAACTGGCAGAATGGCCTTCTTTTCTATGGCTGAATAATATTTCATTATATGTTTATTCCAAATATCACATTTTCTTTATCCACTCATCCACTGATGAACACTTAGGTTGTTTCCATGTCTTGGCTATTGTAAAAATGCTGCAGGGAACATGGTGCAGATAGCGCTTCAAGATAATGATTTCAATTCCTTTGTATACACAGAAGCGGCATTGCTGGATCACATTGCAGTTCTATTTTCAACTTTTTGAGGAACCAGGAGGTAATTAAGTTTTAAAGAGGTCATATGGGTTGGCCTTAATCCAGTCTGACTGGCGTCCTTATCAGAAGAGGAGATGAGGACACAGAGGGACCACCACATGAGCACAGGGAAAAGACGGCTGTCTGCAGGCCAAGGAGAGACCAGCTCTGCACACACCTTGATCTTGGACTTCCAACTTCCAGAACTGTAAGAGAATAAATGTCTATTGTTTAAGCCCTCAGTCTGAGTGCTTTGTTACGGCACCTCTAGAAAACTAATCCAGCACTGACTGGGCCTTCAACAAATATTTCTTAAATTAAAATTAGGTTGAAAAAGAAGAGCTAACAAGATTCTCTTTTAATCACAATGTTTTGCATCTATCTACTGTGTCTTAAACGATCCTAAGGCAGTTTCAAATCCGAACGCAAAGAAGTCTTTTAAAATTCCCAAGACCTGTAAGATTAAAAACAATACTCCTGGGAATTTCATCTATTTCTGGGATAAAACCAGTCAAGCGTCTTTTTGTCACAGTGACTGCAGACCGCTAACGGGTATAGTACCCGATCATGCGGTCACGCAACAGGAGAAACGCTGGCCGAAGCCCCACTTTCGGCCTGGTCTCCCTAGACCCGCCATGCTTGGCGGGAACGGGCAGGTGGACAGGAGGCTGGCCCTGTGCCCCATCCCTGCGGGTGTCCTGGGCTGTGATGTGCATCACGTGGGGTGGTGTCACGTGAGGGGTGTGTCGCGTGGGGCGTGGCCTGTAAGACGGAGGCCCTCGGCTTGTCTGCGGAAATTCAGGCGACAGAGGAACGGGCTGGACGACCCCGGGGGCAGCGGACAGGACGAGGGTCGGGCGGGTAGGCGGCCGGCAGAGGCCGAGGTGGGGCCGGAGCCGCACGGCTCTGTCAGAGCCCGACATTACGTCAGGCCTGCCCCGCATGACGCAGCAGGGCCCGAAACCCGGCCCGTGACGTGTATCCAGTGCGTTCATGCGGCACTCTCCACTTGTGAGGGCGGGGCAGTCCTCCAAATTAAGAATTACAGAAAAGTGAATGATCCGCGAACTTCTGGTGACTTAAACGGAGAAGTATAACCAGTTTCGAGAGTTGTTTGGGGGAGCAAAATTTAAAACAGCCGAGGGCTTCCCTGCTGCCGCAGTGGTTGAGAGTCCGCCTGCCGATGCAGGGGACACGGGTTCGTGCCCCGGTCCGGGAAGATCCCACATGCCGCGGAGCGGCTGGCCCCGTGGGCCATGGCCGCTGAGCCTGCGCGTCCGGAGCCTGTGCTCCGCAACGGGAGAGGCCACGACAGTGAGAGGCCCGCGTACCGCAAAAAAAAATAAAACAGCCGAGACGCCCTTCCCTTCCGCACCTCCTCGTACGAGTCCCGCCCACATGTCGCCTCTGACCTATCACGAGCCACCCCTCACACGAGTCCCGCCCCCGATGTCGCCCCCAGCCCATCCTGCGGCGCGTGCGCACCACACCGCCTTCCCGCTTCCCCGCCCCCGGGGCGCCCACTCCGACCCTTGACCTCTCCCGGACTTTCCCGCGTCT
>NW_020172178.1:10231321-10243173 GCF_003031525.2 Neophocaena asiaeorientalis asiaeorientalis
CGCGGAGCTGCGCCGCTGCGGGCCGCGGCCATGCCCAAGCGGGGCTGCCCCTTCGCGGACGCGGCCCCGCTGCAGCTCAAGGTGCGTGTGGGCAGGAGGGAGCTGAGTCGCGGCGTGTGCGCCGAGCGCCTCACGCGGGAAATCTTCGGTGAGTGAGGGGTAGCGGGGTCGGGCAGGCGGTTTCCGCAGGCCGCGCGCCCTGGAGCCGGGGGCCGGGGCCAGCCGCCCGGCCGGGTTTGGGAGCAGCAATTTGGGCGCTGTGAATGCGCCCGCGTCCACGAGCTGTCCGCTCCCTCCACCTTCCCGAAACAGGCGGCCTCCGCCTGGGGCCGAGGCGTGGCTCTGTCCTTTGGGAATGCTGGACTCGCGCAGGAGCCAGCCCTGGTCTGACCAGCCCAGCGAGAGGCAGGGGAGTGGGATGTCCCTGTGGAATAAGCCGGTAGAAGCACCCGTTCTGACCCCAGAGGCGTTTGTGGAGCGCGCCTTCCTTGCCAGGCGCTGCGGCTGCGGGAGACCCTGCCTTGCTGTCTACTTGGGGGGCCAGCCAGAGAAGGACTCTCCAGAAGTCATCAGGGCAGGCACGGGTCGCTGCAGGACCACCTGCAGGCTGTCAGAGGTCTCGTGGAGGAACAGGGTCGAAGGCGAATCCTTCAGGGTTAGGCAGGCAGAGAGGGAGAGGAAGGGAATTCCAGGCAGAGGGAACAACCTATGCAAAAGCCGGGAAGCCGGAGAGTGCTGTCCGGTTCATTGTGGCTGGAGTGTCCAGTTCCAGAGATGTAAGGACACTGGCTTCTTCATGCAGGTTTTTGGGCGCATTGATATTATTGATCATCGCTTTGGTGGGGTTAATACCCTGGGGTAACTACAGAGTGGAATTTACCTTAACTAGTGGCTAGAGGCACGAGGTTTGTGCGTGTGGAAGAGTCAGATGGTTACCTGGGTGTCTGTGACTGAGTGGTGCTGCCGTGCACTAGGGATGTGGGGAAGCGCCTAGCCTGGGGAGACCCTGCTTCTCTTTGTCCTGCTGCTCCCCACCCCGCTGCCCCCATCAGCAGCTGCTGTGCCCTTTCTTTTCTTGCACATGCGGGGTTGCAAATGCAAATGCCTTTCGAGGCCGTGCAGGCGATAAAAATGAGTGAAGCTGTGAGTACTATGGCCAGACTGCAAGCGTTATCCTCTCAGGACCTTCAAAAAATGTAAACACTGCAGACAGAAGAATTAAAAATAAATGGGGGCTAAGTCAGTCTAGCTCTTGACCACGATGTTCTGGAGCATTTGCAGGGGCTTGTCCTTCGCAGGGCCCCGTCACAGAGGGAGTGCGAGGCTCCCTGGGCATCTAAGAAGGGCAGGACATAGACCAGCGTGAGCTCGTGTGTAATGAATTCCAAGCCTGAACCCTGGTCTCTTTATCTTGAATGGACCACAGGCCCTTGAAGACAAGTCTTAGCCTCACCACATGACCTCCCCCGAGTCCCACCCTATTATAAGTGGGGGTGGGGGGGGTTGGAGGAGGAGGAACTGGGTGTGACGGGGCTGTCATCAGCCACTCCATTTGAGTTACCCAGCTGTGTGTTTCTGTCGGTTTCACTTGGCACCAACAGCTTCTAAGGTCTCCACCCCGGCTCTGTTGGGACAGGGCAGAACACCACAAACAAAGCATTTCTGGGGCTGGCGCCTGGCATTTGACCTTGTGAAAGCCCCCAGTGCCCTGATGGAAAGCCACTGCTCTGGTTGCTGAGAAACCACCTCAGCTCTGGGGTCAGGGGGTGGGGGGGGTATCCAGGGCCCACAGAGGTTTGGAAAGTTCTGGGGTACCTTGTTCGGAGCTGGTTGCTGCCATGCCTTCTGCTAGCAGCTCCGTGGTAAGTGAAGGGGTGCGTGCTGGCCTGGGGTGTGGGCTCAGCTCTGAGTCTCTGGCTGTGCATTAGTTAGCACTCCACAGCGCAGAGCTTCGTCTGCTGGACAAAGCTGGCTTGTGGGTGCTGGGGAGGAGATGAACGGCAAGGAGGTGAGGCCACACGCGTGGAAAATGAGCAGAGTGATAGCACAGGGAGCCCAGGTGGGGCTGCAGGGTCCAGAACCTCCCTGGTGGAGGTGGCCGCTGAGCCCAGGCAGGAGGTCAGGGTGGGACCCAGCTCACCAGGGAGCAGCGTGCTCTGGGGTGGCTGGGTAACCAGAGGCCCGGCCACGCGCAGCTCGAGGGACGAGGTGGCCATGCAGGTGCTTCCGTGCTGCAGCGGTATAAGCGGGGAAATGGTTGCCTCCGCAGAAAAGACCACGCAGCTCCTCTTCCGCGGGGCCCAGGCCTGCATGGACCCCGCGTGGGAGGAAGGCTGCGCCATCGTCGACACCCCGGAGTCCCCGAAGCCTGGCCCCACAGAAGCCCCTCGGGCCGCGCACGGGCAGATGCTGATCGGGCCCGACGGCCGACTGACCAGGAGTCGAGCCCAGGCCTCCGAAGCTGGTGAGTGAGGCCCACGGCAGGCGCTTCCCAGCTGTGTGCTAAGGACGGGATGTGGCAGGGGCTTTTCCTACCTGGGCTGGAGGGGGCCGGGCCCGAGTCTGACAATATGAACGGGGCGAGGGCCTGCAGGCTCCTGACATTAGGCTCTGCTGTCACCACCATCCACGTCTGGTAGCTGCAGACAGCTTCTAGCTGTTGGATCAGAAAGGAACAGAGACCCCTCTGGGTGACCCTTCTGGGTGTCCTGCCTGCTTTCCACCTGAAGCTCTCCCACAGAGTCCCACCTGGCTGGGTGGGAAAAGCCCGTTCGGGTCCCTGTGCAGCGTGGTGTGCGTCTCAGACTGTCACCTGTGTCGCTGGTTAAAAACTCTCCCGCCCCCGGGTCTGGGTGGGGCAAAGGGACCCCTGTGTTAACCCGTGATGCAGGGACCACGCTTTGAGACGCAGCTGTGAGACACACAAGGGACGAAGGCCTAGCGACTCCTGATGCAGGCGGTCAGGAGAAGGGCTGACCCTTAGGTACCGACATTTGGGTGGTGGGAATTGTAGGTGGGAGTCACGGAAGCCCGCTGGGATCTCTCCCTGGTGAACGGGGCTGGGTGCCGTGCTTATGCACAGGTTATCGTCTTAGGACCTAGTGATCAGTCAGGCGCAGGAGGGAGGGTGGCCCCCAGCCCCGGCGCTCCAGGTCCCCTTCGGGCTGATGGGTGTCTCTTCCCCACAGACCCAGCCATGGCGGCGTCGGGAGCCTGCTCGTCGTGCGTGCGGGCTGTGGACGGGAAGGCGGCGTGCGGCCAGTGCGAGCGGGCCCTGTGCGGGCGCTGCGTGCGCACCTGCTGCGGCTGTGGGGCAGTGGCCTGCGCCCTGTGTGCCCTCGTGGAGTGAGTGCGGGCCCTGTCGGGGAGTGGGGGCGGCAGGCCCATCCCACATTGCCCGGTGGGACGGTGTGATGCCAGTAAATGCTTTGCTCAGCTTGAGTTTGTCCAAGACCTTGAGATCCTTTCTGGAGGAAGTCCAGACCTTGTAGGTCAGCTCTGCGCTGTCTGTGGTCTGTCCCAGACCATTTGTGCTCTAGTCCTTTGAGCCCTGCCATCAGGAAGCCTCACGTGGCCTTCCTGTGTAGCGCGCTCATTAGCAGAGGACACCTGACAGGTGAGGGCAGAAAACAAGCGTTTGTCTGTGGCTTGGGTGAGCGTGTCCGCCACAGCCGGTGGGCCCCATCCCTGCCCGGGAAGTTTCGGGCGTTATCCTCGTTCCAGCGGCCACTCCCGGCTGATGGGTGGGGATGGGCAGTGCCCCGTAAGAAAAGTTCTGCAGATCTCAAACCAGTTTAGTCCCAATGGCCTTTAAAACCAACTCACCCTGCCACCGCCAAAAAAAAAACCAACCCCAACCGTGGAAAGTTAAAAACACGCCTCCCGAGAGGTGGGTTGCTCCACGGTTGGGACGCGCTGGACAGAAGGACGGAGGCCAGGCGTGGGCCTCCCGTGCTGGCCAGTTCAGGGGTCAGGTACTGGGCGAGTCATGAGTGTGGAAGACTCTTTCTGTTGATTTTGCCAACTCAGTTTTTCTTTTCTTCCTATTTATATGTAAGCTGAGACGGGCAGGGCCTTGCCAGTGGCTTTTCCCTGGAGGGGGAGCTGAGCACAGCACAAGGGCCAGCTGAGGGGCCGGGTGGGCGCCCCACCTACTGGCAGCTGCTTCCCTCCCCGGGGCCGTCCGCATCCTCAGGGACTCCGTGGCAGCCTCCCCCGCCCCTGCTGTCTGCTGCCTGGCCCCCAAGCGCCCGCAGAGCCCGCCACGCACCTGCCTGTTTCTCGGGCCCCGGCGGGTGGGGCTCTCTGACCCGGGTGAGAAACAGACGACACGTTCGGGGTCCCCTCTGGAGGCCACGCCTCAGGCCTCCGAGCTTCAGCGCCACCCTGGAAGCGGGCATCCTGCCTGCACCTGGTGGCTGCCTCGTCCCCAGGGTCAGGCACGGCCGCGGGTGGGGCATCGCCACCAGGAGCTGGAGCCAAGCTCCTAGCCCTGGACGTGGACCCTTTGCCGCTGCACCTCAGGCGTGCTGCCGTCTCCTTTCAGCATGTCTCCCGACGCGTGTCCCCTGCCATTCGCTGAGTTGCCATGTCCCTACCCTACCTGAGCTGCTGCCCCTGTGAGCCATCCGGGGCCAGTCAACCCTACTGCACACCTGGCCGCCGTGAGACCTGGGCTGAGCCCCGGGGGCTCCTTAGCTGTCAGTCCGTGAGGGCGGCTCCAGCAAGCACCCCAGACGTTTACCCTCGTGCTCGAGGCAGATACCTGTCGGGGGGGCTGGTTCTAGGGAGGCCGCGGGGGTCTGCTCCTGGAGTCCCGCACTCTGCGGGTTCCGTGCTCCAGCCTCTCCCCGGGCCCTCGAACCGCCCCCCTCTGCGGGTGTCCTTCTCCAAGGACCCGGCCCTGTGGGCCCGGCTCCCTGCGGCAGTGGGGCCTCTCCTTAACTGGTTCTGTCTGGGCCAACGGCCCCGCCTCCAGATAAAGTCAAGGGACCAGGTGGGGTCGGCAGCTCCCGTGGAACTCAGCCCTAATGCCAGCTCCTCTCCCCCAACCTCGCGGTGTCGCAGCTGCAGTGACCTCCACGAGAAAGTGCTGTGCGCCAGCTGCGCCATGTTCGAGGCCTGAGGCCAGGAGAGGACGGCAGCCCTGCCTGGACGACCTCGCCGCCGTCCACGCTGAGGGACTGGGGGGAGGGGCGGGAAGGGACAGCCTTTCTATTTTGTATTTTGTTCTCCTGACCACAGAAGAGAATAAACCCTTTATATTTGGACAAGAGGACTCACTCGTCAGCACCCCTGGGGCCCGTGGTCTGCCCGGCTCCCACCTGGCCGCGCCCTGAGCTCCATGCCAGGTGCTGCCAATCGCCCCGTTGACAGGTGGGGACACTGAAGTCCAGAGCGTGTGAGCCCAGGTGGGGCTCCAGTGCCCCTCGGGGGTGGGGCCGCGTCCCAGGCTGTCCCTGAAATGCCACTGTCATGCGCCGCTGTCTGGGTGGCCGGGCCCCGGGTGACCTGCCTGTCAGTTCCGTCTGGGTGGTGCAGCCCGTGTGGCCCGAGGGAGGGGAGTGGACGAGAGGGGGAAGGGAGGGGCGCAGCCCTGCGCGGGGCCTCCTCACCTGGGTCTCGGGCCCGGTTCCCACGCGCGGGGTCCTTGCAGCGCCGTGGGCCCAGGCCCTCAGGGTGAATCCGTGGGTAGTCAGTCCCAGCCCCTCCAAGAAACCCTGGAGGAGAAGAGAGGTTCTTTGGGGTGGGCAGCGGGGGCACCCACTGTTGGCGGGTCAAGTGACTGACTCTTGGAGGGGGCTGGGCCAGGCTGGGGTTTGCCCCCAAGTGCAGAGCCTAGGACCCCTGAAGCAGGAGCGGGGGTGGGCCACAGGGAGGCATGAGGTCTTGGGGGCGGCTGCAAGTGACCCCATGGGTCTTCCTGAGCTGAGAACATTCAGAGGCCTCTCCGGCTCGGCCATGTGAGAGCAGCACGAGCCCTCATCGTGGGGTCACCTCCTCTCTCCTGGCTTCCTGTAGAGGCCCTGGGCCTCCGTCCCAGTGTCCACCTGCAGACCACGACCCCAGTGAGCACGTGAAGAGATGCTCAGGGAAACACAGCTCAGTTACACAGGAGATGCTGCCTCACACCCGGCAGGGGGCTGCTGTCCAACAGAGAACAAGTGCCGGCGGGGCCGTGCGGACCCGGGAGCCCTGTGCGCTGCTGTGGGGATGCAGGGTGACGCGGCCTCTGGAGCAGAATGGCTGTTCCTCAGAGACTGAAAAGTAGAGCTCACGTGGCCTGGCGACCCCACTCCTGGCAAATACCCAGCAGGGATTCGAGCAGATGTCTGTACGCCTGTGTTCATCGCAATAGCGTCTACAAGAGTAAAAATGTGGAAACAAACCACCTGTCCACGAAGGGATGAATGGATAAGCAAATCGTGGTCCATCCATACGATGGAATATGATTTGGCCTTAAAAAGGAAGGAGAGAAAAAAAAAAGAGAGAAAAAAAAAAAAAAAAAAAAAAAAAAAAAAAGGAAGGAGATCCTGACGCAGACTGCAGCACGGATGGACCTTGAGGACGTCAGGCCGGGTGAAGTAGCCAGTCACAAAGGACAGGTCCTGTGTGATTCCACTCCTGTGAGGTCCTTAGAGCCGTGGGGTTCACGGAGACAGACAGGGGAAGGGTGGGGCCGGGGAGGGGCAGTGAGTGTTGAACGGGAGCAGAGTTAGTTTGTGAAGATGAAAAGTTCTGGAGACGATGGTGGTGCTGGTGCCACAGCCACGTAAATGCATTTAATGCCACTGAACTGGCCACTTGAAAATGGTTAAAGCGGTAAGTTTTACATATATTCTACCAAGTAAGAATATTTAAAATGTAAAAAAGACAGTTGTTGAAAGCAAAACTAATAATGTGTGTTGGGGATTTTGAACATGTGGAAACAAAAGTGACCACAGCACGGAGACGGCAAGTGGAGGTGTGTGTTCTGAGGACCGTGCGTGTGAAGGGCTGAATTTCACTCCAAGGCAGGCTGCTGAGTGAGTTATGGACTGACATCCGACAGGCCGTGGCTACAGTCGTTCCTTCGGGAGAGATTTGTTCTAAGTTCCACATAGGATGCTGGAGCAGAAAAGGAACATCAGTGAGAGAGTTGGTAAAATCGAAATAAGCCAATAAAAGAGAGAAAATGGGGGACTTCCCTGGTCGTCCAGGGGTGAAGAATCCGCCTTCCAATACAGGGGACGTGGGTTCGATCCCTGGTCAGGGAACTAAGATCCCACATGCTGAGGAGGAACTAAGCCTGCGCGCCACAACTCTGGCGCTCGCGTCTCAACAAGAGAGCCCACGTGCTGCAACTTACGGGGCCCACGCGCCCTGGAGCCCGAGTGCCACAACCATCATGGTGGCGCCATCCTTGATGCCCTCCTTGCACAGCCCGAAGTCCGTGATCTTGATGTGCCCGTCCTTGTCCAGCATGAGGTTCTCCAGCTGCAGGAGGCGGCCTCCGGGTCAGCCCGCCTCCACGCCGCCTCCACGCCCCGCCCCCATTCCCGCCCCAGATCCCCGGCCCCGCCCACCTTGAGGTCCCGGTACACCACGTTCTTCTCCGAGTGCAGGTAGTCCAGGGCAGACACGATCTCGGCGCCGTAGAACCGGGCCCGGTCCTCGGGGAACACCCGCTCCCGGGACAGGTGGAAGAAGAGCTGCGGGACGGGGAGCCTGAGCGGGGCCGGTGACCTGGGCCAGGGTCACGGGGCGGAGGCCCTAACCAGGCGGGGAGCGGGGAGGGCAGCCACCCAGACACCCGAGGCTCAGAAAGGACCGCCCCGGGACCCGGGCCCTACCTCGCCTCCGTTGGCGTACTCCATGACGAAGCACAGGCGGTCGTGGGTCTGGAAGGAGTACTTCAGGGCCTGTGAGGGAAACAGAGCTGGAACCCGGCCCTCAAGCTGGGCAGGAGCTTCGCCCTGTTCAGGGCGGGGGATACCCTGCTGCCCCACCGGCCGCGCCCGAGGACGAGTGGCTGCAGGTCCAGGGACCGAGAGGCAGCGCCCCTTTAGGGCCGGCCCTGCTGCCCTCACACCTGAAACCACAGGCGGCCTCGCTTTAAAAGAAAGGCCCGCTGATGACTGCTTGCTCACAGAAACACGGACGGGAGATCCTCCCCGGCTCTGGGCTCCCGCACGGCCAGGCCGGCCGCACTGATCAGGGAATGTGCGGAACGCGACGTTAGCGTCCCGTACAGGGACCCACTGGAGGGTGGAGGGCACGACAGAGCCTGCCTGGCCTCCTCCTCACAATCCTCCAGCCAGACAGAGGGAAAAAGAGCAAAATGAAGCAGACGAGGCAAAGCCACGGTAACGAGTAACGTCTGGACGAACAAACACGATGTCTGCTCTTGAAGTCATGTTTCTCATAAGAAAACGTGTCAGGAAAAACATCGCTGCAAGTCTGACCACTGCTCTGCCCCTGCTTCGGATCAGACCGTCCCCTGGAGCGAGGACAGCTGTGCTGAGCGGAGGGGACGGGCCCACGGTGGTCCCGGGCACAAGACCTCAGAGGCCGGCGCCAGGTCGCCCAAGGCCTGAGTCCTGAGCCCCGTCCGCCTGACTGCTGACCTTCTGGGGGCGGAGCTGGCTGGGCCTGGCAGCCTAATTCCGGGCACTTCCCTGTTGCTCCAGAAGGCCAGGGGTTTTCCATACACCCCTCCTGGCCCGGGTTCCCCCAGGACAGGGACCTCCCGGAGTGAGCCTCAAAGGGGAAGCAGTGCAAGACCGTGCAGAAGGGTGGGCATGGGGAGCGTGGCCCCCCAGGGTCTCAGTGGGCCAGAGGGCAGGCCAGGCCTCCTGCCCTCTCTGTGCACCAGTGACCCCACACCATGCACCTCCACCCGCCCCTCCTGGAGGCCCGCCCGCCATCCACGGGGCCCTGAGCCCACCAGATTCACAGGGGAGGAGGGGTTGGTGCGAGTGACCGCGCGACCCCAGCACCTGGTGCCCGAGCCGTCCCCCGGGGTCCAGAGGGGACTCACCGTCAGGAAGGGGTGCCGGGAGTTCTGGAGGACGCGGTTCTCCGTGAGCGTGTGGGCCACCTCGTCCTGGAAAACAGGGCCCACTGAGCCGCCCGCCCCGCCTGGCCCGGCCCCGGCCCCGGCCCCGGCCCCGGCCCCTACCTTGGCCACAATGACCTCCTTCTTCAGGATCTTCATGGCATAGTAGCGGCCCGTGGCCTTCTCCTTCACCAGGATCACCTTCCCGAAGGTGCCTTTGCCCAGCAGCTTCAGGTACTCAAACTCATTCATGGTCTGCGGGTAGCGGGCAGGCACCAGGGTCAGGGGGCAGCATGGTGACTGCTGGAGGCCCAACAGTGGTGAGGGGTGCCAGAGGCCGGGGCCCCCGCGGCCAGCCTCGGGGCCGAGCACAGGTGGGGCCCGAGGGGTCCAGGGCTCGTGGGAGACCACGGGGCTGTGCGCCCCGACTTGGAGCCCTGGGGTTCGGGGGGACGGTGGGAGCAACGGCACCCGGGCCTTCCCGAACCTGGCGTCCCTCCCTCACTCCTGTGTGAGGAGCTGGGCGGGGCAGGGCCCCAAGGGCAGGGCCGGGCCTCACCACGCGGTGCTTGGGCTTGGCCAGCGCCACCTCCATCTCCTCGGCCCCTGAGTTCTCGCCAGGCGAGCCCGACCGGAAGTCCATCATCTCCTCCTCCTGCCTCTTGAGCCCGTCGGCCACCGTCTGGATGGCGGTTGTCCACTCCTCCCTGCAGGGCAGTCAGTCGGCTGAGGCCCCAGCCCCGCCCAGGTCTGGGGCCGCCCCCTCCGAGGTCCCTGGGCTTGGGGCACCGGGACTCGTCTCCAGCGCGTACCGCTCCTCGGGGGTCTCTACATGGAACGTGCGCTCGATGACCGTGGTCCACTGCAGGCAGCGGATGATGAAGGTGTTGGGCCGCGGCCGCTCCGTCTTCATCAGCTGGCATTCTGGGGGCAGGCGAGCATCTGTCTGCACTGAGCCCCGGCCCACCCGCCACAGCCCAGCCCTCCCCAAGCCTCGGTCTCCCGCCCTGTAAAAGGGGGCCGGGACCCCCACTCCAGCTGGGACCCTGCTCAGAGAGCTCAGCGGCGCCCCTCAGGGGGTGTCTGGGGGCCGGTCAACCCTCCATGGTCCTTCCTTAGGTCTCCAAGCCCCCCTGCCAGCCAGGACACGGCCTTCAACCAGCCGGAGGGTGAGGGGTTTGGGAGGGCAGCTCGCCCTCCCCGAGCAGAACCATCCCACCGCTTTCCCAGCCTCACGATGACCAGCTCTGCCGGCCCCCTCGCGGCGCAGGGCCAGTCCCGGGACGGAGAGGGATAGTGACTCACCCTCCGGAGAAGCTGCCTGTCCACCCCTGAGGCCACTGGGGCTGCACCCTCCCCACACTGCTGCCCATGCCCCCAGGTGCACACGGGAGTGGAAACAGGCACATGCACACCCGGGACACGCACACCTGCAGCCGAGGAACCGTGGAGGTGCCCCAGGCCCGGAGAGGGGCTGGATTCCAGCCCAGCCTGTATGAGGCGGGAGGGGGCCGCGGGGCCAGCGCAGGGGTCTCCGACATTCCAGCGTCTAGGCCCTGGCAACCGCGAGGGGCCCCGGCCGGCCTCAGCCGAGTGCAAGGGAGCGAGGAATGGTCTGCCAGGCCGCGGGGCCAGGAGGGGGCTGGGGGCCCAGCCTTATGCGGAGGGCGGCCTGTGTCTACACGGGGCAGGGGAGAGAGGAAAACCTGTGCGGCCAGCCTTCCGGGTCCCCACACGCCCCCTCCCACTCGCTCAGCCCATCGGAGACCACCGGGAGCCCCCAGGGCTCGGGCGCCTGACACCCACCCAGGGCCTGACTTCTCATCTCTCCACCCTGGAACCCATCCCCAAGGAAGAGCCCCTGCTACAGAGGCCCCCGCACAGCCGCTCCCCCCTCCCGCACACCTCTGCTCCTGCGTCTGAAGCCCCTGCTGGCCTAATGCCCGGGTCAGGGCCCCAGTCCCACCCACTGCTCAGGAAGCCCCTCTGGGCGGTGCCCACCTCCCATGCGCCTCCCGAGAGCCCCCCCCCACCGTGCTCCCCTGCATTCAGCCTGGGGAACACTCCCGAGGGGCCTCAGCCCCCCAGCAAGGCAGCATCCCCCTGGCCGAGGATCCTTCCCAAGCCCGGAAGCCCCCAGGCTGACCCAGGAGGCCCTGCGGGGAGCCAGACACACTGCAGTGAGGCTCCCACGCGGCCACAAGGCTGCGGGGACGGGGGTCTGCCTCCTTGGCCTCCCCTCACCCCCAGGCCCCCGTTCTACCTGCTGCTTTGCTGAGACTTGAGGAGCCTGGGAGGGGGTTCAGGGCTCACAGGAACCAGGCCCTGCTAAAGCACCCCCAAGGGAGCCTCCCTTGTGGCGCAGGGCCTCTGCTCCTCCCACTAGAAGCCCTGCAGCACGGGGCCAGGCACACTGGGGGGTGGGCAGGACGGCCCCCACCTCAGAATATCTGCAGGCGTGGAGGCTGGGAATCCTTCCCCGTCAGCCGAGGACGGGCCACCTGTGCTACGCCCCCTCCTGAGACCCTGGACCAGAACCTGCGGTCTGGCGGCAGGGGGTGTGTGTGCAGCCAGAGGACCCCGAGCTCCCAGGCACGTGGCAGGGAGGGCAGAGCCAGCCGGAGGGTGGGGGTTGAATGAAGGAGCCTGGGGTGGAGCCAGGACTGTGCTCTGCACCCCAGACAGCAGCCCAGGTGGACCCCGGGGTGTGCTGGTCGACAAGCCCATCACTAACTCACCCATCAGGCCCGTGTCCCGGGCCAGCCCGGGCAGAGCACCGGGAACAGGGACCAGGCCGGAAGGCCCGCCCGGCCCA
>NW_020172178.1:10243259-10259029 GCF_003031525.2 Neophocaena asiaeorientalis asiaeorientalis
CACCATGGGTAGGGTCACACCTGCCGTCCCCCTGCAGGTACGTAACGAGGCCACAGTAGCACTTGGTTTAGAAAACGTGCAAGTTTGTTCAGCGTCCTGAGACGCCCCAGGCCAGCAGTGCTGCACCCACCCACCTGGCACCCCAGCTGAGGGTGGGAACAAATGCACTGCCACGGTGGACTGGGGTCTCTGAAAACCTGTGGTGGGCACTCGTGCTGGGGCGACGGAGGCCCCGGGAAGCGGGCTGCCCCCCACCCCCACACTCTCTTCCTGCCTCTGCCGGGGGCTTTGGGGAAAAAGGGCCCTGGTGGGCTCGTCTGGCCCCCACTGGAGGAGGGGCCCAGGTCGGCCGGCTGCCCCAGGCCAGGCCCTCCGGCCTCCAGAAGCCCACCCGGAACAACGTCGGGCTCAGCTCGGAGATCCCTGGCAGCCGGAGCCGACCACTAAGCGGTCCCCTGGCCCAGCCTGGTCCCCGGAGGGCTGCTGGCCCCAGACACCGCGGCCGGGGGGACCCCACGTGGGGCCGCTGGGCCCAGAGGGCTCTCTCCGCCCCGCCCACCAGCCCGGCGCCCTCATCCCGACCCAGGGCGGCCGCCGGCACACTTACGCGCCACGGAGAAGTTGTTCAGGGGCGACTCGCGCTGCTCCACGTCCTGCGGCCGCTCCTTGTAGCCGATGAAGGTGCCGTCGTTCTTCAAGAGGAAGTACCGGGGCCGCCAGGTTTTGATGTACTCACCTGAGGACAGGCGGGCGGGCAGGCACTGAGGGGCTGCAGCCGCCGGACCACGCTCCCGTCCCCCTACACAGCCCGCTCCCCGGGGTAAGTCACAGCTGGTTGTGCCGGGACAGATGCGCCCAGGATGCCCCAACTCCAGGCACTGACCCCGATTCCCCTGGGGCAGGCAGAGGGTGGGTGGGCAGACAGGTTTCACTGTATGAAAGCACCACCTCTGATGAAGTGCCAGCCCTGAACCTGGACCTGGGGGAAGCGGTACAACTGAGAGGAGGCCGGCCCGATCCAGAGGGCCTTCCTGGAGGAGGTGGTGCCAAACCAGCGGGTCTCCAACCAGAGCGTGGGGACCAGCTACAGCCACCCGCCAGGGGCTTCAGGGCCAAGAGGCCTCCCCACCCACCCTGGGTGCCGCCAGGCGGTGGACGCGGCAGCTACTGTGATGACCGTGGCGACTGGGCTGCCCAGCGCAGCTGGCCCCTGCCAAGAGGATGGAGCCTAGCTAGCATCCAGCAGTGAGGGGGCCAGCCTCACACTCAGAGTGCGACTCACGGGGGCTTGCCTGGCAGACACGAGCCCACCTGCAGCACGTCCCCAGGATGGGCACTCGGGACAGAGCCCCCTCTGCCCGTGTGACAACACTTGCTGTCCAGGGGCCCTGAGCGCTGTTGTGAAGCCAGACCCAGAAGGCGGCTGTGTGGTCCTCGGGCTGGGACCTGCCGTCCTGGGCCCCCGCATCCCACCCACGGGTCACCCAGGTGCCCAGGAAAGTTCTCCCTGAAGCTCTAGCATCAGCCACGAACAGGCGCTCGCACTCAGGAATCAGAGCAGATGTCCTCTGCGACGTGCCAGCGGTGCCATTTTTCATACTGACACCCAGAAAAAACGCTTCATTTACATTTTGCCGAGCCAGGAGTTTGAACACCACCAAAGAGCTTACTAATTAGGCGCCCGCTTCAGCAGAGGGCCACCGGGCAGCAGGAGGGGAGGGGGCCGGACTTTCCCCACGAGCTGGGCCCCGCACGCAGCCACCTGGAAGGCGAGCAAAGGCCCAACGCCCTGCGCCTCGGTCCGCTCTGCCTCTCCCCCCGCCTCACCGCCCAGCTCCCACCCTGCACGACCCAGGGCCTCTGGGGGATGCTGGGCAGTTGGGGCCTCCAGCCACTCCCTTCCTTCCCCAGGGAGCCCAGGCAGGGGTCCCCACCGGGCCAGACACCACTGGGCCAGGGAGGACCCGGGCATCAGCCGGTAACCTGCCCTCACCCTGACAGCATTTAGCGGGGTCCCCACCCAGGTCTGAGCCCCCCAGACTCCTGGGGACGTGGGCTGGGAAGGTGGTGAGGCCACCTTTGAACGCTGCCTCCCGTCCTGGGCCCGGGGACCGCCCCCTGGCCACTGGTCCCAGCCAGCCTCCCCCGCCCGGTGCAGGGTGGAGCAGAGCTGGTTCCGGGGGCTGAAGGCGGCCCACCCCGCTCCATCCCGGGCGCCCGCTGCTCGCTCCCACCCGCCTGCGCTCCAGTCTGGAGCTGTCGGCCCCTGATGGAGTGCCTCCCATCCCGCCAGCTGCCGCTCCCCGGGACGCTAAGTGCGCGGGGAGAGTGATGAGCGCCTCATCCGTGCAGCCCCGAGAATCCATCTTGATCACCAACTGCTGGCGGCCCCCACCGTGCCCAGCACGGCGGCCCCCCAGCGCCGCACCCCACGCGGGCAGTCGGCACGTGTGTGCCCACAGAGGCGTCCGCGCTCGGCAGGACCCGCACGCCCCAGCCTGGGCCTCGGACCCCACTGTGGCTGAGGCCCTGGGAGGGGGACCCGCCCCCAGCCACGTGACCCTGCACCCACCCTCCAGCTTTCACCCCACAAGCCCACCCAGGGCACTGAAGGGGGGCCAGGCGACGGGAGCCGGGCAACACGGGTGGAAGCGACAGGCGGGGAGGCAGCCTCACTCGGGCCCTGGCCCTCAGCAGCCGGCATCCAGACCCCCGGAGGAGAAGAGGGGCCCTCCAGCCTGCAGACATCCAGCCAGGCCCCCAAGTGACCGCCAGCCGCAACCTGGGCCGTGGCCTCCATCTGAACGAGTTCAGTGCAGACAGCACGCCGGTGGGCGGCTGGCCCAGGGACGGGGGGTACACAGGAGGGGCGAGGGGAGGAGGTGGCCGCCCTATGCCTGGCCACGGCTGTGCTCTGTCCTCTCGGCTGCAACACCTGCGGGCCAGCGAGGGGAATGAAGCAGCACAGACACAAACAGCCCATGCTGGGAACAGGCGAGAAGGCCCAAGTCTGCTCTTCAGATGCCACGCCGTAAACTGGGGGGGTGGGGGGCGAGGGGTGTCCCCGGTCTCTGGGGCCAGATGACCGCCCACCACCGGGTGGCCTCCCAGCAGTGGCCACACCAGGGGTCAGCAGGGACTGGCCTGGACCTGGGCCCAGGTCGGGTCCCCTCGTCCCTGCCACTCCCGCCCAAGCCCAGCCCAGGACTCCCACCCACCCCATCCCACCTGAGCGAACGCTTCAGACCGGGGCCCTGGAGCCCCACGTCACAGCTGGCCCAGCTCCCCTCCGCGCAGGGCAGGGCAGCACCCCGGTCGGGAGACCGGAGCTGGGGGTGGGCACTTGGAGGCACGCGTGGTCTGGTGCCCACCCCCACCTGGAGGGTCCATCCTCAGTGCCCCCCGAGGTGGGGGGCTCTTTCAGAAGCCCAGCCCTGGGCCGGGGCAGGGGAGGGGCCCTACGGCACCACACCCACCCCTCCCAGACACTGGCGCCCCACCCGGCCACCAGAAAGGGGACCACGCCCCCTGAACCCCGAATGCCCAGGCCTGCCCACCTGCCTCCCAGGCTCCAGATGAGGAGGCAACTGCCCTGGGTGGGGTGGGTGCTGGGGGATGCCCAGGGCAGGGCTTCCCTCCTCCTCCTGCCCCCCGGGACTCCCAGCCCCCAGCCCCGGCCCCCTCAGTGTCCCCGTGTGTCGTCCATCGGGAGGGCCCTTCCACCATCCCAGCTCATCCCCAGGAAGGGGCTGCAGGACCCTCAAGGAAGGGGGATTCCTCGCCAGCATCACTTGTCTCCCACAGCCCAAATCACCCTGACGGGGCCACACAGCCAGGATCAGGGACAGGAAGGGTGCCGGCTGACAGCCTGTGCCTCTACACCTCCCAGCCCGGGTCCCAGGCCGCGCTGTGGGTCAGGGCACCCCCGGCAGGAGACGCGGAGGCCAGGACCCGAGCCGCTGGGGGCCCCAGGGGCGCAGCGCGCAGGCTCCCCGCATCCCAGGCCTGCCACCCGCGAGTCCTCCCCTGCCTGGCACCTCAGCCCCTCCAAGCCCCCAAGCGCAGGCCGCTGGCTGCCACACCCTGAGCTCCATGGACGGTCAGAGTCCCCAGCTCCTGGGGAAACTGCTGGATAAACGCTTTGCCGCAGCGGTGGCAGGTGGCGGCTGGCAGGGAGCCAGGCGGCGCTGAGCTGTTTCTCCACAGCGAAGCGAGCCCCAGCAGGCTGGGGGAGCGGGTGCCAGCTGACGGCGGCCACCACTTGGTCCCCCGCCACTGCCACATCCATCGCTCATGGACAGCTGCCTCACGCCATCACCCCCTCCGGCGCTGCGAGCGACGTGGGGTGGGCGCGGGCCTGGCTCGTCTCGTGTCCCCACGTCCCTGTGTCCCTGTCCCACCGGCAGGACACCAGACCACGGACAGTCAGCAAAAGCCCGAGAACCGGTGCCGGGAGGGGGCACGCCCACTCAGGCGGAGCCCAGGTCTGGCGGGCGAGCCACGCCGCCTGCTTCTTGCTCCTGGGGACGCTTTCCTAGGGCAGCTCTCTCGGGGTCCTCACGGGGGCACGAACGGCCAGTGTGGACAAAAGGAGAGGAGAGGTGGCCACTCCCGGCCCGGCAGCGGGGGGACAGGTGGAGGACGAGGGTTCCCCTAACACAGCCCCCCGAGCCCAGCTGGGCCGCCCCCAAGCTGCCTGGCAAGCCGAGAAGGTGGGATCATTACGACCAGTCACTCCTGGGGGAAAACGAGGCCCAAGGGAGAGGGCTCTCAAGGTCACAGAGAGGCAGATGGTAGCCAGAGTCCCAGGTCCGGCTGCCCAGGTGGGGCTCACTCCTCGACACAAACCGAGAACTCTTCGCAGGTCGTTGGTTCTGCCACCAAGCAGGCAGGGGCCCAAGGCCTCAGCCCAATGCACACAGACTCAAGAGGAACGTGGGGAGGCGGGGTGAGAGGGAGGGATGCAGTCAGGGAGCAGCGCTGTGCCCCCGCCCCCACCGTCAAGGTGCAGCAGACGGCCCTGGGGTCTCCCTGCCCCTTCCTGCTGCCCCAGGACGGTGCCAGCTTTCAGGCCTCTCACCAGCTACGACCGACAGCCCCTCTCGCTGCAGCTGCCCGCACATCACCTGGGCCTGGACGTCCCCCCCCCGTCCTGGCCATCTTCGGAAACCCTCCTCCTTGGGCACCACACATCACCTGCTGCACAGGCCAGAAAAAGGGGCCACCCCTGACCCCAGCCCGCCCCGCCACCCACCTCCCCCGCGCTCTCCCCCTGATGTGCACCTGGCCTCACCACTGCAGGGTTCAGGGGTGCTGCTTGGAAAGAGCTGGGCTGGGTCCAGGGTTCAGGGCAGCCACAGCCATACCTCTGCCTGCAGGGGCATCTGGGGCCTACACTTTCCAGGCCGGGTGGGCCTGGAAGGCAGGGCAGGCAGCCCCCAGGCCTGTCAGTCTACCAGCTTCCCCCCATCTGCTGGCCCCTTGGGTCACAGGCCCTGGCAGAGGGGACTCTGGCCACCACCGGTCCTGGCCCAGGCCCTCAGGCAGCGTCTGCCCAAAGCCACACGGCACTTAAGTTTTAGGTTTCCAGAATGTTTCCCTAGGGACACGCCTCTCACTCCTGTGCTGAGAGCCCAGGATAAACCCAATGAAACCAAGGGAGGTGTCGGGGCTCCCTGGGCAAGGCAGAGGCAAGGAGGAGGGTGGGGGGGGGCGAGAGTGAACAGACGGGCAGCACGGGCTCCCGGGAGAGCAGGTGGGGTGGCAGCAGACCCCTCCCTGCAGACATAGCTACAGGAAAGGAGAGCCCCGCGGGCACCGGCCCTGTCCAGACCCCCTCCCTGCAGACCCTCAGAAGAGGCAGAGCAAGACCCTGGCGTCTAAGTGACCCCCAGCCTCCGTGAGCCAGGGCCCTCCCCGGGGGACGAGGGGCTCCAAGCACCAACCCCACCTCCCCCAGGAAAAAGCACCACCTACACAGGGGAGGGGGCAAGGGAATGAGGGACAGGTCCGGGGGACCCTCCAGAGAGAGGGCCTTCCACCTCCCAGCCGCCCAGCTCTTATTTACTTATTCCCTAACTGGGAGCCACGTCGTGGTGCGACAGCCGTGAGGACAGCAAGACCTGGCTAGGGACGTGGTGGGGACACGGTGACACGGTGGCAGGCTGCATCCTCCCAGCTGCCAGCCCTGTCACCTCATGCTCCCGGCCACACCCACCCTGGCCCCAGCCCCGATCGAGCTCATCACAGCCCCCAAACTCCAGCTCACAGCGTACCCCGCCCCCCCAGCCCGGGGTGGAGCGCCAGCATGGGGCCCCCACCCCTGCCAGGAACAACCGGCTGAGGCCTCTGGGCCGGCGGAACCAGCCTGGAGGAGGCTGGGGGCCGGGGGTCTGTGGTCCTGGGCCTGCTCTGGGATCCGTGCGCCCAAACCAAGTGCCCAGGGGACCGCACCCCAAGGCCCCCAGGGGCGGCAGAAGAGGCACCAGACAACCCCCCATCAGTGCCAACATTCCTGAAACACGAGCGTTATTTCGGACGGTTAAGGAGCCCCGCGTGACGCAGGAAGAAAGGCAGCAGGGGCGTGGCCGGGTGAGCGCACGCGGCCCTCTGCCAAGCTGCTGGGGGCCAGGTCCGGGCCGGGCTGGGGGCCTACCCGTGGGGGTGAGTGGACGGGGGCCCGGGGCACCCACTGCTATGGGTGCAGAGGCGGCAGGCGGCTGCCGGCTCCAGTTACGGGAGGGCCCGCGGGGAGGGCGCTGGCAGCGAGCCTGGCCGGGTGCGCCCAGGCAGAGGGGATGCCAGCCCCTCCAGCGCCCCCGCCCCCACCCTCCCATGGCACTTCTAGGAACTGGCCTGACGCGACCCGGCCCAGGCCCCCCTCCCCTCCACGTACAGGGCGCACACTCAGCTCCCTGGGGTGGCTGGGCGGCCGGTAGCGGCCCCCTCCTCGCCACCACAGGGCCAGGAAGCGGACAGGAGCACGGCCCGCTCAGGGCCCCTCAGGCCCGGAGCAGCGGTGACCCCTCATCCCCCAGCGCAAGGACGCCCGAGCTTCCTCTTTCGTTGTTTGTTTTGAAGGGAAAACTCAACCGGCTCACAAAACAGGAAACTTAGTCCCACACAGGCCGGCAGGCCTCGGCCTCAGCCTCGTGCCACCGCCCGTGGGCTCAGGGGCCCCCCTCCAGGAACGGGCCCCCCTCCCAGGCAGCGTCCTACAGAGCAGAGGCCCCCGCACCTGCTCCCACCCCTGCGCTGGCCGCCTGCACGCACCTGCCTCAGTGGACCTCCGCTGCAGCGAGACCCGGAGGGGACCTGGGCACCCCTCGCCTGCGCCAGGGACGCTGCGGTGCCGGGGGCGGAGGGCCCAGGACAGCCCCAACCTCCAGCCTGGGGCACGGGGCCAAGGGAGCAGCCTGCCTCCCCTGACGGCCGGTCCCGTGACCCCTGTGACCCCTTGCCCAGGCAGAGTGGCCCGGGGCCGTGCACACAGATGCTTCGCAACGACAGGCCCCCAGGCAGCTGTGCTCAGAAGTGGGTTCAACAGGCCCCTGCTGTCCGCTCAGCAGAGCCGTCGCCCCCTCTGGAGGGGAGCCGGGCTGCACCCCCACGGCCCCGCCCCTTGGGAAGCCCAGGACTGGGGATGGGTGGGAGTCTGTGTCAGCAGGTGGGACCACCAGCTCCCCAGCTTAGAGCCACCGGGGGGGCAGGTAAAGCCCAGGGCCGCAGCCAGAAGCAGGACCTGGCCAGGACCGAGGGAGGGTAGGGGGGAGGAGCCACCACAGCCCAGAAGCCCGCCCCCCACCAGGACGCCTGGGACCGGCACAGCGGGATGGCAAGGGCCTGGAACGGGGGGAGGGTCTGGGCCAGAAATGGGCTGCGTGTGGGTGGGTGGGTGGGGGCACAGCCAGGCCTGAGAGTGCCAGGGACCAGCCCCACCGAGCCCCGTGAACACGTGGCGCCACCAGGCCCGCCGCTCCTGGGGTGGGGGTAGTTAAGCTGACGCACAGACGCTAGCCTCCCACGTGTGCACGCACCGGGCAGACCTCACCTGGGGTCACGTCCAGGGAGGGTCCTGGACGGGGGACCCCGTGCCCACAGCCCAGCTCTCCTGCACCCCGGCCCTCAGCACCCCCCGCCGGGCTGCGGCGTGCTGGCTGCCCTAACGGACCCTCCTGGCCAGGCCAGCAGCTGGCCCACGTGAGCCCAGGGGTCCCCGAGGCCGGTGCCCCACCCCCACCCAGACCCTCAGCCCCTCCCTTCACCCCGTGGACAGCATCTCACTGCCGTCCTCCCTTCTCCCGGCCCATGTGGCCCAGCTGGCGCGTCCATGGGTTGGAGACAACTAGGACGCCCACAGACCCTGCGCCCTCCACGGGCTCCAAGGGTGGGACCCGCGGGTGGGGCTCTGCTGGAGCAGCTCTCCGTGGGGCTGGGCTGCAGCCGAGGTGGTGCACAGCCCGGCGGGCACCAGGGCAAGTGGGCAGGGACGACGGGGCCCTGGGGACACGTCCCAAAGCAGCTGCACGGACTCAGGCCCGCGGCCTCGCGCACCGCACACAGCCTAAAGACAAAACCGGAGGCCGCAGGCCAAGTCCAGCCAGACCCGCATCCTGAAGGAGGACAAGGTTTTTAAACTGTCAACCTTCAGATGTCAGCAGAGTGCACTCAACAGACCAAACCTCTGGAAAGGCGACTTTCTGAGCCACACCGAGCCCACCGGCCCCCGGCACCCGCGGCTGGAGCTGAACGGCAGCTGCCCACCACTCGGGCTGTCCACCCACAGCTTGGGGGGGCTGCCCATCGCTCGGGATGCCTGCCCGTCACTCACTCAGAACGTCCCGCTTTATCAGGAAGGCTGCCCACCTCTGGGGACACCCACCCATAGCTCGGGCTGTCCACCCGTCTCGCAGGACATCTGCACACGGTCCCTGCGGCCCCACCTGGCTCAGCCCTCCTCACCACCTTCTGAGCCTTGGGCAGCTGGACCCCTCTCTCCTGGGGACAGCCGGGGACACCGAGGCCCAGGGGGCCTGCTGGGTGCCGCAGGGCAGCACCACGCTGGGACTCGAGCTGTGGCGTCAGCCGCCAGCCCGGGCTCTCCTCTGCCCCTCGGCGGCTCTGGCCCAGAGTACACGCATCAGGACACCAGGGCCGCAGCCCCGGGCCCTCCTCAGAGATGGGAGGGAGGGAGCCCATGTCCCTGAGGGGCGGGAGAAGGAGCTGGGGGCCAGGGGTCTGTCCTGCCCTGACCCTGGCCAACGGGCTGTTGGGTCAACTCTCAACACCCACTCAGCCCCGAAGGTTCCTTCGCCCCTCACGTGCAGGCCCTGGGCTGGACGCAGGGCAGACACGGCACGGTGGGCAATACAGGCCCTCATCCCACAACAGCCCCCCAACCTACGTAACAAGAAGCAAGAGCGTGGGGGGCCTCAGGGGTCTGCGAGGAGCTGGAGGACAGCCGGAGCTCCCCAAACCCCCCTGGGGATCAGACCCCCGGTGGGGGAAGGGGGCAGGGCGGCGGTGGCACCTGACACCACTGCTGCAGGAGCCCTCCGCCCGCTCCCAGCCCAGGGACCCCCCAGCTCTACCCAGAGCCACCCCACAGGAGGCCCGGCTCCCTCTTCCAGCCAGTCCTGAGAGGCGCGGCCGGGGCCAGGGGGTGGGCGTGACGCTGCAGGTGAGGGAGGGTTCTGGGAGCGGAGCACGTACACAGAAGTATCTTCAAACCGTCCACCCTCCTGCCCGTGACGCGGGGTTCGGCCTGCACGTCCGCCCGCGCACAACCAAGGCCAGGACGCTATCCACACCCAGGAAGGGTACGCGAGCCTCCCCACCCCAGTCTCAGGAAATGGCACCGCTGTGTACCTCCAGCCCCAAATCGGGGTCCTCCTCGATCCCCCAACATCTAACCCAAGCCCACCCATTTCCCACCCCTCGGCCACATGACCCCTGTTCCTTTCACCCAGTCACCCCAAAGTCCAGCACACAGGAAGAGCCCACGTTTGTGGGAAAGCACAGATTCGTAAAAGACGGACTGAGAGACGGACAAAAGGACAGAGAGAACAAGACAGCAGTGGGGGCGGTGGGGTGAGCCTGCAACACACAGAGCTTCCCACGGGGTCACTAGGAACGGGGAGCGGAGGGCAGGCAGTGGAGGTGGGACACGGCACAGCCCCTCCCGGGCTACAAGAGGGCCAGGGCCACATCGCCGCCCCACACACCGCCTGGGCTGGCACGTGGGCTGGAGAAAGAAGAGAGGAGGCACGTGGGCGCGTAGGACCCTCTGTCCCGGCCCAAGTCTGGCTGCACTCTGCCCCAGGGCTGACCCCACCAGGCCCTTGCCCACCACCACTGTACCCATAGGGAAACCGAGGCCCACGGAGTCAACAGACTTGCCCTTGGAGAAGGACACAGGGATGGGGCAGCCGAGTCAGGTCAAAGCCCAGCTCCCTGGATGCCCCACTGGGCCCGACACCCCGAGCCCCCAGCGCACACACCCAGGGCGGCACTCTAAACTTCACCCAGCGTGAGAGGGGCACTCCCACCCGAGCCTGGCTGGCCAGTGGATGCCCCGGTAACTGGGACAGGAGCCCTGGCAGCCCTGAGGCCTAGGCATCTCCTAGGTCAGTCCTTAATCGAACAGTTAACAAACAGTTGCCAAGGATTAAGGGGTACCGGTCCCCGTGTGCTCTTGTGCTGCCACCAGGCACAGAGGGGAGGACGGGGACCAGGGTCAGAGAGGGCATCCTTGCCACCAAAGAGGGCTGAGGTGAGGCAGACAGAGTAGGACCTGATGGGGAGCGGGGGTGGGAGGCTCCAGGCACAAGAAGTGGTACTCCTGGGGGTCAGGAAGGGGTAAACATTGGGGGAGGGGATCCAGAAGGCCGCTGGGTGCAGGAAACCTTGGAGGAGCTCGCCACGGACCACAGGCCCCTGCGGCCACCTCACCTCCGTCTTGAGGCCCAGTGCACTGTCCTCCCGGCAGCCGCCTAAGTGAGCTCTAAAAACACATAGCAGACCACATCCTTGATCCCCTGCTTCGTGCCCTCTGCAGCCCCTTGAGGTCTCAGCTCCGTCACTCCTGTGCTGCCCACCGCAGCTCCTGCAGCTTCCCAGCCTGCTCTGCTGGGAGGCTCCTATGCATCCCACAAAACCCAGTCTCGTGACACCCACTTTTGCCGTGCCTCCCTGTGTGCTCCACCTATGTCTGAGGTTCCCCCTCCCCACAGCCCGTGGGATCCCGAGGTGGGGACGGGGACACCCTCACCAGAGGGTGTGCGTGAAGAGTGGCGTGGCTAGTGGCTAGCTAGCATGGGATCACCAGAGCTTTAGGAGGGAACAGGTCTGGAGGAAGAGCAAGTTGGGGGAGCAGGTGGTGACTGGCCAATCCCCGCCCTGGAGCAGGAGGGAGTGACTTACCCAGGCACCTGGACAGGAGGCCTGTCCAGCCCCCAACCACCGGCCCCTAAGCACCAGAGGGCCGTGGGGCAGGCAGGGCCGGAAGGTGAGGGGCCCAGGCCTGAGCTCCCGTCCCAGCAGCTCCTCAGTGAGCCCCTCCCTGGGCACAGGGCCATATGAGTGAGCACAGGGGAGGCTGAGGGGGCTCCAGGCCAGCTGGCTCAGCAGCTCCAGTGTAAACCCGCCCCGAGCTGGGCCACTGGGTGGCACGGAGCCCCCTCCCGCCTACAGCCAGGCCAAGCAGCCCTGCCCTGCCCTCAGGAGCCCTCGGGCAGCGCCCCGGGCCACTAATGCGCCAGGCCTTGGACCGGCCCCAGCGTCCTCACTGCCTTCCAGGAAAGCGGGTGGCTCTTCCTGCCCACGGCCCCAGCCAGGCAGCCACTCATGGGCTGCACGCTGGCCCAGGGCACACGTCCCCGCCCGGGAGGTCCCACGAGGCCATGCCCTCCAGGCCGTGGGGACACTGGGCCCCAAAGCGCACCCGGGCCGGTCTAGGAGGGTCCAGGAGCCCAGGGAGGCCTCGCTCGCCCGGCAGCCACGGCCCAGGCCGCCCCCAGCCACTGAGGAGCCACAGGCCCACTTGGGACCCTCACCCCCGGCCGGCCCCGCGGGCACTGACCTCGTTTGTGCAGCCAGCCCTCCTTCACGATGGCCACGTCGTTCATGGTGCCGGGGCTCCCACAGGCCTGCGTGGCCCAGACCTCGCTCACACGCCTCTAGCAGGGTCCTCCCAGAGCCCAGCGGGCTGTCAACAGCCTCTGGAAGAAGCAGAGGGAAGTGTGAGGCTGTGTTGGGCTTGGGGACACTCCTCGGACCTCGAGGTGAGCCCAGGAGGCCCGTAGCGCCTGGGGACTCAGCCCGGGTGTGCCTTCCCAGACAACCTGTGCCCTCTTAGCATCCAGAGCCCCCGCTGGCCCCCGCTCTGCCTTCCCGCCACGGCACCTGATACAAAGTCACTCACACTGCTCCCTGGGCCCAGGCCTCCCCTCCCCCTGGGCTTCAAGCCCCTGCCACCACCCCTCCTGGAACCCCAAGCCCTCAGAGCTCACTGCCCCCCTTACCGACTCATTCCCACCTCTCCTGACCTTTGTACAAATCACTCCTGTCCCCAAAAGGCCCTCCTGGTATATCCCAGCCTCCCTAACCTGCCGGCCCAGCGGAGGCCACCTCTTCCAGGCAGCCCCTCTGACTGCTTCAGCCCACACCACTCAGCCTCCCCAATCCCCTGGTGAGGGTGCCCAGTTCTCCCTGTCCATGGTGTTCCTGCCCAGAGGCTGGGGTTCCCAGGCAGAGTCCAGAGCTCCTCTTCCCTGCCCCAGACTGGGAAAGGAGAGAAATTCAAACGTGACGTCTCAAGAAGGCAGGGGCAGGAGTGCAGGTAATTGGTACAAATGAGAGCCCGGAGCCCTCCAGGGTGACATGAAAACCCCCTACACACCCCCATCCCACAGAAACGCCGAACCCCTCCTAAACCACAGCGCCCCCGCCGGTCTGATTCTGGTTCATTCATTCGGCCAATATGTGCTGGGCATCTCTGGTTTTGCCAGGCTCAGCGCTGGGCACTGGGGACAAAGAGGGGTTCCGACGAGTCCCGTCTGTAAGGAGTACCCAGTCCAGGGTGGTTACAGACCCGTAATTACAGCTTCCAGGAGGCAACAAATGGGGAGGACTGTGCAAACTCAGAGGCACTGGCACCCACCCTTTGGAGGCCCACCAGCAGCCTTCTCTTGAGCGGACACTTTGGCCATTGATCCTTTGTGGCCCACCCCAATGCTCCCCTGCTGGATGAACTCCTAGGCATCCCTCAAAACCCCATTCTCACATCACCGGCTCCGAGCATCCTGGGACAGAGCACTCTCCCCATGAGCAGTCCTCTGCTACCCTTCCAGTTGGGCACTCATGAGGGCAGGCCGGGAAAGACTCCTCTCGGGGACACCCAGGCCGGGCAGAGACCCTGAGTACCTCCAACATGGGTCTTCCTACAGCCACCTAGACACTCTCCTGCAGCCCACCTTACTGGCCTCCTGAGGCATGGGCTAAGCACCAAGAGAAGGCCGCTTTGCACTGACTGTCTTGGGCTAAATTTGGAAGGACAGGAAGAGCCACTCACTGCCTTGTGTCTGGGACAGGGAAGACGCTCCTTGCCCAACACACTCAGCAAGCCCACAGGCAGGGATGGCAAGTAAGACTGGAAGAGGTACCACCAAGGACAGGGCTCTGAGCCCCACCTGGCAGGCACAGGGGGCTCTGGTGACACTTGAGTAGGCGTGGCCTGGAGGCAGAGGGCTGGACTCAAAGACCTCTGGATGTGCCCCTACCCCCACTGGGGCCTGAGCAGGGCCTGGTGCTGACAGAGTCAGACAGCTGCCGACGGCCCCGTGTGTAAAAGTGTATCTACGCACACACAGGGTGTGCATGTGCCCGGAAATACACGCGCCGAGCCAAGGCCCGGGCTGCCTCTGGGCACAGGGTGGGCGGCCCGGACGGGACCTCTGCTTCCCGCCGCTTCTGTCCTGTGAGTGACTTCACCACAAAGGTGAATTACTGCTATTATTACTTAAGTCACAACCTTAAAAAAATAAGAATAATTTGTGCTCTGAAGGGCCCCCTCCCCCCGCGTCCAAAACACTGGTTTATGAACTGGATGCTCAGCTGGGGGGCAGGGAACCAAGCCCCACAAGTGTACCCCACCCTTCACCTGGACCAGAGCTCACAGCAGTTAGGGGTGGCCTGAGCAAGGTGGGAGGGGCCCAGGAGTGAATGTCGGGGGCCCTCTGGCCACAGAGCACAGGCCCAGGGCCCCAACTCTGTCCACCGCGACAATACTCGGGAACCAATCCCACCCACCAAGTTCATCAGCTGCCCCGGGCCTCCGGGTTGGGTGGGCAGCACCTCCAGAACCCACCCAGCTCAGGAACAAGTCTCAGGACCCAGGAGGGCTGCAGTCCTTTGTGGGAGGGCCTGGGCACCCAGCCACCATGGACAACTTTTTGTCTATGGGAAAATGAGGTCCCTTCCAAGGGTCCACCCACAAACTTCAACAAGGGCCGGGGCGAGCCTTTTCCTCGGCCCCCTGAGCACCTACTGTAAATGGGCCGAGCGAGGGCGCGGCGCCGGGAGCGGGAGCGCGCAGCGGGCGGCCCTCGGGGACGGGGACCGCTGCGCTCCTCCGCGGGGCCTGTCCCCAGGCCACGTCCTCTCTGGCCTTGGTTTCCCAGTTTCTCCGGTGAGCCCGCACTTCTCGGCCCAGGACTGCCCCGACTCTGTTCAAAGGGCCGGTCTGGGACGAATTCTGGGCTCTGCCTCCATCGGGCGGGGGTGGGGTTGGGGTGTAGGTTAGTGTGACTTTTAGAATGTGCCCCAAGTGGGTAGTTGAAGCTCGGGAGCTGAGGGCTGCAGGGGCCGGGATGGTCCTAAAAGACCCAATCCAAGAACCCTAACTAGTGCAGGTCCCCTGGGGGTCGTGCAGGAGGCTGGCTGGAAGGTGGGTGATCGGTCATCTGTCTGTGTGCTGAAGGCCTACTGTGGGTCTCGCCCTGGAGTGACCGGCAGTGCGAGGCCTGCTCCCTGGTTGGGGTCTGCCAGGAGCTCCCCTTCCCCAAAAGGAAAATACTGACACCTGGCAGCTGCGAAAGTGGACGGGGACTTCATGTGGTGACAGAGGGAGAAGAGGGCCACAGGGGCCAGTGGAGGGGCGTCCAACTGGCACCGCTTCATCCAGCACACCTGGCCTGGAGTGACCGCCCTGAGTCGGGCACAGACACCCAGAGGGGGTGCTGGAGGGGGCAGACTCCAGAGAAGAGCGGTCACGGCTGAGGCAGCCCAGGATCCTCCCTAATGTCTGGTTGGGCCCCAGGCACTCACGGTCCACTGGGGGACAGCTAAGGGGCCAGCAGGACACTGCAGACAACTCCCCACCCTGACCCCTCCCTGGGCCCTGTTGATCGCAAGTTTCTCCAACAGCTGCCCCTCCCCCCAACCCTGAGGCCTCCAAGTTGATGGTAAGCCTTTTGTAAAAGGAAGACTTGTGGGCTACCTTTCTGGGGTTGGTATGTATTTGGGGGGAGGAGGACATTTTTGTTCCTCGTCCAGGGTCAGAGTTCAGCCTGGGGGGGTATAGACACTTCATCTGGGTCAGAGGTAGAAGCAGCTGAGCACCCAGGACAGCGTCCGCAGCCGGCACTGGGGCTCCGCCGTCCCCTCCTCTTGGGGCTGACCGAGAGAAGGCCGCTCCTGAGGGAAGGACTGCCTCCCCTGCTCGGGGGGACACTCGCTCCTCCGGGGGAGGACACCCCGTTCTGGGCTTCTCC
>NW_020172178.1:10259047-10262240 GCF_003031525.2 Neophocaena asiaeorientalis asiaeorientalis
CAGCTGCGTGAGCTCTGAATGTGCACCCCCAGGCCCCACCTCCAGGGGCCAGGGGAGAGGCCCGACTGGCGCGTGCTGCGGGGGCACCTGGCCGTCGCTCACCCCCTTCTGGGACCATCCCACCCACCCACCGTTCTCCCAGGAGGGTTTTCCGCACCCACCACCCATCCTGCGCTGGCAACGCTGAGGAGAAGGCAGAGGAGGCCCGGTGGCCTCGAGGGCCACTGGGGGCCCCGGGAGGGCGCCCTCTCGTGGATAACGTGGCGACTCCCCAGGCTGTCCTCGGGCCTGCTGGCCATTTGAAGACAGCGTCTTGGACAGAGGTGTCATCACGGTGGTGCAAAACCTCCAGGCTTCCTCACCACTGGCCCATCTCCAGGAGGCCTCCCTGCCTGGTGCGCCCACCAAGGGCCCGTGACCTGCGGTGAGCCCCACACCCCGTTCCGTGCAGCGCCTACATGAGCCTGCCCTGTGGCTGGGGCATCTCTTCGGGCAGGGCCAGCGCCCTCCTCTGGCCTCCGGAGGTAAAGCAGAGTCCCTCTCTAGAACACCTCCTGCCTGCCCCCCCCAGACAGAATGTCAAGGAGAGGACCCAGACCCACCGGCCACCGTGGCTGAGGCTCAGGCCGCGGGGGAGCCCCTTAAACAGATGTTTGCAACAAAAACTGCTGCACCGGCCCCTGGGGAGGAAGGCCACCTGCCCCCTCCTAAAGCACAGGGTCCTCCGGCCCTGTCACCTTCCGCAGCTGCCGGCCATCGGGCAGGACTCAGGGGCTGGAGCCCCGGGCTGCCCAGTCTCAGCAGCAGCTGCAGGGCGGGGCCTCCAGGCAGCTCCCGGGCCAGATGGCCGCCTGGCTGGCTGCGTTCAGGGAAGCTGTGCCCCCACCACTGCGACAGCCTCCTGTCATCCTTGTACCCGAGACCGTACCAGGCCAAAGAGGGGATCTGGGAGCTGGGGGGCTGCTAGCTGCCGAGTGCCATCTCGGGGCTGCCTGGGATGGCCCCTCCTGGGCCTTAAGGAAGACTTAACTCCAGGAAGACTTAAGACCTTCCGACCAGAAAAATGCAGGGGCCTCTCTCCCCCATCCCCTCCTCCCAGTGAGGTTTCTCCTCCTTTAGCCATCCCTACCCAGCACAACCCCAGCCTCTTGCTGGCAGCGTCCCCTGCTGCTGCTGCGATCCCTGTCCATGCCCCACAACCTCTGTCAGGGCCCCAAGGAGCCCTCTGTCCCACCAGCCAAGCAGGGCAGGCCAGGACACTCTGCCCGCCCCAGGGCCTCACTCCTCGTCTGGCTGGGGAGGTGGGCGCGACGGAGCAGCCGGGATTAGGTTGGTGGCACCCGTGGACATCCCGCACAGATGCCTCTGCCCCGCTTTCACTCAAGAGACACAACTGCACCCACACTTTGTGCCACGCCAACTTCTTAGCAGCGAGGATACAGTGGGGAGTGGGGGGTGCCGAGGCCACACTGACACGGGGAGCACTCTGGAGAAGGCTAAGGCCACAGAGGAGATTGTGGGTTTGGGGGGACCTGAGCGGGGGTGATCAGGAAGGACCACTCCCAGGGGGTAACGCTGGTACAGAGACAGGACTGGGGAGGAGCCGGGAAGGGCTCTCCGGGGAGAAAAGTGTGGAACCTGAGGACTGGCCATGAAAGGGCCTGGAGTCTTGCTGTGTGCCAGGCCCCGCAGTTAATCTACCCATTCTGCGGGTGAGAATATTAAGGTTTGAAGAGGTTAAGGGTCATGCCCAAGGCTGGGAGGGGGCAGGGGCAGGGCTCTGATGCAGGAGGCAGTCCCCTCCGGGTTCACTCTGAGCTGACTTGAAATCAGCTCCCCCCCCTGGGGTGGGGGGCGTGGGTGTGGAGGAGGAGGTTGGCCCTCCTCAGGAAGGGATCCCCAGAGCGCCTGGGCCATGGGAGCCAGGGCAGCCTCTGTGGCTCTGAGCGCAGTGTGAGTCCAGGGTTCCAAGCTGAGACCGCCGAACCTAGGAAATAAAAATGCAAGCTGTCCGGTCAAGTTTGAATTTCAGGTAGATAAGGAAGAGTATTTTAGTATAAGAATGTGGCTTTCCTTCCCTCAGACTTTCGGTCCTAACTGCGGTGGGCCCTGGGGCCTCTGGCCACTCCTCAGGCCCCCACCCCACCAGGGTTTGAATAGGATCCCTGGGGGCTCCCACCCCATCTCACAGCCAGGAACCCCCTCCTCCCAGGGGTCCCAGCCTTGCAGGGGCATGCTGGAGGGCTCCCCACACCTCTTGCTGCTTCCTCTGCCCTGGTACACCTGGCCAGTGGGGTCCCAGCCTTTGTAATCCAGCCCCTCCCCCAAGACCACCCCCACTTCTGGTCAAGGCCCCCTTTCTACTCCTCCCCGGCTGCTGGGCTATGCAGGTGAGAATTGAGGACACTGCCAGATCTGAATCCTGGTTCAACAACTTACTGCCTGCTGTGTGGCCCTGGGCACCTTAGCGAACCTCCACCTAAACAGGTGTCCTAATCAGAGCACCTGACTAGCAGGACTGCTGTGAAGAGCTGAGCAATGGCCCACAGTGCCCGCCCGGGGTGGCTGGGAAAAGACCCCCACCAACAGCACACCCCTCCCAGGGGCCCCAACCTCTCCAAAGCCACTTCTATTTTTCTCGGGCTCTTTCCTTCACACAGCAGATCTGGGTGTCCCTTCACACCTTCACAGTGCCCTTGCACCTGAATCACCAAGCCCCGGGGGACGCCAACCCAGCCCCTCCAAGGCGTCTCCTCTCCCTGAACGCTTTCCCGCTGGCTCTGGGGTCTGGGGGCACATTCCTCTCTCTCCATCACCGCGATGGTCCCCTCACCCCCATCACTTCTTCTGGGACGTGCCCAGCCCCCAATGCTTTCCCAATACACCACTCAGCGCCGGGCTCCCAGCAGAGGCTTTGCTGGGTGGGCTGACGAGATGAGAGTTCTCTGTTCAAGACTCCAAGGTCGAGAACCCGGCTGAGTGTTTGGAAGAGGGTCCCAGCTAAATTAACCTGAATTCAAAACGAGGCTTTCAACGAAAAGGGGGTGTCATCTTTGCCATATTTACGACCCCCCACTCCCCCTGCTCCATCCCAGGGCAGGCGCCCCGCGAGGTGGCAGGAGGCCGTGTCCCGTCTGTGCCTTCGGGTGACTTGCTTCAGCGCTGGCCGGGAGAGGAGCTGGTCCTCGGAAGG
>NW_020172178.1:10262774-10266860 GCF_003031525.2 Neophocaena asiaeorientalis asiaeorientalis
GCCCGGGAGTGAAGTTCAGAGGCGCCCTGGCGGGGAGGGGCACTCCTGGCGGGGACGCGCGCAGGTTCGCGCGACTCCGGCCCCCTCCGCCCGCGTCCCGGGACCCGCCCCCGCGGCGGAGCGGCTCCTGTTTACTTTCGATCGAGTTTTTCCTGCTCCGGGCAGGTGCCCAGGGCGGCTCCAGGCGGGCAGTTGCGCGCGGAGCCCCGCGCCCCTCTCCCCGCGCTGCCCGCACCCGGGAAGGGCTGGGGGCTGGTCGGGCGACTGGGGGTGAGCGGCGGCCGCGGCGTCACCAGGCGCGCTCACGGGAGTCCCGTTTGTGCCCAGGTGATGACCGCGGCGGCATGGAGTTCCCGGAGCACGGCGGGCGGCTGCTGGGCCGCCTGAGGCAGCAGCGTGAGCTGGGCTTCCTGTGCGACTGCACCGTGCTGGTGGGCGACGCGCACTTCCCGGCCCACCGCGCCGTGCTGGCCGCGTGCAGCGTCTACTTCCATCTCTTCTACAGGGACCGGCCCGCGGGCAGCCGCGACACGGTGCGGCTCAACGGCGACATCGTCACGGCGCCCGCCTTCGGCCGTCTGCTGGACTTCATGTACGAGGGCCGCCTGGACCTGCGCAGCCTGCCCATCGAGGACGTCCTGGCCGCGGCCAGCTACCTGCACATGTACGACATCGTCAAGGTCTGCAAGAACAGGCTCAGGGAGAAGGAGCGCGCACTGCCCCTGGAGACGCCTGCCCCTGGGGCAGAGCTGCCTGGCCAGCCCCCAGGCCCCTTGTCTGCCTGGTCCCCTGCACTCTGTCCAGCCGCCCAGAAGGCCAGGCTCCCTCCCGCTGGGGTCAAGGCCACGCGCCCTCCACTGGCACGGGGGCCTCCCCCCTGGCAGGCTCCTGGAGAGTCAGACCGGGCCCTGGACCTGTCGCTGAAGCCTGGCCCGAGGCGGGAGCCAATGCACCCACCCTGCGTCCTCCAGACACCCCCTTGCAGCCGGATGCAGCCAGGGGCCCAGCCGATCGTGAAGGACGAGTCAGACTCACTGTCCGAGCAAGGGGACAGCAGAAGCCCTCGGTGCCCCCACAGCCCCCTGCAGCCGCCCTGTGTTCCTGCAGCCCAGCGCCTGTCCGGAGGCTTGGAGCCGCTGCCGGTCAGCGAAGTGGGCAGTGGGGAGCTGGAGCTGGAGGCAGAGCGGGGGGCGATCGAGGGTGTGCTGCGGCCGGGCGGGCGCCTCTGCCTCTGCCCGCTGTGTGGCAAGCTGTTCCCCAGCGCCCACGTGCTGCAGCTGCACCTCAGCGCCCACTTCCGCGAGCGGGACGGCAGCCGCGCCCGGCTCTCGCCCGACGGCGCGGCGCCCACCTGCCCGCTCTGCAGGAAGACCTTCTCCTGCACTTACACGCTGAAGAGGCACGAGCGCACGCACTCGGGCGAGAAGCCCTACACGTGTGTGCAGTGCGGCAAGAGCTTCCAGTACTCGCATAACCTGAGCCGCCACGCCGTGGTGCACACGCGCGAGAAACCCCACGCCTGCCGCTGGTGCGAGCGCCGCTTCACGCAGTCGGGGGACCTCTACCGCCACGTCCGCAAGTTCCACTGTGGCCTGGTCAAGTCCCTGCTGGTGTGACCTTCGCTGCAGGGGTGAGGATGGAGTGTGAGGGGCCAGAGCTCAGCGGGTGAAGCCCCTGAGGCTGGGTCCGCCGGGGGTAAAGAGCCCTGCTTCCCTGGGAGCGCGGCCTCAGACTTGGGCCGACTGGGAGCCCCACGGACAGCTCTTCTCCAGCCTTGTGCCTCCGCCAACTCACTTCTGCTCCCGGCCGTGCCCTGACCAGACACCGTCCTCCTCTCCGTCCCCCCAGCCAGTCCCGAGGCGTGTCCCCAGCTCGAGCAGGCCCGTTGACCCTCCACCCGGGGCTTTCCTGACCAGCTCCCCAGCAGGCTCAGGGGTACCCTGCGAGCCTGGCACCACGCTCGGTGACGGGTGCACACTCACAGCTGCTGCCAGTGGGAGACCCCGACAGGGAGCTCTGATGGAACAAGCTACTCCTGGTGGGTGGCAGTGGAAGCCCCCGCGAGGGAGGCCCCGGGCACAGTGAGAGCCAGCAGGGCACAGCTGGTGTGACGGGGGTGCAGGCCCCAGCAGGGTCCCCAGGGCAGCAGAAGCTGCGAGTTACCGGCGCTGGGGTGTTAGGTCGGCCCTCCAGAGCTTTCGGCCCTGACCGCAGCGTATCGCAGGGCAGAGAAAGTGAGGACTTGGAAACGATTCTCTTTAGATACAGAAGGAGCCTCCGGAGGTTGCCAGATGTCTGCCCGTGGGTGATGGGCCATGCCGCTCACCAGGGCGCCTCTGAGTCTCCCCAGGGCGGGACTGAGGGGGCTGGGAACGCAGCTGCCCGCCTTGAGTACCGCAGGCCAGCGGTAGGCCTGACCTCGAAGGTCACTTCGCCTGCTCAGGGTCTCCCTGGAGCTGCTGGTCATTTCCAGAGCACTGAGCAGGGGGGCCGAAGGCTGCTGTCTTTACCAGGAGCCATGTTTGCAGCGATTCCCTTCCCTACGGCGGGGCCTGGGTGAGAGCAGCCGTCTCGCGAGGAGGGGCTGCGGGGGGGCCTCTGGGCTGAAGCTCCTAAAACGCAAAAGGCCACCACATCCGTGCTTGGTGGGGAGCACCCCGCCCTGCCTGCCTGCTCACCCAGCAGGGCTCGCTGCTGGAACCCAAAGGGGTGGGCAGGGGTGGGGCTGCCCCAGCTTCTGGGAGTCCCGCAGGTGGCAGAGCCACCTGGGCTCCTGGTTTCCCCAGGCTGCATGGGCTCTTTCTGCTGTGACTGGAAGTGGTGCTGAGGTCAGAGTTCAAGTTTAAGTGATCTTCTCGGCCCCTGACAACACTTGATGTCATATTTATTTGTTTGCCTGGTCTGGAGTGAGAAGACCATTGGCCTTTGCAGCAGGTGGACAGGCGGGGACCGTCTCCCTGCGAGCCCTCGGCTCTCCCGGTGTGTGGGCAACTGGCCTGCGGACCAGAGAGAGAGCTGGGGGAAGGGGACCTCCGCTTCTGCCTGTCCTGCGCCCCCCCCCAGTGTGAGTCTGCCTGTGTGGGCACCTGTGTCCAGCGAAGGCGGGGCCTGAGCCGGACCAGCAGCCGCGCGCCCACCCCAGCAGGCAGCGGGGAGGTGAGCATCGGGCCTGGTTTTCCCCAAGGAGTTTCCACCGGGGAAGAAATTGATTTTCCTGGGGCAGGAAGCCTGCCCCGAGTTATCAACACTGGATTCACTGTCTTTTGCAAACAGTTACTGTGAAGTTAATGTACAGAGAAGTGGTCAGTTTTACATTTAATAGGTGACGCGGTTCAGATAAAATAGATATACATACACACACAAGTATATTTAAGACGCTAATCGCGTGCCATCGTGTAGCACAGACGTGTGTAAATGCATTTCGGGTGGAGCCTGCTGTGTGGGGTCCTCCCGGGCGGCCCAGCCTCCCGCCCCTCGGTCACTGCTGTCCTGCCCCTGGGGGGTGGCTCTGGGTGCCCAGAGGACAGTTGATGCCTAGCGTTCCGCGGGAGCTTTTGTGTGCACGTGCCCGCCTGCTGTGAAGGTCTGGAAATCAGTGCTGTCTTCCCATGTTCTCATCATCGTCTCAGTGACAGTGGTAATAAAGCCCACCCCAGGTGGAGATGGCCGTGATTATTCCTGGGGACAGGAGTGCATGTGGGAACTGGGGGCACTGCCGGTCTTGCGGGGGACCCAGGTGGGGGTGGTGGGCAGTCGGGGCGCCCCGTCCCAGATGCCACCTGCTGTGTCTCATGGGTGGAGTGGACTGGGGCAGGGTGTGGACAGGTGACAGACACTCTTTCCCCAGATTTGTACCCCGTTAACCCTGAATTGGGGGAGGGGAGTCCCGGGGGGCAGGGTGCGGCTTGGGACCTGGTGAGAGGCCTCGTGGCTTCTCGCTTGGGGTGACTTCTGAGCACCCGCAGGCCCTGGGACTCAGATCTGAGGCTCCCAGTCCTGTGGTTCTGGGTCTTCCTGTCCCCCTGCATTCAGAGGCAGCCCCAGCTCCCCTGCCCTCTCCCACCCCCCTCCCCTCCCTGAGCCCAC
>NW_020172178.1:10266870-10275688 GCF_003031525.2 Neophocaena asiaeorientalis asiaeorientalis
GATGTCTAGAGGGCCGGGGGGTCAGGCTGGCTGGGTGGCTGGGCGGTCCTGGCCCCTTGGTGGTTCCAGGATCCCTGAGCCAGCCCAGCTGGTGCCCGGGCTGATGGGCGGGTGTGTACGGGTGTTCCAGGGCCCCCCACCCCCCACCCCGCGGCTTCATGGAGGGGCGTGAAGTTGGTGCTTCCCTGAGCCTCCTGGGAGCTGTGCCTCCCTCACCAGGCCTGGGACAGATGGCAGATGGCCTTATGTGTGTCCCAGGCCTAGTCCTGGCCAAACACCCTCCAGGAAGAGCTGAGACAGACCCCAAGGGCAGGGCGGGGGGGGGGGGACCTTGCTTTCCTAGAGGTCCCCAGAAGTTGCCCCGAGCTGAGCTGGTGCCAGAAGGGCTGCTGGTTCTTGGGCCAAGCTTCGAGGCCTCCCCAGTCCTGACCCCAAGTGCAAGGCCTTGCTTCTGGGAGGCTGTACCTGGCACCTTCCCTCCCTGGCCCAGCCTGGCTCCTAGGAGCCTCCCTTCTGGACCTAAGCCACTGTCCTGCAGGGAGGCCTTGTCATGTTCCCAGTTGGGCCCATGACTCAGCCCAGGCCTTCTCAGAGCCCCGTGCCAGCCGGGCAGGGGCAGAGGGCAGTCAAAATGTGCCTGGGCGCAGAGCTGACTAGGGAGGGGCTTCCGGGACCCCTCCCGCCGGCGGCTCTGCCCAGCCGCGTTTGCACTCTGCGCACTGACACGCCCACCCCCGAAGCTGTCGCCCCCGCTCCTGGGGTGGGGGGAGGGCATCCAGCCTGGCCCCTGGGAGGCTCGTGGAGGGGCCCGCTGGCCCGCGGTCCCAAAGCCAGGCCCTCTTTGCACAGACTTCGGGAACACCGGCGGTGCTGGACGCGGCCCCCGGTACGGAGGAGCCCACGGAGAGTACAGAGGGTCGGACTCCGGGGCAAGAGGGGCTCCCCAAGGCCCCCTGGCAGGGTGAGCGCTCAGGACGCTCCAGGTGGACGCGGAGATGGGTGCTCCAGGCCGAGGGCCGCCGCTGCAGGGGCGTCAGAGCGAGGGGTCGTGTGCGAGCGGGCGCAGGGCTGTGACGGCCAGGGCGCTCCGGGGAAGCCACCGGCTTTGAGCCAGGGAGAGGCCAGGGCAGCTCTGGCCAGCCTCAGGCCTCCCTCCCCAGTTTCCTCCATCCCGCGCAGGGGGCTCAGCCAGCTGCCCGCTCCCCCCGCACCTGGTCCCGCCCCTCCCTGGGTTCATCCCCGCTGCTGAGGGAGGTTCATCCTCAGACACCCGAGGACAGACGCACAGGCTTCGGACACGGCTCCAGCCCTGCTTCCCAGCTTCGGCTGGTCCCCTGGCACTCCTCTTCCCACGGCAGCCGCGTGGCTCCTTTCTCAACGCCCGACCCTGCACGGCCATTGTCATTGTCATGGTCACTCTACCTCCCCTCCCCCTCCTCCCCTACCTACGTCCACGGTCACCTCCACCACTGCCTTTGTGGCGGGTCCCCACGGAAACTGACCCTTCATCTAAGCCAGTTTCCAAGCTGAGGGCCCGGCGCTCGATATCTACAAGCCGAGAAGTGGCGGAGACGGTGACGTCCTCCCAGTGGCTCCACAAAAAATTCCCCACCCGACGCAGGCCACCCGGCCTCCCAGCACCAGCACGGAGAGAAGCCCTCCTCGGTCCCCGTCCCCGGGTCCCTTCCTCTCCCCACTTCCGTGTCCTCACTTGTAGAACAGGCACCGAGGCATGGCAGACAGCTGCTGAGGGGAGTCTGGGGCACCGTCCAATGGGCACACGGGCAGCGCTGCTGCTGACAATGCCCACCCAGGGCGGAGGGTGGAGGGCTTGGCCACAGTGCCCCACGGAGCAGGCAAGCCAGTCCCTGGAGTGCTGGCCATGCTGGGTCGTCGTAGTGTGACGGGAGGGCAGTTGGAGGAGCGTCGCCATTGGGCCCCAGGCCTCCTGGGCCACCCCGCATGCACCCCCCGCAGCTGTCCCTGCTCGGCCCCTGGAGGGCTCTGGAGGGGGGGGCGACGTGGACCGAGGAGTCCGGGACAGCTGGCAGGAGGGCGGGGGCCGGGCAGGGGCCGTTCAGAGAGGAAACTGGCTGGGCTGACAGTGTCCAGGCCCCCTGACCCCGGCTCCGGCCAGGCTAGCAGGTAGCCCTGCAGAGAAGTCAGTGACCTGAGGGATCTCGCGAAATCCGGGGGCAGGGCCTCGCCTCCCTGAGTTGGACCCAGATGGGTTTGTTTTCACCAATTTGAACAGAAATCTGTGTAAAGAGAAACCTGTTCCCTTGCCTCCTTGAGCAGACAGCTGAGGCCTTGAAAGTTAGGTTCTGGACCCAATTCCATTGTGTGTGTGTGTGTGTGTGTGTGTGTGTGTTGGGGGGGGGCGTTCGCATTCCTCCAGCAAGCAATTCTCTAACACCAGCTGGGCGTCCTACAATTCAACTCCATTCCGACACTATCTATCCAGGTAAAGCTCGGATGCCACAGCTAAGGGTTCAGCCCTACAAGACCACCCACCCACTTGAGACGCCAGGTCGTCACCTGTGCTTCTAACCCTTGGGCTATAGAGCAGAGGTTCCCACGACCCCTCGTTGGGTTTGATTAATTTGCTAGGGTGGCTCCAGGACTTAGGAAAAGTTTACTTACTAGATCACCGGCTTATTATAAAAGAATATAACTCAGGAAGAGCCAGACGGAAGAGGTGCCGGGACGAGGTGTGGGGAAAGGTGTGAGCCTCCAGGCTCCCCCTGAATGAGCCACTCTCCCCTATTCTCCACGGGCTCACCAGCCAGGAAGCCCTCCGAACCTCACCCTTCTGGGGTATCATGGAGGCTGCATGTGTGGGCATGACTGATGCAAACATGGGCTATTGATTTTTTTTATATTTATTTATTTGGTTGCACCGGGTCTTAGTTGCAGCTCGCAGGCTCCTTAGTTGTGGCATGCGTTTGGGATCTAGTTCCCTGACCAGAGATCTCACCCGAGCCCGCCCCCTGCGTTAGGAGCGTAGAGTCTTACCCACTGCGCCACCAGGGAAGTCCCTGGCCATTGACCGTTGATTCCACCTCCAGCCCCTCTCCCCTCCCCAGAGGTCAGGGATGGGGGGTGGGGTGGGTGGGGACTGACAGTTCCACCCCTGTCATCACGTGGCTGGTTCTCCTGGCAAGCAGTCCCCACCCTCAGGTGCTTCCAAAGTCACCTCATTCACACAACAGAAGACACCTTGACGACTCTCTTCACTTAGGAAATGCCGAGGGTTTTAGGGGCTCTGTGCCAGAAACAGGGACGAAGACCAAATATGTATTTCTTTTTTTTTTTTCTGGCTGCGCTCGCTGCGTGGCTTGGGGGATCTTAGTTCCCCAAGCAGGGATTGAACCCGGGCCCCCGGCAGTGAAAGTGCTGAGTCCTAACCACTGGACCGCCGGGGAATTCCCTGTGTTTCTTATTATAAATCATAATATCACAGCTTGTCATTGGTTTCTTCACTGGTGGTACTAGTTTGCTAGGGCTGCTGTCACACGGCACCACAGGCAGGGGCTCAGACAACAGGCATCACTGTCTGATACCCTGGAGGCTGGAATCCCAGATCCTGGAGGTGCAGGGCTGGCTTCTCCCAAGGCCTGTCTCCGTGCCGTGTAGACGCCGTCTTCTCCGTGTCCTCACGTGGTCGTCCCTCTGTGCGTGTCTCTGACCTCATCTCTTCCTCTTATAAGGTCGTGAGTCAGACTGGATTAGGGCCCACCCTAGTGACCCCAGTTTAACTTGATTACCTTTGTAAAGACCCCATCTCCAAATGCAGTTACGTTCTGAGGTCCCGGGGGTCAGGGCTTCTACATGTGAAGCTGGGGGACAAAGTCCAACCCGCACCTTTGGTGTTTCAGAAGGGCATGGAGGCCGGAGGACCCTGGCCTAGGAGCCGGGAGGCCCAGGTCCCAGCCTGGCTCTGCCCAGATCCAGATGAGTCACTGCAGTTTTTTTGTCAGTGACATTTGTTGATATTTCCATTTTTGCCCTCCAACCCATGGGCTGTGGGCCGCCTGGCACTCAGAGCCACAGCTCTGGGGACATCGCCCTCCTCAAGAGCCTGCAGGCCTGACACCATTCTGCCCACACCCCCCCACAGGGGCCGCCATCGCCCTCGTTCCATCGCAGGGCAGACTCCTCCTCCCCAGGGCGGCCCCTCGCCTGGTCCCACCTGAGCATCCCGCGCAGACTCTGCTTTCCTTCAGGGGGCACGGATGAGCCTTTTCTCCCATCAGCCCCCACCAGCCGGGCCAGGAAGGGAAGCACATGTGTCCCCATCGCCCTTCACAAGACCCCAGCCCTCTGGAGGCTCGTGCCATCCTTGCCCCTCTGGGACCTCTGCCTGTCTCCCCTCCGCCATCTCCCTCTCCAGTTGCCAAGGCCTCTGAGATTCAACCCTGTGCAGGAAACGCAGTGTCTTCCCTGCCCTGGGCTCCCAGGCCTATTCCATCGCCCCCCAGGCCCACTCCTGGCTCCGTCACCACCAACAACAGCATCTGCTCTGGGATCTGAACTTCAGACTCCCTTGCTCCCCGGTGACCTGATCAAGCTTCTCAGCAATAATTCTTCGGCCTCGTGGTTGTGAACCCACTGACCTTGCCCATCTTCTCACCACGTCTCCCGCCCTGCCCCCCTCTTTACTCACTCCCCCTGCCCAGACCTTGAGTCACTGGCCCTCTTTTTCTGTCAGACTCCTGGGCAAAACCAGAACCTGGACGGCTGTAAACATTCCCTTCGCTGTGGAGTCCAGGGAAAAGGCAGGCCTGATGGCTCTGCCTGACCTCCTTCATAACGGTATCGTAACAGAGAGACATGCAAATGAATCTCACAGCGTCTGCGATGCTGGCGGACCATGGCTGGACTGCCGCCCACCCCCACTGACGACAGTCAGAAATGCTGGACAAAAATATATGTTTTAAATAACACCTTGAAGGCACTGGAGAGCGAGTGAAGCAGGCAGAAACTGGACAGGAGCCCATCCTTGAAAAACAGAAGCTGCAACCAGCCAGACGTGTGCGTTTGTAGCCGCAGGGTCTAGAGGCACGTCCCAAGGGAAGTTACACACATAAATGGCTGAGAGGCACGTGGAAGAGTGTGAAATAAAACCACAGCGAGCCGTCACCACACGCCCATCCTGAAACTCAACGACCGACACCACCAAGCATGGGTGGGGGACTTGGAGCCTCCGGAACGCTCCCACACTGCGTGCAAAAGGGATCGCGTTTCTCACCAAGGCCAGCTCTGCTCCAGGGCGCAGCCCGGGAGAACTGACACCCGTGAGCACAAAGGGACCCGACTCCAATGTTCACAGTGGATTTTCCCTATTATCTGGAAACTAGAAACAGCCCAAATGTCTGTGAACGTGATGGCAGCACGTTCACACCACGGCACAGAACGGACCCGAAGGGGACCAGCGAGTAAGGCGCCATGTGGGTGAACGTCACCGTTCGGAGGGGAGAAGGCGGCCGGCCACGCACACTGACGGCAGGAAGCTTGAGGGCAGGAACAGCTGTCCAAGGGGGTCTGGGCGGAGGGGAAGGACGGACTGGGCAGGATGTAAGCAACCTTCTGGGGTGACGGACACTTCTAGAGCTTATTGGGGGTGTGCTGTGCAGGTGTAGCGTTTGTCAAGAGTTACAATTAAGCTTTGTGCATTTCAACGCGTGTACTGTCAAGACGAAAACAGTTGCAGGAGGACAAGAGCAGGTGAAGGTCTAGACACAACTAGAATGGCAGAAAGAGGGTGGTCGCTGAAACTGGTTGACGGGTACAGGGAGTTTATTGTACTTAAAAGACACTTGTGTATTTGAAACTTTCCGTAATACGTTTATTTTCAAATTTTTAAATTTATTTTATTTTTGGCTGCCTTGGGTCTTCGTTGCTGTGTGCGAGCTTTCTCTAGTTGCGGTGAGCGGGGGCTACTCTTCCTTGTGGTAAACGGGCTTCTCATTGAGGTGGCTTCTCTTGTTGTGGAGCACGGGCTCTAGGTGTGCAGGCTTCAGTAGTTGCAGCATGCGGGCTCAGTAGTTGTGGCTCGCGGGCTCTAGAGCGCAGGCTCAGTAGTTGTGGCGCGCAGGCTTAGCTGCTCCGCGGCATGTGGTATCTTCCCGGACCAGGGCTTGAAACTGTGTCTCCTGCATTGGCAGGCGGATTCTTAACCACTGCGCCACCAGGGAAGTCCCCCGTAATACATGTTCAGAGTAAAAAAAATACAGATACATTTTGCATCCGCCTGCCGAAGATAACAGCCTGGTACCACCATTCCTTGGGGAGGCTGTGGGCATGACGGGCAGGGCGCACGCTGGCACGTGTCCGATGTGGAGGGCGACTTGACAACTGCTGTCCACGTCACAATGGCAATGAATGCTTGGACCCAGAAGTTCTAGGAAGCTATCCTACAGATAGGCTCACATATGTGCCGACGACTTATGTATAAGAGTATTTATCCGAGCGTTGTTCAATGTAGCAAAACACTGGAAACGGCTTAAATGTCCAGAGGCAGGGGACTTCTTGTGTGTATTCTCCATTGTTTCTTTTGTAAATACAGGCAAATATTCTTTCCCCCCATTATCACCCCCCAAAAGTGGCATACTATGTATGCTGTTCTGCACGTTGCTTTTTTTTTTCTTTTCTCACTTAAAAAAGGACCATAGAGACCTTCCCGGGTCAGCACACAAAAACTTCCTTGACCCTGTTATTTGTCAGTGGCTGCTCGGTGCCCCCTGGTGGGGCTGTACTATTGTATTATTTGGTCTCCTAGAGATGGACACCTGGGTGGTCTCCATGCTTTCGGTGTCACAAGCAGCGCTTCGGCTAATAACCTCGATCGTGCACCCTTCTGCACAGGGGGTATTCGGAGTACACTCCCAGTAGGTAAAAGCACCTATGATCCCATCAGGGGCCAAACTGCCTCCGTGGAGGTCGCACCTACCTTCACCCCCTGCACCTGCTTCCCTACCACCTTGCCAGCCCGGTGTGGTATCAAACTTTGGGATTTAAAAATATCTGACAGGTGAAAAGCAGCCTCTCGGACTCGTTTTATTTGCGTTTCTCTTGTTACATGTGAGGTTCCCTGCCTTCCTGTGCTCAGCCCCTCTGCCCACGTTCCCACAGGCATTTCTACCCCAAGGCTAAGGAATGCACCCAGTCCTTTGTAGCATTTCTACGGTTTCACTTCTTTTACACTTATATCTTTGATCAATACTTTCGCTTTAACTGGTACATGCTCAGCTGAGGATCCAACCTTCTCACTCTTCACATAAGCAACACTTTACTGCAGTGTCCACCTTCCCCTTCGCTGACTGGAGAGCGGCCCCTCCACAGATCCCCACGCGCGTCCAGGTCTGTCCCCTCCCGCTGCTCTCCCACCCCACAGTCCCCGCAGCCGAGCTCCAGGGCTGGACTGAACGGGCCTCGTCACGTGTTCTGATATCTGGCGGGGCGAGCGTCTCCAATTTCTCTTTTTTTCTGTTTTTTTGGGGGGAGGGGCTATTTTTGCCTGTTCATTTTCCACTGAACTCTCAAGTCAGCTCATCTAGTTCAGGGAGAAGAGCTGCTATTTATTCTGTAATCCTCTCCAAACAGCTTCTCTCCCAACACACCACCGAAACTCCAGGTCACCAGGTCAGAGGCCCTGCTGTCATTGTGCTCTGTACCAACTTCTCAGCAGCGCGTGGCTCGGCTGACCATCCCCCAACCCTCCTCCCTGGCTGCTCTCCACCCCGATCCCCTCTCTGCACGTGCTGGCTCTCCTCAGCAGCCCTCCTAGGCACCACGCCTGGCCCCGCCACGGTTAGTGCCCCCTCCCTAGGGAATCTCATCCTTTCCCAACCTGCGGGATGCCATGTCTTGCTGGGGCCTCCTAAACTGACGCTGCCTGTCACGAGCTCCCCTCTGAGCCCAGTCACATATGCAACACCCACACAACTCCTGAGTGCCTTCCAGGAACACAAAGTGAGACCTGTACTTTCCCCCACAAACCCACTCTTCACCCGGCTGCCCCCATTCGGTAAATGAGGGCATCAGCGAGCCTGCTGTTCGAGCTGAGAGCCTGGATGTCACCCCTGGGTCCCTCCTCTGCCTCACTCCCCCCGGCCCAGAGCGAGTTCTGAAGCCTGTCCGCAGAACAGAGGTCCAATCTCTCTCCTCCACTGCCAACACCCTACTCCAGGCGCCAACATCCTCCACACAATCCCCCCCGTGGCTTAGAATCCCCCGCTGGTTCCTCATCGCACTGGCAAAGACATTCTATCTCCTTCCTCCCCGAGTGACCAAGCCCCTGCCCTCCCTCTGACCTCATTTCCCAGCATCGTCCGGAGCCTTTCCTCTCTGAGGCCTGGCGTCACAGCCCAGGCCCAGGTCCTAAGCGTGCTGGGTGCTTTCCTGCCAGGCTGGGTTTTTTTCTGGCGGGGATGGCTGTCCTGGCAGCGGCTCACGGGTGGCCGGGGTGGGGGCTGGGGTCCGCGGTCTGGGATCCAGGGTCCGAGGACTGGGATTCGGGACGGGGGGTCTGGGGTCCAGGGTCTGGGACCCGGGGTCCGGGGGCTGGGGCTCGAGGGCCCGCGGACCCCGCTCCTTCTCGCCCCCCAGGTCCCACGTTACCCGCTGCCTCCTCACGCTCTATTACGAACGACCTGCCTGTCCTCTGATGCCACCTGCGGAGGTTCGAGAGGGGACAACTCGCCACGCCCCCCTCCCCGAGTTGACCCTGCAGCCAGACGGGTGGCGACGAAAGGCGGGCGGCTGGAGAAGCCGCCCTGACAAGTCTAAATGAGAACAGCAAGGAGCGGCCGGGGCG
>NW_020172178.1:10275740-10286097 GCF_003031525.2 Neophocaena asiaeorientalis asiaeorientalis
GGCGCGCGAGTCGCACCGGGAAGTTCCCCCGGAAACGCGAGCCGCTGGGCGGCGGGTTCCGGCCGGCGTCAGTGGGCGGTAGGTCACGTGTTGTTCACGGCCCGTCCGCGGCGCTGTGTGCCGCGGTGTGTGGTCTGAGCACCACCGTGCGCTGGGCTCCCGCCGTGCCCGGCACGTTCTGCAAGCTAAGTGTGGGCGGCTGCGGGAGTGAAGGCTCAGTCGTTCGCTGACCGACTGACCGGGCGGTGGCCGGCCTTGTCCGGCCTGTCCATCAGTGTCCGGCACGGTCACTTCATGTTGGAGGCGTGAATAAGGGGGCATGGTAGATGGGTCATCCCTACGCACGCTGCGGCCATCCCGTGGGACAGCAGGACAGAAAGGGACAGGCCAATGCCTGTCCTGGGGGACTGGAGGAGAGACCGAAAGCCTACCCACGGATGGGATCTGCTGAGTCTAGGGCTTTGTTCAGGCCTCGCACCCCCTGTTGAGCCCTCCTGCTTCCCGTGTGCAGCTCCAACCCTACAGACGAGTAGCGACCGTGCGGTCCTGCTGGTCCTTGCTCAGCCCTGGGGCACAGGGGCAGGGCAGCTCTGTCCTGACTCTCAGCAAGGCAGTCTGCATTTCTTACTTCCAAGTCCAAGTCTCTAAATGGGAACCCTTCCACGGCCTGACTGGGCCCGGCTTTGGGGAGACATCTTGGTTTTGTCCCCAGCTGGGCTCACCGAGAGCTCACCAGGGCGGTTGGGTGATGGAACCAGCTTGCAGGAAGCTGCGGTGGAGCGTGGATTTCTCTCCAGGAGGAAAAAGAATGTTAGAGGCCTCAATGGGATGGAGGGGAATTCTGACCCATCTCCAAAGCCTGAGATAAGTGAGCTCTAGGAGAAAAACCTCCACTACTTTAGAGGGCTATAGTGCAAGTGGTATCCCCATCGGAGAGCTTGGTTTTGTACAAATCTAGGAATTCTTCAAAACTTTCCATTTCCCTAATCTTACCTCTAACAGTAAACAACTTGCTACAGAGGACATCCCTGGCATGAACTCCTACTCCATGCCCACTTCTAACTTCCGGTTGGTTTCTATGCCTCCTGTCTCCTCCAAGTCTCTCAAGTAAATTTAAGCAGATGTCCCTCATTTCCTTAAAACCATTGTTAACTCTAGGTGGATGGATGGATGGTTGGCTATGTTAACCAAAAACAATAAAATAGCCAGTTATCTTGACCAGAAAAACAAGTTTATTCTGTTGCAGTAAAGAATGGAAATTCAGGACTTGCGACTATGGCAAACCACACGAAAGTCTGGCAAGGCAAAGGAGAGGACACTCTTTTCTAGAGAAGGGGAAGTTGGGATGGGCTGTTAGAAAAAAAAAAAAAGTCTGTTGGAGGAAACTGGGAGATCAGAGTATGGTGGGTTTTCATTGGCCAGATTGTGACTGTCTCTTATTGGCTGAGCTGTTGCCAAGCAAGGAGAAAAATCTTCCTTCCTCTGCTAGTGGTAAAGCGGTGTCACTTCCTGCTGGGGATGAAGGTACCGCTCCTCCTGTCCGAATCTGTGTTGATGTGGTACATGTATTGAGTGGTGCATGTGTGTGAGCTCCTCTGTCTGGCCTCCTGATTCCATTTGAGTGAGGCTTCCCATGATTAATTTTCACAGATACATGGATGGATCGTGGGATGAATGGATGGCTAGTATATCAGTTAGAAACACTTTTAGCTTCAAGTAGCAGAGATTATGACAAGTGCAGTGGTTTGAACCAATAGGGGTTTATTTTTCTCCCATAACAAGAATCCTGGAGACAGGCAAGTCTGCGTTAGTTCGGCAGCCCAGTCATGTCAGACCAGCATCTCTGCAATCATACCAGGCTTCCTTTGTGCTCACAGAGGGTTGCCACAGCTCCAGACACCGCATCCATGTCCCAGGCTGGACAAAGAGGGGAAAGGATAGTGAAAGGGATGTCTATCTCTTTTATCATGGAAACAAAATTCCGCTTCCGGCGGTGACATCTCACTGGCCAGAACTGTGTCACATGACCAGCGCTACTGCAGCACAGCTGGGGGAGTGGGCACTAAGCTTTTCCGGTGTCTACAGTGGAAGAGAGAAGGGGGGAAGAGCGTGGAGTTATGACTGTGGCGGACGTCTGGCATTGCGACCGCCCAGGATATTTTGAATATCCTCTCTGCAATTTGGTAGTTCCCACATCGTGAATTCTTTCTCTCCCACTTAGAATCCAGAAGGATTACGTTGGTCAGCCCCCCCTCACCACTAGGGGCAGATGTCTGACTTGACCCGGGAGAGGGTGGCTGCACCAGGACCCCAGTGGGCTGCTGGGGCGACCGTTTTGCGGGACTGGTCCCAGCAAAGGCAGCTTATTTCTGGGGCGGGGGGTGGTGTCAGCTTCTTGCTGCTGCCGACACAGCAGCTCTGGGCGTGGTGGGGGCAGCAGAGCCTGAACCCAGACCAGTCCTGGCAGGGGTTTTGGGTACTGTTCCTGGAAGCTTAGCTAGATCTTCGAGCCCTCTCACAGCCCCTTATAAATCCATATCTGCTTAAACAAGCTAGAGTGGATTCCTTTATCCACAACTGTTATGGGTTGGATTGTGTCTCCCCAGACGCTACGCTGAAGTCCCAATCCCCGGTGCCTGCGAATGGGACCTTATTTGGAAATAGGGCCTTTACAGATGTAGTCAAGTTACGAAGACGTTATTAGGGTGGGCCTCAATCCGATATGCTGGTGTCCTTATAGGATGAGGGAAATTTGGACACAGACCCCCAGGGGAGAATGCCATGTGACGGCAGAGGCAGACATGGAGGGGCTGCGGCTTCGGGCCCTGGAAGGCCAGGCTGACAGCGGCCCCAGCAGCTGCAGGAGGCGGGGAGGACGCTCCCCTAGAGCCTTCAGAGGGAGCACGGCACTGCCCACACCTTGACGTTGGACTTATGGCATCCAGAGCGCGAGAGAATAAACTGCTGGGGGGTGCTTTGTTACAGCAGCCCTAGGACACGCATACAGCAGGTAAGGACCCCAGCCCATTGTCCGAGCAACAGTGACCGGGTGAGTGGAGCGGGGGCCGCGGATGGACGTGTAACCAGGTATGAGTGGTGGGGTCTGCTGTTAGCGGTGAGGCCCCCACACCCTGAGGAGAGCTGGAGCAGCTGACCCAGACTCCCTTCCCTGCGCTTTCAAAGCAAGTTCCGCTGAAAGCTGCCACCCAGGGCCGCCGGCCTCCTGCCACGCGCCCCCGCCCCTGGCCTGTCCTGCCTGAGCCCGGAGAAGACGGGGTGGGGTGGGGGGAGCCGCGCAGCGTCCAGGCAGAGGCAGCGCCCCTGCTTCCCATCAGCCCTGGAGCAAGGCGAGGGCCTGGCGAGGGCTCCACGGTCCAAAGTGCCCGCACGACAGACGGGCATCTCGCTCCAGCGGCGGAGTCCTCCGGCACCCACCCCGTCGGAGCAGAGCCAGCCGCAGGGGCTGGGTTTACCCTCCCTGAAGGCGGGCCGCACTCCGGGACACAGTGCCCACTCCCCGGAGTATTTCTGAGAGCGAGAGGCCCCTTAGAGCAGGGGGCACCCAACGGGTGGGAGGTGGGCCTGGCCACGGGGAGCCCCGGGGGCCGCAGAAAACAGCTCACTCTGCAGGTTCAGATGCAGAGGTGGCAGTCGGGGTGCGGTTCATAGGGGTGCAGGGCGGGGTGGGGGGCCCCTCTGTGGAGGGGCCGGAGAAGCTGGGCTGCTGTGCTCTGAGGGCAGTGGGCTTCCAGCCTCAGGGGCCTCACCCCCACCAGCCCTTCCACGGCTTTGGGAGGGACCCCAGAAATGCATTCTCATTGTCACATGTTTTTGAAAATTTGTAAAAGCTGTATAAAAAATGAATCTAAGTATATATGAAAGATATATATGTGTGTGTGTGTGTGTGTGTGTACGTATAGATATATACATTATATATTATGTATATCTGTATGCGCTTGGGCTGCCAAAACAAAGTACCACAGACTAGGTGGTTTAAACAACAGAAATCCGTTGTCTCCCTGTTCCAGAAGCTGCAAGTCTGAGCTCAAGGGGTCAGCAGGCACGGCGTCTCCTGAGGCCTCTCTCCGTGGCGTGCAGACGGCCGTCTCCTCCCTGGGTCCTCACGTGGTCGTCCCTCTGTGTGTGTCTGTGTCCTCACCTCCTCCTCCTATAAGGACACCAGTCTTGGGACTTCCCTGGCCATCCAGTCGTCAGGACTCCGCATTTTCACTGCTGAGGGCCCGGCTTCCATCCCTGCTTGGGAAACTAAGACCCCACAAGGCACGCGGTGTGGCCAAAAGGAAAAAAAATAAAGGACACCAGTCAGACTGGAGTAGGGCCCACCTTAGTGACCCCACTTTAACTTGATTACCTGTGTAAAGACCCTATCTCCAAATGCAGTCACATTCAGAGTTAGGGCTCCAGCAATGAATGTTTTAAGTCTGGGGGACACACAATTCAGCCCACAGCTATAACTGCATCTTTATATATTCTTTATATATATATTAAAAAGACTTCTTTTCTTAAAGAAGAGCTCAGAAACGTGTGCTCGTCAGGCCCACTGGCCACACCCGCGGGAATCCAGCGGCCAGGGAGCCAGGCGGGCACTGAAGTCCCCCCCACCAAGCAGGAGGAAGCGAAGTCACCAGGCAAGGCCAGCGAGGCCACGCGCACAACTGAACCCTCAGCTGAGCGCTGGCCTCCACTGCCGGCTCCTTGGGAAGTGGGGGGAGAGAGGGCGTCGAAAGAAACAGCAGATTGACCTTAAAGCCTGCGTCCCGCCAGGCTCAGCCCTAAGGTTTGCTGAGTGCGGGACCAGGCACAGATGGGAGGTCCCACTGTGTGTGCGCTCGCCTTGTCCCAACCTGCACCCTGAGGTCCCCCAAGAAGAGTGTCGGCACCCCAGCCTGTCACCGCCTGCACACACCAGAGCACCCCCCACCCTGGGCCAGACCCAGAGAAGGGCCTGGCAACCGGGGGAGCAGCTCGGGCCATCTGGGCCGGAGTTCAGGGGCCCAGGTACCAGTGCCTGGTCGGGCAGGAAGGGGGATGGGCCGTGAGGGACACATCCCCCGGCTGCAGGCAGCTCTAGTGAGCGGCCCCGATGGGCCGCAGCTTCTGGGCCCGACGGCTGCACGGTCCACACTTCAGAAGCCGGTCGTGAGGCCACTGTCGGCCACAGGCTCTGGGTTGGGTCGCTAGGCCTGTCGTAACAAAGTGCTGTACGCTGGGTGGCTTACAGCTACGGCTTTTTCTCTCGTGGTCCCAGAGGCCAGAAGTTTGAGCTCAAGCTGTCGGCAGGGCTGGTCCCTTCTGAGGCTGGGGACAGCAAACCGGCACAGCAGACAGGTCACTAGCCGCGTGCCGGGTGCAGAGGATGCAGTGGTTTGCTCCATGAGGACACAACATCTGGAAAAGCTGCAGATGTCGCCACCGGGTCAACATTATCACAATATGCCGTGCTGCTTCATCCCAACCTGCAGATGCAGAGGGGGGTAAACACACCGGATGGGATGTGTGTTAGTTTGTGGTGAGCAGGGGCTTCAAATAACCCACGTTTATTCTCTCACGGCTCTGCTGGGCAGAAGCCTAACAGGGCTTCTGTTCCTTCCGCAGCCTCTGACGGAAAGATCCATCCCCTTGTCCTTTCCAGCTTCTCGAGGCACCTGCATCCTTTGGCTCAAGGCCCTTTTTCCATCCTCAAGGCACCGCCTAACCCCTGGTCCCTTTAACTCTGATCCCCCCTCCTCCCTTTTTTTTAAATTTTTTTGCGGTACGCGGGCCTCTCGCTGTTGTGGCCTCTCCCATTGTGGAGCACAGGCTCTGGACGTGCAGGCTCAGCGGCCATGGCTCACGGGCCCAGCCGCTCCGCGGCATGTGGGATCCTCCCGGACCGGGGCACGAACCCGCGTGCCCTGCATCGGCAGGCGGACTCCCAACCACTGCGCCGCCAGGGAAGCCCCCGTCCTCCCTTTTGTAAGGACCCTTGTGATTGCTATGGATCACCTGGGTAACCCAGAAGCATCTCCGCATTTTAAGATCCTTGCATTAATCACCACTGCAAAGTCCCTTTTACCACGTAAGGTCCCATATCCTCAGGTTCCACGGTTTCAGAGATTGGGACATGGACCCCTTTGGGGGACCATTATTCAAAGAATCACCACCCCTGTGTTTTTCAAGACTTTCACGGTGACATTCCTTTCCTTCCCCTCCGGGATATACTGTGGGTTTGTGTCACAGTTTTGGCGAGGTTGGAGTGCAGCCTCGGATGTTCTGCTCGGCCCTTTCTACCTGCGGAATAATAAAAAATGTATTTGGTCTCTGTCTCCGTTCCCGGCCCAGAGCTCCTAAAACCCTTGGAATTTTCTGAGTGATAGGAGTGTGTCTTTTATTCTTCCTAAGGAGCCATTTTTGATAATACCTGGATTTATGCTAATGAGATGATTTGGGTTGAGGCCCCTAAATGGCTTCAGGATGGGGCCGGTCACCAGAAAGGCCCAGCCAGTGGCAGAGGGTTGGAACGCTCAGCCCCACCCACTGACCTCCTGGGAAGGGGGAGGGGTGCTTCAGATTAAGCTCTATGGAAACTCTCCAACAACAAGATGCGATGGACTTCTGGGTCGGGAACACATCCAGGTGCCGGGAGGGTGGCGCACCCCAGTTCCATGGGGATGGGAACTCCTGTGCCCAAGACGCTTCTGGACCGCAGCCTTTGGACCTCTGCATCTGGCTTTTCTCCTGTATCCTTTACAATCAACTGGTAAGTGTACACAAGCATTTCCCTGAGGTTTGTGAGCCGTTCTACGAATTGTTGAACCTGAGGAGGGCATCGTGGGACCCCCAACTTACAGCCTTTGAGTCAGAAGCACAGGTGACAGCGTGGACTTGCGACTGGTACGGTAAGGGGCAGCCCTGTGGGACTGAGCCCTCAACCTGTGGGATCTGTGCTATTTCCAGGCAGATAGTTTCAGAATTGAGTTGAACTGTAGGACACCCAGTGGGTATCCACTGAGAACTGGAAGGGTGCTTAGTGTGGGAAAACCCCACACCTGGGGTCCAGAGCGTTGTGAGAAGAAATGAGTTTCCCCTAAACTAGTTTCTTAGCTCTTATCCCATAGGTCAGGGAGCCAATATGGAAATCACTCCTGTACCACGTCTGTCTAAGTCCAATACATCCGGAGCAGGGAAGTGACCGGGACAGTCCACGGCCCGCTGGCCTCACTATGAGATGGACTTGGGTCAAACTTTTTCTATCACTTGACTTCCCTAAGCCTCCCCTCTGACATGGTGGCACTTGGAGGCCCAAGGGGCTAGTTCAGAGCCAGTATGTGGCCACTCCCAGAGGCTGTTCTCCTTCCCCAGCTCACGTGGTTCGTGGCCACGGTCCTCTGGGACAGGCCCGGAGAAAGGTTTGAGGCAGACACGTGTGACCTCACAGCAGCATTCTTCCTCAGAGGGACCCGGCCTCCCTTCCAATCACGGAGCTTGGGGTCTATGGCCCGACGCACGCGGGGGAGCTGGGGGAGGGTCCTGAATCCCCAGCCTGGTTCTGCTTCAACCAACAACGAAGCGAACCCTCAGTGCTTCTCCCAGCAGCTCAGCCGCAATGGCAAATCCCAGTTCTGCCTGTGTGCACCCACGGGAGCACCCACGGGGCCCCACCCAGTGTCGCATTCCACCCTCCCTGGCCTCAGCCCTTTGGTCTCATCCTTTCATGGACAGAATGATTCCGGAGTGCCTGCCGATGTGAATTAGGCAGCTCTGGTAACTCACCTGGTGTCCCGTTAGCTCCTCCTGGACCGCATCTGCAGTGGTCCCCTGGGGTGTGCTGGGACGGCAGTGACAGTGGTGAGGCAGGGAAGTAGGTGACTGTCCACCCCAGGGACGTTATTGAGGGATGGTCAGGAGGCCAGGCCCGTTTCTCCAGAAAGGCAGCTGCATCTTACTCACCTGTGGCAATGACCTGTGTAACTGAGGTCACTGCAGGCATGGAGTCTCAGCGCCCCGTGTCCCCTTCATGGGAGCCCGCGCTTTCACCAGTCCCGAGGTCCATTTGGAAGGTCTCTTTCCTGGGGACACTCCTGTAACCAGCACTGCTTCCAGGATCAGTCAGGAAGCTGTCTTCATCCCAGACAGTTTGAATGCAGAAACGTTACAAAAGGTGCTACTTATGGAGGTGTGGGCGCGCCTCGGGAAGCAAAGGGGAGGTGGAGAGAGGCACTGGAGCCTCTCAAAGTCAGGAAACCGTCACCACCTTTCGAGCCGAAAGGATAAGGGTAGCAGCTAACGTTTCCAGAGCCCACGAGGAGCTGGGCCCATGGAGGAGGGCTGCCCAGGGGCTGTTGTCATGGAGGGGCATGGCTGCTGCCGGAGACCTGGCACTCATGCTGGGCAGAAGCTCAGAGAGATTACCTAAACTACCAAAGAATTCCCCTAGGGCTGAACCCGCCAGAAGCCGGCTGGTGTGGGAGCCTGCATTGGTGCCGTCCACAGGGGCCAGCCTCCCAGGGCACAGAGCAGGGTAGAGGCTCCAGTGAGGGGTGAAAGGGAGGCCAGGAAATGAGACACCCAGGCGGTCAGCTGGCTGGGGGCTGCCACCTTGGAGAAGGGCCTGGAGCCAGGGACTGCTGCTGGGGCCCACGGGACACACAGCTGCCCTCTGGGGGCTCAGCAACGGACGGGTCCAGCTGAAGCTGACTGCTGCCCCAGGACAACCGCAAACGACCCCCCACTACTGTGGAGATGTCAAGTTGTAGGGATAATAAAGGCCGGGCAGGGGCAAGAGCAGGGATGTGTCCCCGCTGCGATGGCCCTGGCTGCCCGCCACACCTCCTCGCCCCCAAACAAGACGGACCAGAAGCCGGGAGAGGGAGGTAAAGGCCTGTTCCAGAGGCAGATCCATCGCGAATTAGGGAGGGAAGCGGGGTTGAAATTGGGTATGAGATGGGTATTTTAAACTAACCGGGCTGTTTTGATGCCTGGATGTTGTGGACCCTGCCTGAGCCTGAGATGTAATTATGGGAGGGAAAGGAGGGATTGGACAGAGCACAGGGATTGACAGAGACAGCTCATTACACCCTAATGACTGAGATGCCTCAAAAGAACTGATACAGGTGGATGTTTGGGATGGATGGATGGACAGGAAGATGACTGGGTGGATGCAGGATCACCAGGGATGTCGCCTGAGAGCTCTGGGAGGTTCAGAAACCTGGATCACGTCCTCCAGTGGATTACTTTGCTACCCCGTCTGCTCCCCCCTACCCTCTGCTCATGCCTGACTCAGTGACCTGTCGATGGGCTGAGAAGTCAGGAGGGGGGCAGCTTTCTCCTGGGCCAGGTTGGGGGCAGAGGTGAGGCACAGATAAGAAAGAGGTGCAGGTATACTCTGGGGCATGGTCTGGGCTCTCCTGGGGAAGCTCACCTGGGGACTCCAGGGGACTCTAGGATGCCCCCAGGGCCCTTCTGGGTGGGAGTCATGAAGGCAGGTGGCAGGATCCCGTGGCCCAATAAGCAGATAGAAAGGTAAATATTTGGGGTGCCAGGTGGGCATGTCGGTGGGAGGTGCGGGGCTGGCTGGCTGCCCCGGGACGTCTGCGCAGAGGCGGGAGAGACACAGGCGAGACCGTCGGTGTGCTGCGGGTGCAGCAAGGAGGCCAGTGTGTCTGGAGCTGAGGTGGTGGGGGGGGACAGGGAAGGGCACAGAGGCCTCGCCGCCATTGTAGGGATTTCGATTTTTACTTTGAGTGGGAGCCTCTGGAGGGTTCAATCCGCTGGATTCTGACTGCATCAACTGCTGTGTGGACGGCACACAGGGCAAAGACGGAAGGAGCAGGGGACAGCGAGGGGGCCGCTGCGATAGAGCAGGACAGCAGTACAGGGGGGATGCTGGAGGGAGGGCTGGGCGCGGGGGTCTGCGGCGAGGCTGGAGGATCTCGGTTCTTTCGCTCAGGCCAAGGCGGGCACCGCCCCGAGGGCTCACTCAGCCAAGCCCTGCAGGGTAAACTGAGGGCTTTAAAGTTTCCAAATGAGGGCTCCTGAGCGAAAGATTTGGTCTATTTGGGAAGTTGTGAGGACTGAGAAAGTTGGGCGTCCCAAGTCATCCTCAGGCCACAGAGTGGCCAACCCTGCGCTCTGGCTCTGCGCAGAGGAGCGCCAGCCTGGAACCAGGTGTCTGCATGGAGAGGCCCCTTTCCTGCGGCGCTCAGGCGCCCTCAGCATCCCGGAGGGAGGGCTCTCAGCATCGGGGGGCGCCGTCAGCATTCCGCGGCGCTTCTAGAGGCAGCGCCGCCTGGTTCCCGCAACCAGCGCGCCACCTGGCGGCGTCGCTCCGCCATAGCGCCCCGCGCGGGCCTCCCCT
>NW_020172178.1:10286310-10287476 GCF_003031525.2 Neophocaena asiaeorientalis asiaeorientalis
TTCTCCGCGGAAACCCCTAACCCGCGGCCCTCGGAGCGCAGAACTGTGAGCAAACGCAGCCCTCCGAACACAGCTGACGCCGGTGGAATCTGGGTTCCCGCCCCGCGGGGAGGGGAGGGTCGCAGGATCCGGGGGTGGAGACCCGGGGCGCCCGGGGTCCACCCGCGGTGGGCCAGAGGGGTGGGAGAGGGCGGCGAGGGTCCGCGGGGGCGGGGGGCGCTCACGCGGGGGGAGCTGGGAGGCTGCGCCCAGTTCTCCGGGAAGGGGCGGGGCGTCGCGGGGGCGGGGCCGGGGGCCGCACTTGCCAAGACACCGGCAGCCCAGGCGTTCGGTCCCGCCCAACCCGGGCGCAGCAGCAGTCCTGGGGCTGCAGGTGACCAGAGAGGAGCGGGGTGAACGGGGGCTAAACTGTGTGTGTGGGGGTCCTAGGAGAAATGGGGGAGCACGGGGGATTTAAGCAGGCGCGACCCGGTCGGGTTTGCGCGCGGGAGGGCTGCTCTGTGCACTTAGCGGAGAATGGTTGGGAGAGTTGAGGCGGGGGCTGTCCTGGACGCCCCCACGAGTCCTGGAGGCCTCGGCGGTCGGTGGAGGGAGGGAGGAAAGGAGGGTGCCCGGGGCTGGGTAGCAGCTGGACGGAGAAGGATAGAGGGCACCGGGGGCACCTCAGCTCTGGCACTTCGATGGAACCCGAGGGGCAGAGAGAGGCCTGGGGGGTGGTGACCAGGGTTTGGGAGCGGCCAGCACGGGCCTGTGGTGAACCCTCGGGCCGGCCGCCCACCCCAGCCCGCCGGTGGGTGGAGGCAGGGCTGGAGGAGCGCCAGGGGGCACCCGGAGAGCTAGCCCCGGGCCAGGTGCGGGTGGGGACCCGGCAACGGTCTCGTGTGCCGGGGGAGGGGCCGGGGTGGTGTCCTCAAGGCAGCTCCGGTGCCCACACCCAGCCTGCCTTGTGCCCCTTCCTCCTCTTCTGCCCGCCGGGAGCCCGGGCAGCCCGGGGCTGAGGCCTGGTGGTGTGGGGACACACCAGCGCCCCGGGCTCCCCCATCTGCTCGATTCTCTCCGGAGCCATCACCAGAGCCGCTCCCTCTGGGGTCTCTGGACCCGCCTGCGCCTCCGCGTGCCCCAGGCCCTGTCTCGGGTGGTCCCAGGTGCGGTGGGAATCCCTCGTG
>NW_020172178.1:10287620-10305291 GCF_003031525.2 Neophocaena asiaeorientalis asiaeorientalis
ATCGCTGCCCCCTACCTGCGCAGGAGCGAGCGGGCTGGGGAACCAGGGAGGCCAGACGAGAGTTCAGGGACCCAGGGCCCCGGTGAGTTTGGAGAGAAAGAGGGATGGCCAGGTAGGTGAGCGGGGTCAGGTCAGGGGCGGCAGAGGGGGTGACCCGGCCTCAGTGGCCGCAGGGCTAGGGCAGCGCCCCCCGGGTGCCCAACGCCGCCGCCGCCTCCATCGTTTTCCTTGGCCCCTCCCGGAGTCCCTCCCGGCCTCGGCCGCTCCCAGGACAAAGTGTTCATGTTGGTTAAAAAAAATGTTTAATCTTGTTTCCTGTGTGATTTTCAAACTTACATGAGTAGCAACGTGCTAAAAAGCATGCTGTTTCTTTCTTCATGTAACGCACTTTTATTGCGGTATCCTGTACACGCAGTACCCGCCCAAATCTTAAGTGGACAGTTAGATAGTCTTTACTTGTGTAGACATCCCTGTAAACAACCGCGTTCTCCGTGCCCCCACTGGACACCCCTGTGCCACTCAGCGCGCTCCCAAGGGGACCACTTCTCTGGCCTTCACACCACACCAGCTTTGCCTTTTTTTGAACTTCCTCTAAGTGGACTCAGGGTACATCCTCTTCTGCATCCAACTTTTTTTTTTTTTTTCACTCAATAACATGTCCATGAGATTCATCCACGATGTACGGGGAACGGTAGTTGGTTTTTCATGGTTCAGCCGCTGATGGCCCATCTACTGACGTTTGGATTTCTCCAGTTCGGGGTTATTAGGAATAAAGCCACTCTGATGGTTCTTGTACGTTCTTTTGGTGGATACAAACATACGCTTATTGTGCTTTTTTTTTTTTTTAACTTAACTCACTCATTTTTACTGCAAATCTCTCCATTTTTATTCATTCACTCATGAAAATTTTCTTGAGAAAGTTTACAATGCAAGTTTCACTAATATGACCATGGAAAGAGGAGGTCATAACACAAAATCCTGGGTCTCCAGAAGCTCACAGCCTAATAGGCAAAACAGACTGGAGAGAAACAAGTGTCCTGACCTCCCAGGGACTGGAAATGCAAACAGTATTCCACTTAAAAATGCAATCTGGTTCTCATAAGGTTTAGGAAATAGACTTTCGAACGGCACACCCTCCAATATTCTAGGTATGCAATGCGAGGTGCATACAGCTTGAGACAGCGTATTCCTGATCGTCTGAGTCATTTCGATGAGTTCCTCATATTTGAAACCAAAGTATATCTATTTTCCTTAAACTCCATAATTTCCTTATCAACCGTCCTCCCATGTTTTGGAAAAAACTTGCAGGCCTTCCGCTTGCTTAAAACTGATTTGTCAGTTAGACGGAGACTTTCCTGTGCTTTGATCACAGTTCGATGTAGAATCTCATGTTTGCATTGAAAGACCACTTACAGTGGATGCTTCCTTCACACTTCTTAACCACAGCCATTCTGTCACTTATTCTTTCGTGAGCTTGCGATTCTCACAGCTGGAGTCCCTTATGCTTCTACCTTACCTGCCACGTTGGTGTATTTCTCTAGCCCCCAATTTTAAGAGCTCCCCATAAACGGAGGAATCTTTCCTCAAATGTCGACTCACTTTGCTGCTTGCTCTTCGTCTCTTTTCCCTTTGAGACGTGATCTTTACCTGGATATGGGTTCCAATAAGGTGCTAAAGTAATTTCCAAGCTTCTTGTGTTTTAAAAGGTAACTCTACCCTAACTCTTCTTCTTACCACATCTTTATTTTGTTGTATGGATTGGCCAAAACGTTTGTTCGGGTTTTTCCATTACATGTTACAGAGAAAACCGAACGAACGTTTTGGCCAACCCAATAGTTCTAATTTCCTGTTGACGGATCATAGGTTCGATTTGAAAATTTTCCCTTTCATAGGTTACTATTTGTTTTTAATATTTATTTATTTATTTGGCTGCACCAGGTCTTAGTTTCGTCACGCGGGATCTTCCTTGCAGCATGCGGGATCTTTAGTTGTGGCATGCGGGATATAGTTCCCTGACCAGGGATCGAACCCGGGTCCCCTGCATTGGGAGCATCCTTTTGCTGTTATTATGTTTTATTCATTTATTTTTTGTTGACGTATAATTCAGTATAATTTACAATGACAGGCGCAGATCTCTGTTGAAAAATGCCTGTAGAATATTGGCTATAACACAATGTCTGTGACGCCTCTTTTCAGTCTCTTTTCTTTTTAAGAACTTTGAACTGAGATAAAATTCACAGGCCATAAAATTCACCCATTTAAAGTGTGTAATTCAGTGGTTTTCAGCATATTCAGAGTTGTGCGAGCATCACCCATCACCAAGACCTAATTCCAGAACATTTCCCCTCTGCACCTATGATGCATTGCTCATTGGCCATTTGTGTGTCTTCACTGGAAAAATGTCTATTCAGATCCTCCGCTCATGTTTTAATTAGGTTTCTTGTCATTTTATTATTGCCGAGTTGTAAGAGTTCTTTATATATTCTGGTTATTAGACTTACCAGATATAAGATTTGCAGATATCTTCTCTCATTTTTTGGGTTGTGTTTTAACTTTCTTGATAGCGTCCTTTGAAGCACAGAAGTCTTAAATTTTTTGAAAAGTTAAATTTATCTATTTTTTCTTTTGTGGCTTGTGCTTTTGGTGTCCTATTTAAGAAAACTCTGGCTAGTAATCTAAGGTCATGGATATGTATCTCTATGTTTTCTTCTTAGAGATTTATAGCTCTAGCTCTTACATTTAGGTCTTTGATGCATTCTGAGTTAATTTTTGTGTACGGTGTACAGTAAGGGTCCAACCTCATTCATTTGCATGTAGATATCCAAACTTCCCAGCACCATTTGTTGAAAAGACTGTCCTTTCCCCCAGTTAAAGGGTCTGGACACCTTTGTTGAAAAGACTGTCCTTTCCCCCAGTTAAAGGGTCTGGACACCTTTGTTGAAAAGACTGTCCTTTCCCCCAGTTAAAGGGTCTGGACAACTTTGACCATATATGTGAGGGTTTGTTTCTCGGCTCTCTGTACTCTTCCATTGGTGTATATATCGGTCCTATGCCAGTACCATACTGTTTTAATTACTGTAGCTTTGTGGTAAGTTTCAAAATCAGGAAGTGTGGGTCCTCCAACTTTATTCTTTTTCAAGACTGTTTTGGCTATTTGGGGCCCCTTGCAATTCCATATAAATTTGAGAATTGGCTTTTCTACTTCTACGGGAAAAGGCTGTTGGACTTTTCACAGAGATTGTGCTGAATCTGTAGATCCCTTTGGGCAGTGTTGACATCTTAACAATGTTGAGTCTTCCTGTCCATGAACACGGGATGCCTTCCCATTTATTTCGTTTTTCTTTAATTTCTTTCAGCAGTGCTTTGTAGTTTTCAGCATACATGGCTTTCACCAAGTAGGTTAGGTTTATTCCTAAGTATTTAATTCTTTTAGATGTTATCTTAGATGGAACTGCTTTCTTAACTTCCTTTTATCTCCTGAATTTTCTGTGGTCTTAGGTACTTTCCACTACCTAACATTTTAAGTATATATATTTGCTTATCTTCTGTCTCCTTTACAAGAATAAACTTCCATAAGGGCTAGAGTTTGGATTTGTTTATTGCCATGCTATCTTAACAGTGTCAGGCACATAGTTCAGTACGTAACTGTTGAGTGCATTAATAATGACAACCATTTACATATATCGGCATTCACTTCATTTACTGTAGCTTTTTTCTTGTGCCACGACAAAGAATGCTGCACTGGATAGCTGTGAACATATATCTCCTGCACTGGAGGTTTTACTTTTGTGGCAGAAATTCTCCATCAGGGGATTGATGTCCACTTGTCTTTTTAATCGTATCTGCAGTTTTCAGACTGCTTTCCAAGGTGGTGTAATGATTCTCATTTCTGCCATCAGCATACAAGGGTCCCTGATCCCTTATACTCCCAGGACCACTAGGCCCGTTTTCAGTGTCTGGCAGCCTGAGGGTGGAGCTCTGTGTCAGTGGTGCTTTAATCGGCATTTCCCTGATGGCTCGTGACTTTGAACGTCTCCTCCTGTTTCTCAACAGATTGTCAATGAATTGCTCTTCTGTGAATTGCTTATTTATATCCTCTGTCCATCTTTCTACTGGTTCCTAAAAATCTTTTTCTTGTCAATTTCCAACAGCCTTCGGTCTATTATAGGTATTCATCATTTGTCTGTCGTCTGCTTTACAAATATGTATTCTTCCAAATTTATCATTTTTATATTGTTTGTTTATGGCTTCTTTTTCCACACAAAAATTAATATTCCTACAAAGTCAAATATACCTACCTTTCTCGTATAGCTTTAGGGTACCTGGATTGAGGTAAGATGTTCTTCTTGACCCTGGATTACATGTGTGCTGATTACATATGTGTTTTTTCCAGTCCTTTTGGCTTCTGCATTTATTACTTAATCAATCTGGCTCTAACGTTGACACGCTATGTAAATTTTTCTTACAGATGGCTATCTATTGTGCCGGCACGTGGTTAGTAGATAACCCATCCTTTCCCGCTGAATTTACCTTCCTCTTCTGTCGTGAATGAAATTCTGCTGGAAGATGGTGACTATTTCTAGCATGTCTATTCTGGTGCGTGGGTCTATTTATTTATTCCTAGATCAATACCGTATTTAATCGGATTAGTAGCTTTAGAGGTTGGCCTCACATTTGGGATGGCAGATCCTCCCTTGCTCTTTTTCAGTCTTTTCTTGCCTGTTACTGGGCATTTATTCTTACATACAACTTTTAAGATTATTTTAGCCATTGAGAGGACCTTCTTGGGCTCTGCATGTACTCCTTTCTTTTGTTCAGGTCTTGCTTTATATAGCTCTATAAGATCTTATAGCTTTCTTCATATAGAGACTGTGTCCTCCTTAGTGGACTTCTTAAGGCTGTGTGTTTGTTTGTTTTGTCACTGTAGGGAATGGAATAGATTCCTCATTTCTAGAGGCTCATTATCGGAATAGAAAGAATGATGGATTATTCTACATTCTTCTCTTCCTGACTATTCACCAGATTATTTTTTTCACTCCAGTAGTTTTTACTAGAGCCTCTTAGATTGTCCGGTGTTCAGGAATATCTTCCTCAACAACAGGGGGCTTTTCGCTCTTCTTTTTCATTGCTTATGCTAATCCTTCCACCTCCATCTATATTCATAAGCGGGATGGCTATCTTTTTGTACCATCTGTCCTCAGCTGCGGGGGAGGGGTCCCGCCTTTCCTTGTGGAATGGAATAGAGTCAGCGCTCAGACTGTCTGTTCTCTGAAGGCGAGCGAGCAGAGGTCTGCTCTTCCTGCAGCCCCGCTCAGCCCCCAGCTGTCACCGCCCGGCCTGGGTTCCTGCAGGACAAACCAGCTGCCTCCACCAGCTCCCGGGCGGCCCTCCCCGCTCATCACAGGAGGCCTTGGTGACCGGTTCCTGCCCACCTGGAGCCAGGGGTCCTTTAGCTGATGGCTCCTCTCAGCCTGGGGTGTAACTGTGAGACCCCAACTTGTAGGTCTGGGGGCCGAGGAGGGGGAGCCCAGAGCCTGCCCCCCACCCCGGGGCGGGGCATGGAGGAGACAGGCCAGCCCCTCTGCTGGGCGTGTCACCCATGCTGTCACCCGTCAGGGTCACAGAGACTTCCTGGCTGGCCCACCTGTAAGTGGAGGTGGTGTGCGCTGCTCTCAGGGATAAGGCAAGGCCAGGCCTCCAGGGACCAGCACAGGGTAGTGTTCAGTCCTGGAGGTGTCCCTCCCTCCCGCCTGGGGCCAGTGCTGACTTTCTGCACCCCAGGCCCCAGGGCCCCTCCTACCGAGTCTGGGCTCCCTCTTCCGACACCTGCACTCTGCACGGATGCCCTTCACTGCCCTTCCCAACCCCGAAAAGGAAATGGGGCTGAGCGCAACCCTGCCACCTCGTCCCGGCGGCCTCCGTCCTCTCCTCCCCCGCTCCCTGTGGATCAACACCTTCCCGCTTCCTCTGGCCCGTGCTCTTCCCCAGGTGTGGCGAGGGGCAGGTAGCAGACTGGGGATGGGGGTGGGTCTCATGTACTTGACACCCTGGCAGGCAGAGCTGAGCTTGGACCGGTTTCAGGGTCCTGGGCTCAGGTTCTCCGGCCCTGAGGAGTTCTGCAGGAACACAGCGGCCACCAGCTTAGCAGAGAGCTTCCCAGCCGCCTCGTGACTCCCTTGCCCTCTCCTGCCCGCGGTGACCCCAGGGCCTCTCGGGGTGGCAGGACACTACCTGTCCGCGTGCCGGCCCCCTGCCCCCTCCCCGCAGGCTAGTCTAGGGCCTGCCCCTGCAAAGCAGAGCCCCTTCTCCACGAGCACCTGCTACTAAAAAGGAGAAGTGGGTTGGCTTTGAGACTACAGTCTTGGCTGGGGATCTGGTCACTCGGAAGGGACAGAGGGACCATCTCCCCAGGTCCCTCCACTGCGTGCGGAGGTGTCTCAAAGTCCGATTCTGCCACCTTCTCCCAAATTGGAAAAGAGCAGACGTTTAAAACCTTCTCGGGCTTCCCTGGTGGCGCAGTGGTTAAGAATCCGCCTGCCAATTCAGGGGACATGGGTTCAAGCCCTGGTCCAGGAAGATCCCACATGCCGTGGAGCAACTAAGCCCGTGCACCACAACTACTGAGCCTGCGCTCTAGAGCCTGCAAGCCACAACTACTGAGCCCACATGCTGCAAATACCGAAGCCCGTGCACCTAGAGCCCGTGCTCCACAACAAGAGAAGCCCCGACAACGAGAAGCCCACGCGCCGCAACGAAGAGTAGCCCCCGCTCGCCGCAACTAGAGAAAGCCCACGCGCCGCGACGAAGACCCAACGCAGCCAAAAATAAATAAATAAAACCTTCTCATCTGTCTCCACTTCCCGGCCAGGCTTCCACACCTTGCCCCTGGAACGGGGTCTCCCAGCTCCCCTCGATGCTCAGTGGCTCCTGGCCCCGCAGCCCCAGGCCGCCCCTCCTCCGCCCGCCAGCGCCTGCGCAGTGGTTCCAGGCCCCTTCCCCGGGCCGTGGCTGTGCTGCCACATTCTCCTTGGCCTGCAGGCTCGGCATCATCCACAAATCAGCAAGCTTCCCCGAGGAGGAAAGTGGCCGAGAACGACAGCTCATCTCAAGGCGATTCCCTCTGGTCAGGGTCTCCAGCCCCTCAGGTCCTGGCTGCCTCGGTTGCTCGCCGATGCCTTCAAACAGCTGTTTGCTTGTTTGTTTTTTAATGTTTATTTATTTATTTCGGCTGCGCCAGCTCTTAGTTGCAGCATGTGGGATCTTCACTGCGGCATGCAGGATCTCGTTCCCTGACCGGGGTCGAACCCGGTCCCCCTGCATTGGGAGCATGAAGTCTTAACCCCCGGACCACCAGGGAAGTACCCAGCTGTGTATTTTTAAAAATCAATTAATTAATTAATTTATTTTTGGCTGCGTTGGCTCTCCTCTGCTGCGCGCGGGCTTTCTCTAGTTGTGGCGAGCGGGGACTGCTCTTCGATGCGGTGTGCGGGCTTCTCATCGCGGTGGCTTCTCTCTGTTGAGGAGCACGGGCTCTAGGTGCACGGGCTCAGTAGTTGTGGCGCACGGGCTTAGCTGCTCCGCGGCATGTGGGATCTTCCCGGACCGGGGCTCGAACCCGTGTCCGCTGAATTGGCAGGCTGATTCTTTTTTTTTTTTTTTTTAATTTATTTATTCATTTATTTATTTTTGGCTGTGTTGGGTCTTCGTTTCTGTGCGAGGGCTTTCTCTAGTTGTGGCAAGCGGGGGCCACTCTTCATCGCGGTGCGTGGGCCTCTCACTGTCGCGGCCTCTCTTGCTGCGGAGCACAGCCTCCAGACGCGCAGAGCTCAGTATTTGTAGCTCACGGGCCCAGCTGCTCCGTGGCACGTGGGATCTTCCCAGACCAGGGCTTGAACCCGTGTCCCCTGCATTGGTAGGCAGACTCTCAACCACTGCGCCACCAGGGAAGCCCGGCAGGCTGATTCTTAACCACTGCGTCACCAGGGAAGTCCCCCCAGCTATGTATTTTTAAATATGGCTTTTAGAGTTGCTTTTGGTACAAGGTTTTGTCTGATGTTTGCTATCTGTCATATCTAGAAGCGCGATTAAACATTAAGTGGTCTTATAAACTATAATGAGTGCTATGGACTTGCTTGGTACGTGGTGAAAATAATCTACTTGATTTACTTGACGTAAGAAATTATCAAAATTGCGTGTGTGTGTGTGGCCGCGCCGTGTGGCATGCAGGATCTTAGTTCCCCGACCAGGGATCGAACCATGCCCCGCCCCCAACATTGAGAGCACGGAGTCTTAACCACTGGACCGCCAGGGAAGTCCCTGTGTGTTTTAAATTTTATAACAGTAATAAGAGAAATCAAGTTGCATTTATTTTAGTAAGAACCATATTAAGAAACGAAACGTATCAAGATAGAGTATTTATTTTTCTTTCTTTTTCCTGCTCACGAAACTTCACCTGGGAGGGCACAAGAAACTTAAGCCCGTGTGATTCCCCGGGCGAGTGGTTTCTGCATGGGAATCTTACACCTAACTCAGCCCTAGTCCCATTCCAGAACAGTCTGAAAGCCGCTCATGTACCACAAAGGGAAGCAGCGTGCTAGCCACATGCAAAGTCTCGTTCTGATACCTGGGACTTTCCTGCCTCAGGGAGGCTGAAACCACTTATCTTTACTTGGAAGAATTCTGGTTTCTGCTTATTTGATTTGGGTCCAGTTTGAGACCGTAAGATCTTGCTGCGTTTTAATACTTTCCTGTTTGAGCCATGGAACTAGGAGAAACGAGTCTGCACAGCGTTATGTGTTTGGGGCGCAACAAACAGACAGGGCCGTGGGCGCTGCCAGGGGACAGAGCAGACGCCGGGCGCCGGCCAGTGCGCACGTGGGACTCCGAGGTAGGTTGTGCGTAACGAGGTCTATAAATGCTGATGTAATGCAGTTCAAAAAATATGTTGATTTTTATTAAAATCTTACAACTGTACAAAGAGCACATGTACGTGATTTAAGATACACAAAGGGAGTAAATGTCGAGAGTTAAAAAAAATAATGTAAATCTGAGACGTGAAGCAAAAAATTCCATTCTGTGCCTCAAAATAAAAAGGCATTTTGCTTCATAAAAAGGAGCATTTCAATATATTAAGAGGCCTTCGGTTAGGGCTATCACAGAAGATTTTTTTGTGCCACGATTCATTAAAGACCAGATTCAGTCTCACTGACTACAGAGGGACCATGGCGTTACCTCGGCAGCCCCGCAGGCTGCCACACGCATGTGCACGTGGCACCACGTTGGAGGGTTGTACGCTGAATCCACTCTTATTAGCTGTTCAACAAATCACCCGTGGATGTCACCGTTCACCTTCCAACAGGGAGACCTCACCTCCAGCCACTGTCTTCCTCCAGTGACCCTCAGTGCCTGGAGTTCTAGTGGCAGTTTTCACTGTCACACTTCAGATGCAGGAGGAGAATCCAAGTGGCCACGAGGAAGGCCACCAGGCTGTCCAAGTGCCGCCCTCTCAAGCGTCCTGACCTGTCGGGAGCCTGATTTCTTCTGCTGCTTCCTGAGGTAACACTTGGAGATCCACGGGCAGGTCTCAGCCCTGGGAAGGATGGCTGATAAGATGGCAGCACCTGGCCAACCACCACCCCGCTGGGGGAAGAACTTCGAGAGGGTCACCTCTGCTACCACAGTGGCAGTGGTCACCATTGTCACCAGCGGTGGGTGGCACAGGGCATTTGCAAGAATTAACATCTGACAGAAAACTGCCAAATGAGTCTGTCGCAATAGGAAGGGAGGGGAAGGGATGCCGCCCACCGTCCCTCCATGTTCACAATGCCTCCGCTCACATCTAACTCATGTCTAACGTCTAACAGTGATGCTCCAAGTTCGAGGTCAAAGGCTCTGGAGGAACTTGCAGATGTCGATGTGCTCTTTGCCTTCCGTCCTAGCATGTGCTCCTGGCCCTGAGGTGTGTGGGCTGATGGAAAGGACGATACCCAGATTCTCAAAAGCTCAGCCCCAGCGGGGTTCTCCAGGTCTCTGGCACATGCTTCATCCTGGAGGAGGGCTAATGGAGCCTATCTCCAATGTCACCATCCCTAGAGAGAAGGGACCTCATCAGTGGTTTCCAGGTGGTCATGCTTGGTGGGGGGATGGGTACCACATTTTTACCTAAAAAAATAAATATCACCAAAATGGACTTTTCTTTCATAGATATAGTGATTACTAATATTCCAAGAACAGTTTGGAGAAAGCCAATCTGAACATGTTATGCTACATAGATGGCTGGGCTGCAATTAACACAGCATTCAACCCAAAGTAGCTTAAGAGACAGTGACGGCTTGTTGTCTGTTTAACTTAAGAATGAGGTGTTTATTCTGGGTCCAGTTCAGCAGCAAAGCCAGGGATCTGGACTGGCTTTTCTGCCCAGGTCCTGGTCTTCTCCTCTTGCTCATATCATGGCTGCTGGAGCTCCAAGCATCACACCTCAGCCAGCAAAGGCAGTGAGCAGATGGCAGGGTCTTACCTCACCTCATCTCTTAAATGGGAGGAACAGCATTCCCAGAAGCACCCTTCTCCACTCCCTGGCTGACAGCAGAAGTCACCTCACTTGGGCAAAAACTGCGCCTGTGCCCACACCCAGCTTTGCGTCTGGCACATCTTCCCTGAGATCAAGAGCTCTGCACTGATGGCTGAAAGCACCTGGTTCTGTTGGAAGGAACAGGGCGGGAGGCTTTGGAGTGGGTGCCCTCAGGATTGCCGTGGTGGAAAGAAGGCTGAGGCGGTGCTGCAGACGTGAGCAAAGACGTTCCTTGTTCCCTGGGGGATCCCTGAGAAAGGGTCACCCCGAGTCGGGAGGGGGTGACTCCTGCAGCCCTTCCTCACCGGCCTTGTCCGTCACGGGAGCTGCAGGGTTATGGGGGTGTGTGTGTGTGGGGGGGAGTATAAGAACCTGGACCCGGAGCAGAGATGGACTCTGCCCTCCAGGCTGAGGGCGCGAGAGAGGACACCCACAGCACAGGAGCCCAATGCTCACAGCACGTGGCCAGGATGTGAATGGGGGAGGGGGCATACCTAGGGTCGGGGGCATGAATGGAGGAGGGGGAGAGAATGGGGGCATGAAGCTGGCGGGGTGTGTGGGGCGTGGCCACTGCCCTGCCCACCCTTGGGTTCCATTTGAGGGGTGACTTCTGCGTGGGGTGCAGGCCGACACTGTGCCCTTCAAGAGGGATGCTCAGGGGTTATGGGGACACAGCCTGGCAGCCCCTCCCACCTGCCCTCAGGTTTAGGGGTGCAGGGGCCAATGACTGTCCTGCCACAGCCCAGCACCCGCTGCTCCCATGCCAGGCCCCAGCAGGACTTGTGCCCCCCATCCCCTGGCCTGGAGCCTGACCCTTCAGCTGCGGGGCTCAGCTGGGCCGAATAATGAAACATGGACAAGTGCGGCCCAGGCTTTAGGACTGCCCCCCTGCCATTCGCGGATAATTAGGATAATCACCTCAGCCCTGAGGCTGAGCCCAGAGGACAGGGACAGTGGCCAGGGGTCCTCCCGCCTCCGCCGGGCCACCTGCCTCCCCCCTCTGAGCGGGACCCTGCCCCAGCTGCCTGGCCCAGACCAGCCCCACAGGACTCTCCCGGCTGTGGCAGGGCCCAGGCCTGCAGGCGATCCCTGTCGTGTCCTGGGCCGGGCAGCTCCAACAGGCCTGGGCAGCCACGCAGCAGACACACAAGTGGGAAGCCGGCCCCTCAGGAAGGCCCAGCTCCTGGCTGCAGCTGACCTTGGTGTCTGGTCAGCAAGGCCGGACAGACAATCGGGATGGAAAGAACGGGCCCTGCGCCTGACTCTGGGAAGGTGCAGGGGCTGGGCCCGTCACCCCTGTGTCAGCACTGAGGTTTCTTTCTCCCACTAGCAGCAAATGCACGGGAAACTAGGGACTAAATGCAAAAATCCAAAGGCAAAGGGACAGCCGGGGTTCCACGTTCTCGACCACAGAGGACACGGCCGCTAGGCTGGCAGATGCTAAGGTTATGTGAGTTCAACCAGAGAACCCCGGCGAAATCCTGGCGAGGAGGAGGCCAGAGGAACGTGGGCCAGGCCGCCGAGTCCAGTGGCTTCAAAGGGCAGCAAGGCCCTAGGGCTGGGGACCGGATGGGAGGGGGATGGGAGGCCTGCTTTTATCTTTTCTCTGCATCCCCTGGCTCCACTCCCACCCCCCAGGGGGTCTGCAGCTCTACCTCAAGCCCCAGGCACCACCTCGGCGCCCCGCCCAGCCCTGGAGCCACGTGTCCCCAGGATGTGCTGGCCGCTCCGCTCCCTCGCCTCTTTCTGCACGGGGACCCTGCCCCCTCCTGACTATTCCCTACAGAAAACAGCAAATCTTGCCATTGTTAATACAGCTTCCTCGTTTAAAAAATTCGGGCCAAGGGTGGAAATGAGGTCTCCCCATCCCCAGTTCCCGCGTGCAGGGGCCACCCCGCGACCAGACAGTGCAGAGGAGGGAGAGGGGGCTGCGGGTTCTCTGAGAACACTGAGGAGCTGGTGCTGTGCCCCCCAGGGAGCCACCGAGTGGTACCCACGGCTGCTCGGCATCTGGCGTCCCTCAGCGGTGCCCTTGGATGGACCGAGGCCGAGCCGTTTCCAGCTCTGCTTTAGGTGCAAAGCAGCGATGAAAATCTCGACTAGGCCTGGTGCACATGCGCGAGTATTCCTGCAGGACAGATCCTGGGAAGCAGACAGGCTGGCTGGACGAGGGCTCTTGTAAGGTGATGGGCACTGTTGCCCCACCTCCAACCTCAGACTCACACCCTAGCTCCCGTCTCCCCACCACTCCCGTCCCGTCCCTCTTTGAAACCTCCAAAGTTTGAAGGTCACGTGCATTTGCATTTCTCTGCTCATGGGTGAAGTTAAGCATCTTTCAGCTAACAGCCATGTGGGTTTCCTTCTGCATGCATCTGGGCTGCTTGCCCAACTTCCAGTGAGATGCTCGGCCCCCATCCTTACTAATTCACAGGCCCGCTCTGCTGGGGAGTTGGCCCTTCCGTTGAGGTATGAGTTAGCAACAAGCTTTTCCCAGTTTGCGGCACATCCTAGGACTTAAAAGGTTATATCTATGCAAAATGTTGCAATTTGTAATTTACTTAAATTTATCAAAAAAATTTTTATGACCTCTGCTTCTATCACGCTGGGAAAAGCTTTCCTCATGGTGAGACTATTAAACTGTCTCCAGTCTCCTCTGTTTTCTTCAAATGCTTTTGTGGGTTTGTTGTTGGCATTTGTATTTCTGGTCCATGTGGAATTTATTTTGGAGTGAGATAGGAGTCCGATGTCATGTTTCCTTCCGATGGCTGCTCAGCTGTCCCAACACCCTTTATTAAAGAACGCCCTTTTCCTCGCAGATTTTAAATGCCAAATAATCGTATGCTAAATGATCACACGGACCTCTGATCTGTGTGTTCAGTCAACCACCTATAACAGAATGTTCTGGTCGGTTCTGTGACAGACTCTACCCTCTGGCAGGACTGGCGCCTTCTTTTTTAGAATTATACAGGCTATTGTTTCGGGGTTTTTTTTGTTTGTTTGTTTTTTGTGATATGCGGGCTTCTCACTGTTGTGGCCTCTCCCGTTGCGGAGCACAGGCTCCAGACGCGCAGGTTCAGCGGCCATGGCTCACGGGCCCAGCTGCTCCGCGGCATGTGGGATCTTCCTGGACCGGGGCACGAACCCGCGTCCCCCTGCATCGGCAGGCAGACGCTCAACCACTGCGCCACCAGGGAAGCCCAGGCTATTGTTTTTGGTTTCTTTCTTTACTTTTTAAAATTGTGGGGACTTCCCTGTACCTTTAAAAATGTTTGCAATGGTAAATTTTAGGACTTCCGTGGTGGTGCAGTGGTTAAGATCCGCCCGCCAATGCAGGGGACACGGGTTCGATCCCTGGTCCGGGAAGATCCCACATGCCGTAGAGCAACTAAGCTCGCAAGCTGCAACTACTGAAGCCCGCACGCCTAAATCCTATGCTCCGCAACAAGAGAAGCCATGCCAACGAGAAGCCCGTGTGCAGCAAACGAAAGCCCAGTGCAGCCAAAAATAAATAAATAAAAATAATCTATAAAATTGTGGTAAAACACATAAAAAACATAAAATTTACCTTTTTTCAAGAAATGTGAGCTTTCTTTTTTTAATGTTTATTTATTTATGTTTGGTTGCGTTGGATCTTTGTCGCTGCGTGCAGGCTTTCTCTAGTTGTGGCGAGCGGGGGCTACTCTTTGTCGTGGTGTGTGGGCTTCTCTCATTGTGGTGGCTTCTCTTGTTGTGGAGCACGGGCTCTAGGCACGTGGTCTTCAGTTGTGGCACGCGGGCTTCAGTGGTTGTGGCACGCGGGCTTAGTTGCTCCGCACATGTGGGATCTTCCCGGACCAGGGCTTGAAACTGTGTCCCCTGAATTGGCGGACGGATTCTCAACCACTGCGCCACCACGGAAGTCCTAAAATTTACCATTGCAAACATTTTTAAAGGTACAGTTCAGTGGCACTAAGTACATTCATGTCATCATACAACCATCATCACCATCCACTTCCTGAACTATTTTTTTTAATAAATTTATTTATTTATTTATTTATTTATGCCTGCATTGGCTCTTTGTTGCTGCGTGCAGGCTTTCTCTAGTTGTGGTGAGCAGGGGCTACTTTTTGTTGTCATGCGCGGGCTTCCTACTGCAGAGGCTTCTCTTGTTGTGGAGCATGGGCTCTAGGCGCGTGGGCTTCAGTAGCTGTGGCACGCAGGCTCAGTGGTTGTGGCTCGTGGGCTCAGTAGTTGTGGTGCACGGGCTTAGCTGCTCCGTGGCATGTGGGATCTTCCCAGACCAGGGCTCGAACCCGTGTCCCCTGCATGGGCGGGCGGATTCTTAACCACCGCGCCACCAGGGAAGTCCCCTTAACTTTTTCTCATCTTCCTAAATCTGAAACTGTCTCCATTAAACACTCACTCCCCATCCCCTAGCCCCTGGCAACCAACATCCTTTCTGTCTCTAAGAATTGCATTACTCTAGGGACCTCGTAGAAGTGGAATCATAAAGAATTTGCTTTTTTGAGACTGGCTTAATTCACTTGGCACAATGTCCTAAAGGCTCATCCATGTTCTTTCCTTTTTAAGGCTGAATAATATTCCATTGTAAGGATGGACCACATTTCGCTTATCCATTTATCCACTGAAGGACATTCGGGGTGCAGCCGCCTTTTGGCTATTGTAAAAAACGTTGCTATGAACACAGGTGTACAAATATCTATTCGAGTCCCTGCTTTCAATTCTTCTGGGCATATATTCAGAAGTGGAATGGCTGGATTGTATGGCAGTTCTATTTTTAATTTTTTGAGGAACTGCCGTACTGTTTGCCATAGAGGCTGCACCATTTTACATTCCCCCCAATGATGCATAGGGTTCAGTTCTCCACAGACATTCTCACCAACAGTGATTATTATTATTTTTTTGATAGTAGTCATGCTAACAGGTGTGGAGTGGCGCCTCGCTGCGGTTTGGATCGGCATCTCTTTAGTGACTAACGATGCTGAGCATCTTTCCATGTGCTTGTTGATCACTTGGTTATCTTCTTTGGAGACATGTCTGTTCAGGTCCTTGCAGGCTAATTATTCTTGTACCTTTCTTTTCCTCATGGATTTCAGGATAGGTTCACATAGTTATTTAAAAAAAACATCCTGTAGCTACTCTTACAAGTTGCATTCAATGCAACCTTGGGGAGACTGTGGCCTCACCCCTCCTTGGGTTTCCTTTCCAGTCCTCACTGTGGATTCCTGGCTAGTCTACCTTGTTCTTTCTACCCCCTCCCTCTGGCCCCAAGTATCACCCACACCTGATGAGGCCTCCAGCTGCCCCTAGCTCTGTCCCGAACAGCTCACCTGAGTGTCCCCAGGTCTCTCCATCGTTCCGCATCAAAATCTCAACAGCTGACCCCTGCACACCTGCTCTCCTGGCCTGTTCACCTGTTTCCCAGTGACAGTAGGGGGTCCAGGTGACCACTGGGTGCCGTCTTTGCCTCCTCTCTCTTCCTTAACTTGGAGGAAGTCAGCGTCCTTGCAGGAGAAAGGTGCAAAGAGAGAAAAGGACTTTTATAAAAGGTCCATTTACCAAGGTGCAGGCAAGGGGTAGGCGAAACCAACAGGGTGGTGAAGACCCGGGTGGGGGCTGGCCTCAGAGCCCTAAGAGGGTAGAAAGGGCCTCAGGGTAGGGACTGGGGCCTCAGGGAGAGGACCTCAGGGAGAGGACCTCAGGGAGAGGAGAGGTCTGTGCCCAGCCGGGAGGGAGCTGGGGAAATTCCCCAACCTCTGGGCTGGCTTCCAAACTCACCCGGAAGCCAGGGGAGAGTGGGGGATGGGGCCACCGATGCGGCCCAGAGCGCAGGCCACGGGGAGGGAGGAAGGTGGGTCTGGGGGACAAACCGGGAAGGCCCAGCCCACTTCTCTGCCCCCACCTCTTCCATTCCAGGACTAGGTTTGGACGCCTGACCATTCCCCACCGCCCACTCCTGTTCTTCTTCCTTCCATGCCCTTTGGCACCTGGAGCTCTCTGAAAGCCTCATCTGAGCAGGTCTCAGCCAGCAGCAAACGTTCCTTGGGCGCCACGTTGTCCTTGGGACGAAGTCCAAGCTCCTTGATCACCTGGCTAGAGGTCCCTCCCCTGGCCTGCCCCTCCCCCCCCACCCCAAACCCTAGCAGTCCGCGCTCCCAACTCAGGTTCTTCCGGTGCCTCCCGCACTGGTGGCGCCGCCCACCGTCCGGCACACTCCCTGCACCCTCATAGCTCTTCCCTCTGCAGGTGGGTTTCCACCTGCGTAGTGGGTATGGGGCTCCCCTCTGTACTCGAGGGTGCTGGACCCCCTCCGCACTCCAACCCCCAGGCCTGGCTCTGTCGGGGGCTGGTGACCATGGGGCGGTGCTCCCGGTGTAGGGCAGGGGTCCCGTGAACGCTCAGAGGCGCCAGCCGCCCAGGCCACAAAGCCCAGACTCCCCGGCACACGCCTCCTCAACCCCAGCTCCCAGGACTTCCCTGGCTTCGCCGCGCACCTCCTCCCTCGGTCAAGGCCAGTCCCCACCAGTAAAGCAGGAATGCCTGCAGGGCAAACCCCCACCTAGGCGTCTCCCACAGCGCCCCCGCCCGCAGCGTTAAGCCCTTTCCCCCTCTCGCTCTCGGGACACCGGATACCTCTATTGTAGCGCTCAGCGCGGAGCGAGCAGCGCGTGAGAACTCACTCCGGGACCCACGCCCCGCCCTCGGGCAGGGCCCGGCCCGCAGTCAGCAGAGGGTAGGACTGCGTCGACGCCCACGACCCACCTCACCCAGCCCGGCCGAAATCCCGGGGTTGGGGCGCGTGGAGCACGAGAGGGCGGGCGCGGGCCTCTGGGGCTCACCACACCTCCTTCGCCCTCCACCCCTCACTTGGGCGGGCGGGGCCAAAGGTTAGGGCCCAGGGGTGCGGTTCGAGTTTCGGGCTCCCGGAGCTCGGTTAAGCGTTAACCGCGGGCTCAGAGCCAAGACGCGGGGCTGCCGCGGCCACCGGGTTGCGCCCGGCACGCAGTAGGCGGGTCCCCGAGCCGAGGCGGTACGAAGACCGTGAGGGGAGGGGTCTGGGGACAGACCTGTGGGGGCGAGTGGGGGAGGGGGCTGGGCCCG
>NW_020172178.1:10305395-10305980 GCF_003031525.2 Neophocaena asiaeorientalis asiaeorientalis
CCTCCCTGCTCCCGCACCTGTGTGCCGACGGGGCCGCGCGGGCAGCGGGCAGGGGGCGGGCGAGCGGAGCCCGGTGGGCCGGACAAAGGCGTGGGGGTGGGGGCTGCCGGCGCACCTGGCCAGGTCGGTCTTCGCCCCCGCGGAGGCGGCCCAGGTCTAGAGAAGGCGTCCCTCCCTCCCCCTGCGGGCCCGGCGCTCCCGCCTGGCCTCCTCCCGGCCTGGTCTCCCCTCCCACGGTCCCTCCCTCCGTCTTCCTCCACCTCCCTCTCTCCTCATTTCCCTTTGCCGCCGCCGCCTCTCCGCTGTCCCGGCCTCCGTTCAGTCTGCGCTTTCCAGCCGCCCGCCGCCGCTCTCTGCCCCTCCCGGCCCCTGCCCCTGGGCGACTCCACCTCCTACCCTCCCCTCCAGGCGGGTGGCCCTTCTGGGGGGACAAGTTTGGGGTGTTTAGTATTCTCCCTCCTAGCAACGATGGCCAGCCTAGCCCTGAACCGGCCGCAGGCTGCTTGGGAGCGTCCACGACTCCAGGCCTGGGCCTTTTCGAGATGGGCTGGCAGCGGCAGGGGGGGGCGGGGCCCGCCCCCCCCG
>NW_020172178.1:10306017-10315022 GCF_003031525.2 Neophocaena asiaeorientalis asiaeorientalis
AGGGGCGGCCTGGCTCCGCCACAGCCGCATAACCCGGCTCTGGGGGTTTGGCCGCCCTTTGCCATAAGCAGAGGCTGTGGCCTCCTCTGGGTGGGGTTCCCTTGCCAACTGCCCGTCACGACCTGGTGGCAGGTGATGGCAGGGTGTGGGAGCTGGGCTGGGCTGGGGGCTGGGTGGGGACTCTCCTAGCGAGAGCTCTGTCATCTCCTCCGGCTGTGCTGCTGACGCCTCCGTAGGCTGCAGGGGCTCGGGAGTCCCCGCCCCTTCGGCTTCCAGAGCTTTGCCCCTCTGGCTGGACCCTGAGCAAGGGCAGGGGTCCCAGGATGAGGGGCTCTGGCCGGCTGGGGCAGTGTTCTGGGTGGATTTTTCGACATCTTCCCACCTGCTTACCCGAGGTGACGTGAGGGCTTGCCATGGGTTACACGGTCGCTTGGGCCTTCACCGATGGGTGGGGCCTGGTGTTGAGACCTGGCTCGTAGGAGCCTCGGGCTGAGGCTCTGGATGTGGGCGTTGCAGGGACAGGGCCTGGGGATACTCCCTAGGTCCTCTGCTCCCGCCAGGTGCCGGCACCCTCTTTTCTCTCCCTCGTTATGTCTCACGTCTTAACTAGCCTCCTGCTTGACCTGCCGTCTGTCCTGCACGCTGTGAGTCAGGTCATGGACGCAGGACCCCCAGGGCTGGCCTCACGGGTGTGTGACACATGTTCTCGCATGGGCCCCGCACTCAGACCCTGCACTGGGGTTGGCATTCTGCTCTCGCTGGTTTGAAATCCTTCATAATTTTGGAACAGGCCTACTGCATCTGCATTCTGCACTTAGGGATGCAGCATGTCTGGGTCCTCCGGGGCCTCCCCCTTCGCTCCCGGACAAGCCACAGAACTCCCGGGAGCACGCAGCCCAGCGTCTTGGCCCTGCCTGTTCCCTCTGCCTGGAGCACGGCCCCCAGATGTTCACATGCCTGCTTCCGCCCGCTCCCAGTTGGGCCTTCCCTGACCGCCCTCCGTAGATGGACCCCTCGCGGCTGCGCTGCTGTCCCCACCCCTACTTCTGTCTGTGTCACTCGCACCTTCTCACAAGCGGTTTCCCTTCTTGCTGCCCACCTCCCTGGCTGGAGGGAAGCCCCGTGATGCAGGGACAGTGTGTGTCTGTCTCTCAGGGCCCAGGACACCACCTGGCTCATGGCAGTGCTCAGGACACATTTTACCCACTGTGTGTGTGTGTGTGTGTGTGTGTGTGTGTGCGTGTGTGTGTGTGTGCGCGCGCGCGTGTGAGCTTCCACAGGAGAGCGGCCAGGGCACTTGTAAGCGGTGCTCCGGGTGTGTGTGTAAGCTGTGTGCACATGTGTGGGGCGCAGGTGTGTCTGCACGTTCTGGTACCTGTGCCCCTGTGACACGGCTCTGGGCAATTGGCATCTGTGTGAGAGCACGTGCACACTGGCTGCGTGGGGCCTCAGGCTGCCCCAGGGCCTGGTCTCGGGTGACATCGGCCCTTGTCGTCACTCAGGCTGTCCCCACTGTGCCCCTCAGGCACCTTGATACTCCCCTGTCCGTCCTGACCATATCAGCCCCCAGGATCTCAGGCACCAAAGCACCACCTCCCTCCTGGGCACTGGGGGGACTGCCTGCTGCCCTGACCACCCGGTACTGTCCTGGCCTGGGGGCGTCTGCAGGGCGGTCACAGTGGCTGCCAAGGGACGTTCAACCCCCTCTCAGTGGCAGGCGTATTGATGGCTCAGGGCTCTCGTCTCCAGCCATCTCCTCCTCGCCCCCTGCCTGGGCCCACCCCAGAGTCTCCAGCAGCGGAGGCAGAGGCTCTGGTTCAGAGTCTGTGTCCTGGGTGTGGGCCTAGCCCGTGGGGACCCTGAAGGGCCACGCTGAGTCCCACCTGGGAGCAGCTCCTGCAGGTCACGGGGACACATGTGGGTCTACACGCAGGCAGTGTGGCTAGCGCCCCATGCACCCAATCTCTGGCACCCAGAGAGAGAAAAGAGGCTATGTGTGGACCTAGAGTGTAAGGGAGGACCCGGCGACCTTAGCCTGGGAAGGGTCCACAGGGGACGGGCACACTCGGTGAGGGGCTGGCCTGGAGCCCAGCATTGCTGGAAGCGGCCACCGCGGTGGTGCCGTGAAGGTGCTCGAACCTCATCGGGGCAGGATCTGTGCCGGTCTTTGGGGTGTCCAGGGGCCCGGGCCCAGGCAGGGGAGCCCTGCTCTGATGACCCCTCACCCCCCAGGGCTGGACAGGCCTCGCCAGTGCCAAGATGAGCGCCACCTCCTGGTTCCTGGTGAGCGGCAGCGGCACTCGTCACCGGCTCCCGCGAGAGCTCATCTTCGTGGGGCGAGATGAGTGTGAGCTCGTGCTGCAGGTGAGCGCGGGCACGGGGCTGGGGCGGGGCCCCTGGGGACCCACAGCGGGGCTCGGGGGCCTCGGGCGGGTGTGTGCGCTCGTGGGTGAGGGTCCCTGCCTCTGCGTATTGGACCGCTTCTGATGGGAAGGTGCTACCGGATTCTGAAGGTGTCAGGGCCCACCTTGGGAAGGAGCCTGAAAGCAGACCCGTCCGCATCCTTGTCCGGGGGCCCTAACAGGGCCGTGAATCGGGGCCACAGGGTCAGCTCTGACCATCAGAGCTGTCCAGTGGAAGGCTAGTGCCCTGGGCTGGGGGCTGGGGGCCTTTCTCAGGCTCGAGAAGCTGGCAGGGCCCTAAGAGCCGGGACACCAGGCACTCGGCCATTTCTCTCTGGCCCTGAGTTTGAGTTGAGCCAACCTTGGCTTCCATGGGGTGCACGGGTCCGGCTCCTAGGAATGAGGAGGGGAGGGGGCGGGGGACTTGACCCTGTAGGGCCCACAGGGGTTCCCCACCCTCGTGGGGTGATGGAGTCGGGTTCCCTGCAGCCCTGACCCCTCCCCAGCGTGGCACCTGGGTCCCTGTCCCCAAGCCCTCCAAGCTCCATGCTCCCACTGTGGGACTCTCAGGAGGTGTCCTAGGTGGGCTGCACTGCCCGGTCCAGCCAAGCGGCCCACTTGGGTGCAGGGTGAGACCCCTCCCCTGTTCCATGCGCAGCCCTGGCTGCTGCCGCCCACTCACTCCCTGGGATGCGTGGGGTTTGGGCTGCAGCCGGGGGTCCCAACCATGTGCATGTCCACTTGGGCAGCAAATGCAAGGCCTGTCCATGTCCAGACACCCTGACTTCCCCCAGACGTCCTCTCATTTGCCTGACTCCAGACGCAGCAGGACCCACCCTTGCTTGTTCGGTCTTTTCAGTATCTTTGATCTAGAGCAGTCTCCCTTTTTGTCTTTGCTTCTGGCCTTTGGAAGTCGGTGGGTCTGTGCAGGGCTGGGTGAATGTTTCCTGTAAAGGGCTGGGTTTACATTTGAGGCCTTGCCGGCCACACGCCTCCATCACAGCCACTCAGCTTTGCTATTGTTGGGGAGACAAACGGGCGAGCCAGTCAAACTTTGTGTCTGTTGATATGTCAATTTCATATCCTTTTCACCTGTCGTGAAAGTCTTTTTTTTTTTTTGACCACGTAAGGTGTAAAGACTGTTCTCAGGCCACGTAAAGCAAGCAGAGGCCGTAGGTTGCCCCCCCTCCGCCGGCCTCCTGGGGTGGCTGATGCGGGGGTCTTGATGTGGCCGGTGGTCCGTGATGGGGTCACGTGACATGACCTCTGTCGTCTGTCCGTTGGTGAGAGAGCCACAGGGGTCACCACATTTGGCCCTGACCCCTGGCGGGGAGTTGTGTGTTCCCTGCTGTGACTGTGCGGCTTGTCGATGGCCCTGCCCTTCCGCCGGGGTGGCTGGGAGGGCCTCGGCGCTTGATGGGAGGCTTGATGGGAGCCTGTGAGCTCTGGGGGCCCAGCGTGCTTGCTCCTCCCCCGCCTGCCAGCTCTGTGCCCTGCACCAGGCCCTCACCCTGCCTGCTTCTCTTCCCAGGGGGTGGGCAGGGTGCACAGTGTGAGTTTGGGGTCCAGTTCCTAGTTTCTGGGCCGATCAGTGTGGAGCCCTGAGCAGGGTGGAGGGAGGGGGGATCCTCAGCCCTCCATGCTGGGCTGGCCCTGGCCTGGGTGCACCTGCGTTTCTGCCTCAGGCTGTTCTGGGCAGCGTGGCCGTGTCTCCACCACACGGGGAAACTGAGGCTCAGGGAGGTCACGTAGCTGTAGAGTAGGTGTGGGAATGCCGCCCCCTCCCAACACCTCCCCCCTCCAGCCCACCTGCCCCTTGCTCAGGACGCCCATCCTCTTGCTGTGCTGTCCTGCCAGCCCCCTTCACCCCGTACTCTTCTGTGGAGCCCCTGCTAGGGAGTTCCTCACCTGTACACCACGGCCTCAGTCCCCACGCCACCGCCCGGTTGGCCACTGCACACGCCGTCCCCCCCAGCCCCCCACAGCTTCTCCCTAGGATGGCAGCTCCAGGCTCCTGGGCCTCTTGGCGCCTGCCTGGCGGCCCCTGCAGCTTTCCCACTTGGCCTGGGCTCTGGGTGTACGTGACCCCTCCCTGGAGGTCCTGTCCATACCCACAGCCTTGGTTTCCACCTCTGCTCACGTGATGCAAATGGTGTCTGTCACCGTGCTGTCCCCAGTCTCGTGCGTCATCAGCTCCTGGGCATCTCAGAGGCAGCCCGAGCCTGGTGCTGAACAAACCCCCTTCTCCGACCCCGCCAGGTGTTCAGGGGCAAACCCCGACCTTCCCTCTCCCTCCCTCATGCCTCAGGCATCCCCGGGTGCAGGGATAGGTACCCCTGGCCACTAGGCCTCCTGGGGGCCACAGCCTCTCCCCACCTGCCTGGCTTTCCGAGATCGTCCACGCCCGCCCCATCCCCACCCTCTCCCTGCCCCGTGCTCCCGGAGCACCCTGGCCTGCCCTCTGTGTGTCCTTGCGTCCATTCCCACGTTTGTCACTCGATGGTCACCGGCCCCACGCTGGAGCCTGGGGTCTCCATTCCAGGGCTGGGCCGCCCACAAACACATAAGCAGGAGCCAGGTGACCCCCCGGGAGCCAAACCCAAAGGTGGCACCGGGTTTGGGACGGGGGGGCTCTGGGGCCGACTGGACATGGCGACGTTGTGCTGAGAGCTGGGGAGTGGGAGGGGCGGTGCTGGCAGGGGGGCTGGCGGAGGCGGGGACCTCTGCCCGGCGGGGAGGGTGAGGCAGTGCGGCGCGAGGAGACGCGGCTGGGGAACAGGGGCCGTCCAGGAGGCTGCACCACAACCCAGGCAGGAGCGCCCACGTGTGGATCTCGGAGGTGGGGGGCGCTGTGTCCCAGAGGCAGAGTCGCCAGCCTGGCCTCGTGCCGCCACGCTCTCCCACCGAGCCGCCCACTCGCCAGGGGTCCTGGCCCCCAGGGCGAGACTGGCACAAGCTGGGCCAGTGAGGACGTGAGCAGGGACATGGGCCCAGGTCTGCCTGCTGTGGCTCCTGCCCCTGCGTCCCTGGGCGCTGGCGCAGGGCGTGTGTGTGTGTGCGTGTGTGGATGTGCGCGAGCGAGCACCTGTGCGTCGGCACACGTGTGCACACGCAAACACGTATGCGCACAGGTGCCTGTGTGCGCATGTGTGTGGATGTACGTGTCTGTGTGTGTGTGAGAGAGAGCCTGAGTGTGTTTGTGGCAGGGTGTCTTCTCTGCCTTCGCCTGGCTTGCCACGTGGGAGGGGTGACAGCTGGGAGTCATCTGCACACATCCTTACCCGGAAACCACGGCCTGAGAGACCCAGCTCGGGATCCCCCTGCACACACACAGGTCGTGGGCGCTGTGGCCCCGCTGGGGTGGCGCTGGGTGTGAGCTGGCAGGAGGGTGTGCCCAGAGCCTGGGGTTTGGGCCGCTGCCAGATGCTGGGCGGAGCGTTCACTCCTGGAGGGCGTCAGACCCAAATTTTGGAAGCACATCTTTATTCCGCTTTAAAGTGACTACAGACAATCAGGTCCTTTTCCAAAACTCCGTGTTTGGAGCCTCTTAAAGCTATTTTACGCGTCTGCGCCCCATCCGCTCCACTTGCCACGTGGCCTGCTTTGTGTCCTTCTAAGTCTTGAGTCCTGCCTGGGCCAAGGGGCCACCTCCCACTCTGGCGTAGGCTTCCAGCCTCTGGGCACCTGGGCTTGGGCAGCAGGCGGGGGGCAGATTGAGGGGTGCCGCTGCCTGGGGCTGAGGGGGTGTGGCCAGAGCAGCGGGGTGGGGGCTTGGTCGGTGGCCTTCCCCAGGGAGGCTGAAGGGCCAGGCGGGCAGGGAGGAGGAATTGGGTTTGGCCAGGCTGGGCTTGAGTTGGAGGTCTGAAACTTGGAGAGGGTGGGAAGGTGTTCAGGCCGGAAAGGTCAGCCCAGAAGCCCCTCTAGGGGCTACACCTTGGCCAAGGTAGTGGCCAAGCCTGAGGCACAGAGCGCCCTCCTGCGGTCGGCCACCACGTCTGCCTCAGGCCGAGCAGAGCCCCCGTCCCGCCACATCCCGGTGTGCAGCCGCCGGGAGCCCAATACCCGGCCACGTGGAGGGCAGAGTCCGGCCCCAGTGACGTCCAGGTGTTGGGCAGGGCTGAGGTGGGCAGGTGGCTGGGCACGGAGGGGGCACAGGAGGACGGGAGCCCCCAGCCCCTCAGTGAGCCCCAGGCCTCCCAGCTGCCAGGGTGGACTCTAAGGAATGCCTGACCCACGGGGCCACCCAGAGGGGCAGCTCCCTGGCCTGAGGTGGGGCGAGCCCAAGCACGCAGGCCACTGGGACAGCTGCTGATCCTTGTCTAGGCCGCCCGGGGCCTGGGGCCTGGGGAAGCTCTGCCAGCACCTGCAGCCGGGAGACCGAGGCCCAGAGGAGGGCGTGTGGGCCCCCCCAGCGTGCCCTGCCCCCACCCCGCCTGGGCCAAGACAGTGGGAAGGGCTGGCTCGGGGACCAGCGGGAGAGTCCAGTGGAGGAGGTGGTGCCCACGTCCGGAGCACAGGCTGCGGCCAGGGTGGCCCGGAGCTGTCTAGCTGTGGGTGCCGACTTTGAGGAATTCGGGACGGGGAAAGAGATGAGGCCGGGGGCGCGGGGCAGGGGGTCTCAAGGTCAGACTCACCTCGCCAGAGACCCGTTGCTTTGGGAGGCAGGTGAGTTGGCACTGGAGCCCCGCCAGGATCAGCCCTGGGGACTTCCTGGGGAGGGAGGCCCATGCTTCCCCTGGCTCACGGGGTGGTGCTGGGGCAGACGGCTCCGGGCTGGCCTCTGTGTCCAGGAGGCCCCGGCTGGCCCCGCAGACTCTGCGCCCCCCTTGAAGCCTCCCCTGCACCCCTGCTCCCTTCTGGAGGACCCAGGGTCCGTGGCAGCATGAGGTGTGGGCCTGCAAGCCCCTGCCGGGCCCCTGCTCCTGCAGCATCATTGTGCATTAAGCCAGCCACCTCAGGCCTCTGAGCCCAGGAGAGGCTGGAGCCCTCACAGGCCTGCCTGCTGCAGTCTCCTTGCCAGGTCCTGCCCTGGCACCTCGGCCAGAGCTCATGTCCACCCCACCCCACCCTGCTGTGCGCTCCTGTCTCTGGGTGAGGGAGGCCCAGGCCTGGGAGCTCCAGTCCTCGGGGGAGGGTATTGGGCCCCACCCCACGGAAACTGGCCGTTTCTGGATGGTGCAGGGTGCTGGGTAGGTGGAGAGAATCAGAGAGAAAGTGGCTCCGTGGAGGCGGCCGCTGGCTGGGGGAGGGTCTGGGCACCCACCTGTGAGAACTGAGAAGGTGGTGGAGGGTGGTGATGCAGGGACTCAGGTGCTGGGTCACCCTCCCAAGGGCCGGGCCATCCTGTCCCAGGCGGTGGGGAGCCAGTGTGTGGGTCTCTTCGTTCCCGTGACGTGCTCTGGAAGTGGGGGTCCCGGGTGTCTCGTGGTTGCCCTGCCGGGCAGGTACTGTCATCTGCCCAGGGCTGGGCCCCAGCACCCCACGGTTGGCCGGTCCTGCCCCAGGCCTGGGCTCCTCAGGTGGTGGGGGAGGGATGCAGCTGCCACCCAGACACACGGGGCCTCCAGCAGTGAGGTGTGGGCAGTGGGCTGGGCGGTGGCGATGTGCTCTGTGTCAAGACTGCCCGCCCCTGGCTGGGCAGGGCGGCTCGTGCTGGCGGTGCCTGATGCAGCAGGGTGTGACCCTGTGGCCTGTCCCTGCCTCTGTCGCTGGAGTGGAGGGGCTGTGGCCCTCCAGCAGGACTGTGTGAGGGAGCTGGGTGACTGTCCTTGGGGAGGACTCCTGGGTCGGCTGGTGGCCAGGGCAGAGCTGGAAGTGCTCGGGGCAGAGCTACCTGCATGTGTTCACGTGCGTGTGGCATCTGGGTGGCAGGGTGTGCTCAGGGTGTGAGCCCTGTGCGTGCGAGCAGAAGGCAGTGGGGTCTGAGGCACGTCACGCGTGTGTGCGCGTGTCCGTCACTCCGAGAGGTGTGCGCTGTGGGCCAGGCTGGTGGGGGGAGGGCTCCCCCAGCATCCACAGCCCTTTGATCCTGCCGCCCCCGTCCAGCCTGGCCTGCCCTTGGGAGTGAACAGCGTGTCCCAGATCTTCCGAGCATTCCCAGCCCCTCCCACGCTGACCCAGGAGCAGTGGCTGGGATGGCAGGGGCGGCACTGGCCTCCTGGTGCTGTGGAGGGCTGGTCTCAACTGGAGGGGCCCGCGAGGCAGGCTGGGGCAGGCCTGGGTGGGCCTTCTGGGGCACACACGCTTGAGGTGTGGAGGCGCGGGTGGGACCTCATGGGCTGCGCGGCCAGGGGCCTGGTGGTGGTATTGTGGTCGGGTGGGGGAGGGTTGGAGCCTCCTGCGGGGTGCCGCTACCTCCTGGGCCGCCTGGCCCGGTCGGCCACCCGAGGGTTTGTGTGTCCCCCCCAGTCCCGCAGTGTGGACAAGCAGCACGCTGTCATCAACTACGACCGAGACAGGGACGAGCACTGGGTCAAGGACCTGGGCAGCCTCAATGGGGTGAGTGCAGGGCCTTTGTGCTGGCCCCACCCCTCTTCCCAGCCCAGTTCCACCCACGCCCTGGCTCCACCCCTATTGTGGCCCTCCCCCTGCCCCTCTCCAGGA